>NC_135306.1:190159612-190504335 GCF_048772815.1 Callospermophilus lateralis | reverse complement strand
TGGAAGGAAGATCATTCCAGCCTCGGACTTGATAGGGTCTGGATTGGGAGGTCCCGCTGAGTCTGGAAGAATCCTGAGCGTGAGAAGTCACTCAGGCCAGCGAGAGGGACAAGCTTCCAATACAAAAGAAATCACTTGGTCCAGCAATGCAGCGCCCCACCTCCCCGCCCAAGTTCTTCTAGCATGCAGAGGCAAGGAAAGGCAGGCGGGCAGAGCACGTGCAGAATCTCGCACATTCTCCCAGCGACGGGATGGCGGGACCCCAGAGAACTTGAATTTAAATGAGAACCAAAAATATCTGAAACTGCCGCCCAGCCCTCCCCGCTCAGATACTGACAAGATTTTTAAAAGGCAGACGATGTTGGTGGTTGGTCTAATTACAGGCAGCTCCGTCTAATTAAAGCTGTTTCTCATCCCAGCTCAATTACGCGCCCGAGAGCTCCGAGGGCCCCACCCCGGTGTCTCACCAGCAGACGGAGAGGGCTTCGGCTTTCCAGGAACAGGCAGAGCCCAGACCCAAGGAAGAAAGTATGCTCCTGCAACTGCAATTGGTTTTGACCCACACTTTCCACAAATTAGTAAAATTCAACACTAGACAAGAGGGAAAATGGGAAATGTGACCCAGAATCAAGAGAGAAAACACAGGAAGTGGAAGCAGGCCGGACCCAGGTAGAGGGATACAGAAATAAATAAGTGCATACGATTTTTAAAGGTGTATGTGTGTGTGTGTGTGTGTGTGAGAGAGAGAGAGAGAGAGAGAGAGAGAGAGACACTAAAACACACAGGTTGCAACATGTTATTGGGATATCAATGGAAATTTTAAAAAAATCACAAAACGGCAATTCTGAAAATCAAATATAGGTACTGAAAATGTATCCAGGGAAACAAACATTAGGCACAGAGAGAAAGGATCAGTAAACTTGAGAACAGGAAAAAATATATATTAACACTGAGACACAGAGAAAAACAGATTGGAAAAACAACGAACAGAACGTCTTGAATCTGCGGAATGCTCTCTCAAGCAGTTTGCAGGCATAAAATGGGAATCCAGAGAGGAAAGGAGAAAGAAGAATAAACTTGAAAAAAGTCACAGCCGGACATTGCAGTGATATTGATTTAAAAAAAAAAAAAACAATGATAAACAGAAACATTTTTAAAACGTCACATACAGGGACAGAATGATGAGAATGAGGGTCGGCTCCATACCGGCACCAGTGCAGTCAGCCCGCCGTGGGAAGCAGCTCAAGTTGCTGGAAGAAACCAAACCCATCATCCTAGGAGCCCGGAGCCAGTGAAATTATCCTCCCAAAATGGAAGCAAAATAAAGCTATTTCCAGATAAACCCAAACTGAGAGAATTCATTGCCAGCAAACCTACACAATGAGATGTTCAGAACGAAGGGAAATTATACAGAAAGAGACTCAGTTCTACAAGAACTAAAGAGAACTCGATATGGGAGTAAACCAGAGATGATGTGTGCTCCTTTCTTATTACCTTAAGACACAATGGGTCATCCACTGCAAGTGAGAGCATGCCGTCCCAGCCTCTTGGTAAAACAGTTTGGTCATCTCTTAAAAAGTCAAATGTAAACGTAGTGTGCAGCCCAGCGACCCCACTGCAAGGGTATTCACCCAAGAGAGATAAAAACATACGTGTACAAAAAGGCTTTTGTAGGAATGTCCGCATAAAGTCCCAAAAGTGGAAACAATGCAAATACCCATCAAGTGGAATAGAAGTGAGTGGAGAGCCAGGCGCAGAGGCGCACACCTGTCATCCCAGCAGCTCGGGAGGCTGAGGCAGGAGGATCAGGGATTCAAAGCCAGCCTCAGCCAAAGTGAGACCCCGTCTCTAAATAAACATTGAGCTGGAGGTGGGGCTCAGTGGTCGAGTGCCCCTGAGTTCAATCCCCATACTAATAAAAAAATAAATAAAGGAAGTGGATAAACAAAGCGTGGTAGGGCTATGCAATAGAATGTTTCTCAGCACTAAGAAGAACAAACCACTAATACACATGACGGCATGGGTGAACCCCAACACATCATGTTAAGCTGCAGTCAACAGCATACCGTCTGATTTGCTACCATTTACGTGAATTGTCCAGAAAAGGCCAACGGCAGACAGGCAAAGTGTACTAGAGGTGCCGAACGCCCAGAGGATGGTGAAGTGTGGCTGAAAACGGACACAGGGATCCTTCTGGAGTGACAGAAATTTTCTAAGAGCATATTATGTCAGTGGTTGTAAAACCCCATAGGTTTAATGAAAAATTGAAGAATTGTGCACTTCCCATGGCTGAAATTGATGCTCTGTACAGTAAACCTTTAAAAACTTGTGAAAAGGGACTGTTGAAAGCAAAAATATGTATTATCTAGGACATCGATGTCCTAGAAAGAGCTGAAATAATAAAAAGAGCAGCAAAACTGAAAAGGAGTAAAATGAAGTAGAATGTTTTAAAATCCCTGCATTATACAGGCAGGTGCAGTAGTAAATCAAGGCAGAATCTGATCATTAAGGATGGACATTTCCATCCCTGGAGATGCCCCTACAAACAAATAGAATGAAAATAAATAGCTTCAAGGCCAACTGAAAATATAAAAATGGAATATTAAAAATGATACTTGAGTAACTCAAGAGAAGGCTGGAAAGAATAAACAAAACAAAGAACAAACAGTAGGGTGACAGACTTGAACCCAATTTACCCAGCTCACAATCACACTAACAAACAGGCTCAACACTCCAAGTGAACGCAGAAGTGCTGGGCCTGGGGCTGGGGCTGAGAGGCAGAGCGCTCGCCTCGCACACGTGGGGCACTGGGCTCCATCCTCGGCACCACATACAAATGAATAAGTGAAATAAAGATATTGTGCCCATGTATATATATATATATATATATTTTTTTTTTTTTTAAAAAGCAGAGGTGGTCACCATGCGTGAAAGAGTAAGGCCCACCGCACGCTTTCTACAGGAAACCTGTTTTGTGTATGAAGACAGCTGAGCTAAAACGGAAAGTTAAATGACAACCATGCGAACACCAGCCCCATTACAAAGGCTGGAATTACCATATTAAGACGATGAAGTAAAACACAAGGCAAGAAATATCAGCAGGGTGTTTCCCCTTTTTTTTTTTTTTTTTTTTTAAGAGAGAGTGAGAGAGGAGAGAGAGAGAGAGAGAACTTTAATATTTATTTATTTTTTAGTTATCAGCAGATACAACATCTTTGTTTGTCTGTGGTGCTGAGGATGGAACCCAGGCCGCACGCATGCCAGGCGAGCGCGCTACCGCTTGAGCCACCTCCCCAGCCCCAGCAGGGTGTTTTCAATGACAAAATGGTCAGCTGTCCAAAAGTGTATCCACCAGAAACAGCTTAAAACTGTGAGAAGCGGAAGCTACCAGGACCCCAGGGGAGAAACAGGGAAGACCCCTGATGGTGAGTATCGATCCCCTCTTCTTCGTAAAGGAGAGAGGAAACGCCAGCAGCGTGGTGGGATTTCAGCAACACCATCAGCCCATTAAGCTCACTGACATTCATGGATGCGACACTTGATCAGTGCAGAATCCACATTTTCTCCAAGTGCATGTAGACCCGTCACTAAGACCAAGGGCCGCACCAGAAAAGAAGTCTCAAGACATGTCAAAGGATTGTAGCCATTATTATAAAGCTAAACATACATGTCTGTGTGGCCCAACAATTGTTCTCTTAAGGACGCAAGAGAAATGGAAATATGTCCACAAGAGAAATACACAAGAATGCTTGGAGCAGCTTTCTCCCAGTTACCCCAAAGTGTGAGTGGCCCACATGTGTACAGTGAGGAAATGGTAAACAGCTTTGGGATATGTAAGTGGTGGAATAATACTCAGCAATAAAGAGGAGGAAACCAATGACGTGGGTGATCCTCAAAAACATTTGGCCCAAAAAGCCAGATGTGAAAGAGGAACACTGTTATGAGTCCAGTGACAAGACCGTTGCAGTAGGCCACGCTGATTCATCCACTGTGAACATTCTGCACTTGTTGCCCGCCCCCTTGAAGCCGAGAGTCAGCAGGGATTGGCAGGGGGACGGACACAAGGGACCGGCTGGAGTCTGGAGAATGTTCTACATCTTGATCCGGGTGTGGTTTACAAGGGTGGAGACTGCAGATGGCCCCTGACCAGGACGGATCGGTTTAGGACTTTCTTGAGTTTAAGGTTGTCACGTTTCTGATGTGAGGTGTCCCCAGAAGCCCACATGTCTGACGGTGCAAGAACGTTCAGAGCAGAAACGAGCAGGTTACAGGAGTCTGAACCCAATCAGCAAGTTACCCCCCTGGTAGGGATTAACTGAGTGGTGACTGACGTGGCCGGGGGTGGCTGGAGGACTGGGGCGTGGCTGGGGGGTACATATTCGTATCTGGCCCCTAAGGACCTCTCTGTCTCCTTCCTGGTCACCATGACGCCAGCTGCTTCCTTCTGCCACTCTCCTCCGCCATGATCCTCGGCCTCACCTTCAGCCCCAGGAGTGGAGCCCGTCTTCTATGGACTAAGACCTCTGAAACCCTGAGCTCTCAAGTCAATTTCTCCTCCTCTACAATTTTCTGGTCAGATCTTTTAGTCACAGCCGTGAAAAAAAAAAAAAAGCTAACTAAAACGAGAGTGGTGAGAACATGGTGCCTATTGGGTGGAAAACACACCGAGTGGGACTTGGATCCTCTCCTGGGCCCACTATTCTCCTATGATGGCAGGCAGCCACCGTGAGCCTTGGCTCCCAGGCACCCTGCGCTCACAGGGGGGACAGGCACGGTCCACAGGACACTGTGCTGCTAAGCCAGGGCGTCTGCCCTCGCCATCCCTGAGACCCACGACGCCACCAAGGTACAGAAACTCCCAGCCCCGGGCAGGTCCTGTGTCCACACTGTCAAATCCACGTGTCCTCGCCGAGAGGCCGCGTGTTCTGTGGGTTTAATGTATCCAGTGCATCTGGAATTTATGATATTTCCAACTGAGGATGAGTTTATTGAGATGCAACTATCCATGGGTTGAGGAAGGTCTGTGGGTGGGTGCGTAGGCACAGGGATCCGTGTACCCCCACATGGCTTGCTCATCGCTACATTTACATGGACGTATACACATTTACACATGAAATCTAACAAGACTCTTCTCCCTAGGCACTTAAGACTTTTGTGCCATTTTTAATGTGTATATGTCTATATTTAAGTGTATATTTCACTATACATAAAATGCACCTGAATTTAAAGAGTACGTATGAGATATACACCTGCTGAGCGTTATTAGTGCCAGGCGCAGATCCTTAGTTTACATGTACGAACTCAAGATAGCCGCACAGATCTTACCAACGGGGACAAGGAGCCTCCCAAAGCTCGTCCAACTTGCTGGTGGTCAGCGCTGGCTGGGGGCATCCATCGGGGAGGATACACTGTACCTGGTGGATTTCCTCACAGATGGCCCCGGGAGGCAAGAGGAAGAGGAGCCGGGGCTCAGGGAGGCCAAGTGACTTCCAGAAAGTGGAAGAGCCCGGATTGGAACTTGGGTGTGGCCTCTGGAGCCTGCTGCATTCAGCCATCCCCCTGCCTGTCCTTGGGCAGCGGCTGTGATGCCCCCCCCACAGCTGGGTTTGACCTTCCAACCTGACCTTCCGGGGGACATTGGAATGCTCTGCCCAGGTATCCCACCCCGACCCAGGCAGCCGGAGACACTGTAGGGTGGGACGAGGAGGTGATTTCAGGGCATTTGGTGAATTTTAGGGCAGGTGGGGGCTAGTATTTCCCAATTTTTCACCAGTTACTCACTCAACAACTGTGTGTGTGGTCCTGGGGACTGGACGGGCTCTACCCTGAGCCCCACCCCAGTCTTTGTGTTGCATTTTAAGACAAGTCCTTGCTAAGTTGCAAGCTGGCCTGGAGCTCGCCAGCCCCCTGCCTCCACCTCCCGGGGGGGTTCCAGGCCTGTGCGGCCCTCCCCGGCTTGGACAGATCAGGTGCCAATCGTATGGGGACAGCAGGGCTTGCAGCCTGGTGGGGAACAGGCGGTCTGCAGGGGAAGATGGGCCCCGCCCTGGGGTCCCAACAGCCTGATGAGAAACAAAGGGAAAGCCAGCAGCAGAGGCACCGAAGGCTTCTCCCAGGAGGTGGCAGCGGCCGGGGTGGCCCGCAGGCCGTCGCGGGTGGAAGGGGCAGCGCTAGGTGGGCTGCGGCGCATGCGCAGAGCCCTCCTGGCTGGCTGAATGTGTGTCATTTTTGAGGAAACGGCCCCGGCCAAGTGCACTTGAGGTCTCCAAGACAATGAAGGGAAAAGGAAGACGCCTGCTCCAGCCATCCCCAAATTAGGTCACAGCCCAGGAAGGACCCGGGCCAGGCTTTCTGCAAGGCGAGCAGAGAGAGGCGCTTCCCCGCGGCCGAGCGCCCCCGTCGCCGCCTCCCCTGGGCCCGGGAGCGCTGCAGGCAGGAGCCTCGGCCGCCTCCCGGCTCTCAGGCCCCTATTCAGCAGCTCATTAAACCCCCACCGAAACCTGGAGGCAGCAAATACTGGCTCCATTTTCCAGTTGAGGAAACTGAAATTAAGTTCCACGCTGGAAGCCGCAGAAAAGGAGCCGGGATCCAAGCCACGTGGGACCCAGGTCCTTCCTGGTCCCTGTGCTCAGAAGGCGGAGGCGTGGGGGGGTCACCTCGGCCACAGGGCGGGAGGCCAGGCCGTCAGAGCCTCCCGTGCCTGTGGGATGGACGGATGGACAGACGGACACAAACAGCCAGCAGACCCTTTTTTTTTAATTTTTTTTTTTTTTGTAACGTTGGCGCCGTGTTTCCCTGAAGCTTCTTTCTTGCCTCTGAACCTCAAGGTCTCCCCCTGGGAATTTCCAGGGCTCCCCCCAACAAGTCGCTTTCCGACTGCTTTGGGTGGGCAGGGGACTCCTGCCTCCAGTGCTGCCCAAGAGGAGAGCAGGGGGACAGGAGTGGCCCTGGGTGGGGAAAGAGGTGGGTGGCACATACAAGAGGCTCTGCCGTGGACCCCACCCTCCTTCTCTGTGGTGGGATCAGAGACACCTCTGCAAAACCAAGGAGGGCCCTGGACAGAGGTGACCTGGAACATTCTGTGTCAGAAACGCTGCAGATGTGATGGAGTGGGGTGGAGTCTTAGCCAACCCCCAGCCTTTCCTGCCCTGTCACAGATCGCTGGCTGCTGAGAGGAAGATCCCGGGGAGCAGGGTGGTGTCTGCTCCCAACGCCCCGAGGGTGCAGGATGTCAGCCCCGGAGCTGTGGCGGGGAGCAGCTGGCTGGGCAAGCTCTGCTTCCTACCAGAGCATCACCTACTGGGTGACAGGCTTCTTCAGGGTCCCCCACAGGTGGGACTAGACCCATCAGAACATTCACCTGGTTTTCCTGGGGCTGCAGAGCCTGGCAGGGTGGAAGGTGCCCATGACCACCGCTGCTGGAGAGGGGTGATGGGAAGACACATTCCATGGTGGGTGGCCAGTCCCAGAAGATTTGTCACATAAGCAGGACTCCCGCCAATGTCTTGGGACATGAATGTCATCGCTTCTCTGTTGTGTGACATCGTGTAGAAAGCATGGAGCTGAGTGCTTGGGGGTACAAAGGGAGCAAGACCCTAGGTGAAGTTCAGCTCTGCTGCTCACCCACAGGGGACCTTGATCAGACCATCAGGGGAGAGTCACCTATGATTTCTGGAACGGATGGCACGGGGCGCATACTGGGGTCTCTTGGGATGGACTCCCAGGTGCCCCTCAAGGCCAGCAGGGCCTGGCCGCTCCCTCCCTCCCTCCTCTCTCTCCCTCTCTCCTCTCCCTGGGGCTCCTGCTCTGTGGATTCCTAGGACCAGGCTCCTCCCTCCTCTGTCCCTTCATGGGTGAGTTCTTTAAGGAAACGCTGGGCACTGTACCAAATAAATTCCAAACATCTGTGGCTTAAGATAACAGGTTTATTGATTGTTCTCACAGCAGTGCCAAGCAGGCGTTCCTGCCCTGCGGGCTGCTCTCCCTCCTGCGCTGGGGACCCAGGCTCCCTCCATCCTGTGCCTCTGCCACTCCCAGGTGGCCGGCCTCCAGGTCAGGAGGGAGCTCTGAAGAAGGCGCCTGCTCCGTAGCAGCCCCACCCAGCCGTGGCTGGCAGATCTCCCACCCACCGCCAACCTACGAAATGCCGTCCCCAGACCCTGCCAGCAAGGAGAGGGGGGCTGGGAGATGGGACCCCTTTCCAGGGACCACTCCAAACCACAGGAGCCAGCCTGGACTTGGGGGACAGCAGCCACCTGCACCACATCTGGCCAGCCTCAGCTGACCCTTCAGGAGGCAGGTTCGCAGGCATGGTGGTCGGGGTCCCTCCTTTGGGCACCCAGTGCCTTGCCCCTCTGTGTCACAGATGCTGCAATTGTGTGATTTCTTGTTTGGATCTTGTTTGAAATAGAAAACGAGCCTCTGTAGCTTGAATTTTGTGTTTACCTGAATACCTTCAGTGCCTGGTAAGGAAAGGGCACAGTAAGTTATTGGATGGATGGATGGACAGATGGACGGATGGACGGATGGATGGAACGGATGGACGGATGGATGGACAGATGGACAGATGGAATGAAGAACACATTTCCCCCATTCAAGCCCTGGCTGCCCCAAGCCTGCACACTGTCTTTCATGTATCTTGGTTCTCCCAAAGCCCGAGTGCACGGGCGCTTCTCAGTGGACGACTCTCGGGACACCTCTGAGGGTGTTGAGCCCCAGGCCGGTCAGAGGCAGCCGGGGAGCAGGACAGCGCCTGGTCCTGTCTTAGCCTGGAGCCTGCAGCCTCTCTGAGCCCCCGCTGGCTCTAGGTCACCCACTTCCATTGCTTCTTCCATGGGGAGGGCTCTGTGAGCACCCCTAAATTGCCCCCCACCCCGTGCCACTACTCTCTGCACAGCCCCCCACCTCGTGCCACTCTCTGAGAGGCCCTGGCTGGGGGCTAAGTCTCCACAGTAGGGTGGGGAGGGGCCTCTCCTGAGGGCACTGGCTTGGTCAAACCTGTGGTCCCAGAGCAGGACCCTGGAGGAAGGGACGGAGGTGGAAGGCGAGGACAGGGGAGATGGCGGGTGGGTAGAGACCGCATGGTCCACCTGGAGGTCAGCCCTGTGCCCGCGACAGAGCCCAGGAGCGGGCATGCAGGAGTCCCCGAGGGCAGTGGAGGACAGGGACAGGGCTCGCTCTGCGGGGTTCAGAATCTACCCCGGGGCAGCCAGAGAGTGTCGTCTGTCTCCCTGTGTCCTGGAGAGCTGGGTGTCCTGCAGTGTCCTGTGAGTCCAGCTGTGCTGCAGGAGGAATGTGTTCACGTGGGCACCAGAGCAGCCAGGGGAGGCAGCTATTAGCCAGGGGACTCAAAGAGAGAACAATAAAGGGTCACCACACACGTAAGAGTGCCTGCCATCTACTGAGCAGGTGCTGTGTCCGGTCTGAGCTCTTTGCAGAATTAACCCTTTAATTCTCACAAGTACCTACGAGGGAGGGACTATTGCTACCTTCTTTTCACAGCTGAGAAAGGTGAAGCAGGAAGATGTCACCAGTTGCCCGAGGGCTCCCCACTAGTAAGGGGCAGAGCTGGGACTTCACCCCAAGCAGCCCCAATCTCCCGGGCTCCTGCCCCCACCTTCTAAGAGGAAGTCCCTCCAAGATAGGATCAGAAGATCTGGGTCCCACTTCACTAATGGAACTAGTTTTCTTTGCTGAGATCTTCCCTCTCTCCCTGTTTAAATATATATATGCACAGATCTTCAAATACAAGTCAATAATTCTTTAAAAATGTTCATGCTGGTGAAACCCCCACTCCAGTTAATAAACAGAACATTTTCCATCTCACTCCCGCTGTCTGCCAATCAATCCCCCAGCGTGAGAAGCCACCAGGTTCACATTTCCTGTTCTTCCACTTGACCTCAGTGGGAGTGCCTGGTGGGGGCCGCCCTCTTCTGCTCCTCTCCTTCCCCCTCCCCCCTTCAGGTGGCTGTTTTCTTCTTCTCCTGGCTGTGGCTCATGCCGAGCTGCCAAGAATCGAGGGCACAGATGGCATGTGGCTGCCCCACGCTCCCCCGCCCCATGCCATTCCTGGAGTCCACAGCAGACATCACTAATCGATCCCAGCTCTCTTCTCCACGGGGCTCCAGGATCCCCAGCGCTGGGCACTGGGATCCAGAGAAGCCTGTCCATGGATCATGACTGGTGGGGAGCCGAGATCCATTTGCTTTCTCAGAATTAAAATCGACACCTATCTATAGGTGGTAGCTGAGTTTCTCGAACATTTCACTTTGAAATAAACACTTGCAGGAAGTTGCAGATTAGGACACAAGGATCTTGTGTCCTCCTGCCATCCAGCTATCCCCACTGCTGCCGTCTTGCACAGCCATAGTACATCGTCCAACCAGGAAACGCGGGGTGCAGCGCCGTCAGCTAAACCGCAGAGCTGGGGAGTCCGCCAGGTTTCCAGATCTCGTTTGGGGAGGGGTTGATGGGTCCTTGTATGAAGTGTCATGAGGAAATTCCCTGTGCCGCCGTTTGTAGCCACCACCCCGTAAGCAGGGCCGGTCTCAGTGTCTCTCTCCCATCAGTGCCACCACGTCTCGATGGCAGTAGTTAAAGAGTAGAAGAACAGGGACTCAAACTCCAGCAAGAGGAAGCAGCCAGGACCCTGACCCTGGGCCGGTCCCATCACAGTCTGCATCTTAATTCTTTTTTGGTAAAGTAGGGCTAATAATAACTGAGGGATGGGTCCAGAAAGTTCTGAACAGGAATATTCTTTGACAGTGCTACCAAGGTGTTAGTCTTGGTGTTTTTGAGGGGACCCCATAAAAGCCTCTCCTGCCCCCTAAGTTCTGAACCAACCAAGAAGCAAGACTAACGGAGCCTTGTTGTCACTGAGAAAGCTCGTGATGGGAGATGGAGCTCTTCTCCCGAGACAGTGAGCTTGCCGAGTGGGGCCTGGAGTGGGCAGGGCGCCCCACCCCGAGCGCTGGGCACCCCTGGCCTGGGCGGCTTGTCTGCGTCCTCCGGAGCTCAGACACAGAGACCTGGAGCCATCACCAAATGGCTCTGGTGACGAGCAGATGTGAGAAGTGAGGCAACGAAGGCCAGTAGCTGTGTGACTGGGGTGACTGGCGGTGACAGCCCTGGCTGGGAAGACCCCAGAGGGCCACAGTGAGGGAGGCCGTGGACCAGGTGGCCCCATCTGCCCACTCAGTCTCCGAGCTTTGTCCCTAACGCCCAGGAACGTGTGCCTTTGGTGTCTAAGTGACCCCGGACAAGTGACAGCTTGAGGGTGGGCCTGGTGGTGGCAGCCTGAGGGGAGGCTCTAGTGACCCTCAGGGAGGCCAGCTGTCCTGGGGCTTTCACTCTGTCCGGGTCCAGAGCTCCCTGCCCAGCGCCCTCCTCTCCATGCCAGGGCGTCTCCAGGGCGGACGGTGTCCTCACGGGGACACAGGAAGACAGAGCTCTGGCTTTGCCCCTGGGGAAGGGAGCGCGGCCAGAGCCGAGTGCCCAAGCCAGGGCCTCGGGACTCCCTGCCACTCCGTCCCCCTCCCACTCAGAACACCAGGACACTGGTCCCCACTGGTCCCCTCTCCTCATTGGAGGGGACAGTGTGATGATAGCCCCTGCAGAACTGGTGGCACCATCTGGGCTCACAGGACACTGGAGACCTCACATGCTCTCTGCTTCACTCTCTGCAAACTGTCCCAAGGTCACACCCCCGGCTTTCCCTGGATTGTGTGGAGACTGTGTTTGGGAAAATATTGTTCTGCCAGCTGAGCACCCGCAGGTGTCAGAGGCCGCGCAGGGGGAGGTGGGGGGAGGGGTGGGGGAGGGGTGGAGGGAGGGTGATGGGGAGAGGGGGAAGTGGGGGTGGGGAGAGGGTGGGGGGAGAGGGTTGGGGGGCCCTCCCCACACTAAACTCCGCCCTGCGGGGTGGGGGGTCCCAGGCAAGGACCTGCCAGTGGAAAAATACTGGGCCTGGGGCAGAGGCCCTCCCCGGAGGATGGTGTTTGGTGGGCAGCCTTTGGTGGCCCGATGTTGATCTCACAAGCCTGACCTCGGGTGCGGCTTGCAGGGTGGCCTTCTGAACCCCCAGGAAGAGCACAGAGCCAGCTGCTGCGAGCTGCGGGCAGAGGCAGCCGTCCAAGGTCCACAGGCCCCGCCTCCCACCTGTCCCCAGCACGGTGCCCTGGACCTGGACCAAGCCACCGAGGAAGCTCAGCTGCTCCTCCTCGGCCCAGAGCCAGTGAGCAACTGCTCAGTCACCTCTGATTGCTCCTGTGAATAAAGAAGCCACCTGAGCAGGACTGGAACTGCGGGCACCCTGTGGAGGGCCACTTGTGCCTCTGCCCACACTAGTCCCTGGCCACTTCAGGCCCCTGGACGTGGCGGAGAGGTCAGGCAGATGACCGAGGCTCCCAGCTGGAGCCTCGAGGCAAAGTGGAACCAGCACCCGGGAAAGCAAGGTTCCCAGGGAGCCGACAGGAGGTGCCACAACACCCAACAGAAAGGCAGGTCACCCAGTGTCATTGATGATTCCCGGAGTCGCAGGGCGGGAATTTCCAGGCAAGGCCGAAGTGCTCATCATGGTCACCTCCGGAGCAGGACAGACCCCTGGGCCACTAGTTCACCATTACTATTATTGCCATCGCTGTTGTTGGGGTGGTCCTACTGTGTGCTGGGGAGGGCACCTAGGGCCCGTGCCTGCCACAGCCACCCCCACCCTCGTTCATGCTCGCTCTACATTTTCTCAGCCACTCCTGAGCAGTTTCTCTTCCACAAACCTCCACGGCCCTGCTGTGCTGTCCCCGGGGCCGACGCTCTGTGTGCTGATAAGACTCGGGCATCGTCACATGTGGGGACACGTACGTGTCCTCCTGCAGACTCGTACGTGTCCCCATTTAATCTACACTTCTGTTCCCTGCCGTCGAGTGACAGAGGTCCCTCCTTTCTGCAATCTCAGCCCGGCCTGGGCAGCCGGTTCCCACGTGTCCTTCGGCTCCGGTTGCTGTGACCCCGAGATCCTTTTTCAAACAGCAACGAACCCTGATGGCCGACGGGTGGGGAATGAGTCTGCACCTGACCCTGGCCTCCGTGGACTGCCCGGTGGACTTTCCAAGGTAGAAGGATGTGTCATCATGCCTGCCACCCCCCAGTGGGAAGTCCTTGTCCCCGGGGACCCTGGGCATCCTTCGCCACGCAGGCTGGGCCACGTCAGGTGACGTGAGGGCCTCGGACTGTCCCCTGGAGCACGTCAGGTGAGGTGACTGTCCCCTGAAGCACTTGCATTTTGCAATTGCCCAAGTCTTCTGCCTGCGCCACCTCCTAGTCACTTGGTCCCCTGACAACCTGTGTGCTGAACTCCGCCTCCTATGTCCCAGGTGACGTGTGTCTGGTCTCCCCCGAGGGCAGGGACCACTGTGAACCCAGGAAGGGGACAGTGCACCGACCAACTGAATAACGACGGGTGAACACGGTTTTCTCAGACAAGTAACAAACCACGGTCACCCCTTTAACAGATGAGGGACCCACAAGGACCCAAGGGGAAGGAACCTCAGGAGGTCACAGAGCCGGGAGGCGTCGGGGCTCAGGGCAAACCGTTTTGCCTGGTGAGCTCTCCCGGCTCCAGGCCTGTGCGTGCGTCCTCCCTGGGCCCGGAGGCTGGCCTCACAGCAGTGCCAGTGTTCCTTGTCGGGGCCCAGTCCAGCTGGCCGCGGGCCAGGAGAGCGCTCTCTGGCTTTCCTCGACAGCGGGCCAGGGAGGGACTCTGCTGTTGGCAGGGGTCCCGCGGAGGTCACAGTCAGCTGAAACCTGAACCCCCAGCGTTGTCACAGTGGTCCCCACCGGCCCTGGGGGTCCACTGTCGCCGTCTCACTTCCTACCTGGCGGCCTGTGCCCTGAGGAGTAAGCTCTGGCCTCGGGATGTGACCTCATTCTGGGACGGGTGGCTCCAGGCCCGGCTAGAACCAAGGCCAAGGCCCGGCCTTCTGCTGCTGGCAACAAGGTCACATTGCCCCGCCCCGTGGCTCCTCCGGTGGCTCAGAGCGTGCGGTCGGGATAGAACCTGCATGGCTCCCACCTATTCCAAACCAACCCCAGAGCCCCACCCTTGGCCCCCTGCCTGCCGGCCACGCTTACCCTGACCGCCTTCCTGCTGCAGGCCAAGCGGCTGGCCCCTGTCCCCGGTTTGCTCCGGACTCACTCCTGTGTGCCACCCACTCTGACCCCGTACAGGACTGAATCTCGTCCTCCATCAGACGTGTCCCCACCAGGGCTCGTCCCCAGCCCAGCCGCAGAGCTCTGCTGCCTCTGAACCTGGCCTCTTGCGGCTGGGGAGGACGGCGCAGCTCCTGAGCCTCGGAGGGCCAGGACCCAGGACGGCATCGCGGCAGCCCTGGCCGCCAGGCAGCTGGAGAGTTTATCAATGTCACCTCCTGATCCCGGGGCTGGCGCTCTCCCTGTGCCCAGGCAGGGAGAGGGACGGGGCAGCTCCAGGCCGTGCGTCTGGTGTCCCTCATGTGCGTAGGGTGTCGGGTGTGACAGAGGGACCAAGCTCACGGTGCGGGTGCCACGTGCCGACTTCCCGGCAACGCCTCGCCTCTGTCCCTCCTTGACCGCAGCTCTGGCCTCCCTCTCCACTCCGCCTGGCGCTCCCCGGGGCCAAGCCGGGTGCCCCTGTGTCCCCTCCTCCATCACCGAGTCCTGTCCCGGCCGTCCCCCACCCACGGGGCACCTCTCAGCTCCTGTGCCGTCTGGACCGTGGCAGACCCCCTGCAGGGGGACTTGTGCCCAGCGCCCTCCCAGCCCTGTGGCCAGGCGGCTCCGCTGGTTGTTAAAGGGCCGGCTCCTGGTCACCGCTCAGGCCTCAGCTCCCGTGGCTGGCTCAGGGGCCCCGCCCGGCCACGCCTCCTAAAGGTCTGCCACCCAGAGCCCCCTGGGCATCAGACCACGCCGCCATGGGGCCCAGCTCATCCCGCCATTCTGTCTGTCTCCCCCTCGGGTGTGTGGGCTCCCTGGGGCAGGTCCTCGTGCCCAGTGGGGTGCAGAAGGGCTCTGCAAGTGGCACTGTGCTCAGGAGTCACCTGGGACCTGGTAACAGGTAGGTTCCCACTGAATTCCAGGGGAGGGGGCGGCCGGGGCGCACCTCCAGCGGCACCGAGTGGTGCCCGCGCTCCTGGGCTCACTCTCCTCAAGGGGCCAGCGGCCAGCGCTGCGGCTCTCAGCCCCCGGGACGGGATGCTCTGAGGGGTGTCGGCAGGTGACTCTGCAGAAACCTCTCATCAAGAGCAGTTAAGAGCCCCGGCCCCAGAGCCAGGGATGCCTCTGTCCAAACCCTGAGGCCACTGCCCTGCCCGCTCTGTCTTGCTGTGACCGGGGGGACGGGGTGTCCTCCTCATAGGTGCATCGTGAAGGTCAAGTGAGTCAGCGTGTGTTCACGGCCCGAGTGTGGGCCATAGCTATGGACAGGAGGTGACAGCAATTGGAACTGAAGGTGGCACCAGGCTGGGCGTGACCTTGGAGGCCAGCCATCCCTGGGTTTGACTAGGATTCCTGTTTGCTACCAGCAGAAGGTACTATGAAAGCCCCAGGCCAGGCGGGGCGGCACACACCTGTAACACCAGCGGCTTGGGAGGCTGAGGCAGGAGGACCTCGAGTTCAAAGCCAGCCTCAGTAAAGCAAGGTGCTAAGAAGCTCAGTGAGACCCTGTCTCTAATAAAATACAAAACAGGGCTGCGGGTGGGGCTCAGTGGTCGAGTGTCCCTGAGCTCAATCCCTGGTACCAAGAGAAAAGCACCCCCTGAGTTCCTGCTAGGTGACAGTCACGGGTGCTGCTGATCACGGTGGCTCCCCACCTGAAGAAGAGCTGAGCCTCAGGAAGGAGGAGCCAGTTCAAGTTCATGGACCTGGTCCTCTCACAGCTCTCTAAGGAGGCTGGAGGCCAGGAGTAGAGTCCCGGGGTGACAGCTGGAGGGCGGCGTGGCTTTGGATGGCAGGAGAGAGGGTCTCCCGGAGACCCCTTGCCTGTGGCGCTCTGCCCTCTGCGCCTCCCAGTCTGACCACCAGCTCGCCTGGACTCAGGCGGCCTCCTCCACGGGCTCCTCACCGCAGCGTGAGCCTTCGGAAGGCCCATCTGGGAGGAGCGGGCTTCCAGGGAGCCTGGCTTCCGGGCCCAGCCTGGGCTGCTTCCCGCCTGACTGGCCCTGGCTGCCCTCCCTCACCACCAGGGCCAGTGGAGCTGGGTGGGCGCAGGAGGCAGGGGGAGCCGGTCGGTTGCTGTAGCCGGAACCCCAGTGTCAGCTCCAGGCCCAGGGAGCTCGGAGAGGTTTCCATGCTTCCTCCTCACGGTTGACGGGTTCTCGCTGTTGGCCAGACATTCCCATTTACGAGCTCTCCGAATCCACACTATTCTACCTTAAGTGACCACTGCCATCTCTATTTTAGAGGTGAGGCTCAGAGAGGTGGGACATTTGCCCGAGATCACACAGCCAGAAAGTCGCATTGGTAGTCTCTGTCCTCTGCTTGGGAGCTCTGCTGCTCTGGCAGGTAGCGAGAGGTCTCCTGTCTGCCCAGTCAGTGGCTGGCTGGTGGGTACAAAGCCGGAATTGGCATTTCGGCTCTGACTCTTTCCTTCTTGTCTCCTCTCTGGACCCTGGACCTCCAGAATAGTGAGCCAAAATAGACCTATGAAGTTAGCCTGCCTCAGGTGTTTTGTCATAGTAACACAAAATGGATCAATTCCAATATCTGCCCGACGCTGCGCTAAGCAAGCCCCCCAAATGCAGTAAAAACGGAACCTAGTTACTAAGTGAATAATGACCTAAATAAATAAAAATGGCATCATTACTTCACAGGAGAGCTCTGTGGCCACGAGAATGTGTCTAGGATTCAGTGGGGAGCCCTGGAGCTGGGGTTTGAGGATGAGCAGGACGTGTCTAGAAGAGCAGGGGAAGCTGCACCTGCCGCAGGAGGCTGTACGGAGAGGGCTACCTGGGCAGGCCCCGGCATCAAATCCCTGCCGCTGACCATCTGTGCAAACGTATGGACCTCAGCACTTTTTTTTTATGGTGCGAGGGATTGATCCCAGGGGTGCTCTGCCATTGAGCCACATCCCAGCACCCCCTTTTTTGCTATTATCAGTTTTTATTTCGAGACGTCTTGCTAAGGTGCTAAGGGCCTTGCTAAATTGCTGAGGCTGGCCTCAAACACGCGATCCTCCTGCCTCAGCCTCCCAAGTCACTGGTATCACTCCTGGCTGTCTTCAGACACTGAGCCGCGATTTCCCAGAAACCCAGGATTATAAGGAGACCTACTTCACAGAGCGTCATGAAGATTTAATGAGATGAAGTAGAACTCAGCGTAGTGCCCCCGCCCCCCATACGCTCTGATTCAGCGCATCAACTCTTCCTAAGTGCGGACGCCGAATAAACAAATCCATAAAAGCACTTTGCAGGAAGGTCCTGCCACAGCATCAGCCGACGGCACGTGGGAAGTTCCCTGGGTGCTGAGCAGGGCCGCAGCCGCACATTAGACTTATCCAGGGCCCAGGGAGCCCCAGACCAATTAAATAATCGAGGTCTCTGAGGGTGCGCAGGCTCCAGCAGCCCCGCGGGACTCCAGGTTCAGCAGGCCGAGAGCCTGTCATTGTCTGCAGCAGGAGGAGCCCTGGGGCGGGTGGGTGGGGGCTGCCCAAGGCGGGGGCTTTGGATACACAGAAAAGGTGGAGAGGGAGCTCCAAGCCTGGGGGGCAGGCTGCACACAACCCTGGAGACAGGCTGTGGCATTTGGGGGGAGGGTGAGGTGAAGGAGGGGGCCACTCAGCAGGGCGCAGGGACACAGGGAGCAGAGTCCACTGTGAGGACGCTGGCAGGGGAGCAGATCTGAGAAGCCGCTCATCAGCCAGGCTGCCCTGCAGCAGCCCCGGCTTCGTCCAGTGACTCCCAGGGACTGAAGTGGCCGTGTGGGGCTCAGTGTTAAGGAGGATTCTGCGGCTGCCCCTGAGGGTGGTCCCATGGGGGCCCAGCAGTTCCCATCCTGTGGTGGGAGGGCAGCTAGAGCAGTGGTAAGGACTTGCCATGGACCAAATGTCTGTGTCCCCAGGTTCATAAGGTGCCCCTGGCGGTGGGGTGGTACCCGGGGACTGGGGCCTTTGGATATAATTTGGTCCTGAGGGTGGAGTCCTCGCGGAATGGGACTGGCGCCCGGAGGAGAAGAGACAGCATCAAGACGGTGGCTCTCCACCTCGCAAGGACCCAGCAGGAAGACGTCGGTCATCAGCACCCAGGACGGGGACTGCACCCACACCCAGCATCACCCTGGCCCTTTGTGGTGGACTCTGGCCTCCAGAACCATCAGAAACGAGTACCTGGGTTCAGCCCACCACGCGGGACACTCCTGCTACGGCACAGATTGTCCTTACTTTCTAACGACGTCCCCTCCACCAAGAGGGCCTGTCCCACACCCTGGCAATCAGCTAGAGATACAGCCAGAGGCCGGGGACAGATAACCCGGAAAGGCTGATGGAGTCCTAAGATCCCCCTGGCTGTGCGTTCAAACCGTCACTGGAAGTCTTCAAGGTCATGTTTTAATTTTCCCCACCCCACCCTGGGCCATGGGTGTACTTCCCCATTTGACAGATGAGGAAACCGAGGGAATCAGCAACTCAGGCTGGGAATGCCGCCCTCCTTCTGGCTCTGGCTCCGCAGAACCTTGGAAAACATCGGGCGTGTTTCTGAGCCCCTGGGAAGCAAGACGTGAAGTGTCCAGGCCCCCGAGCTGGTGGCCTCCCTCGCCCACCGGACTTGGCTCTGGGCCTGGAGGTCCCTGGCTTCCGCCCCCAGGACCCCATTCCCTGGCAGCGAGCGGCAGCAGCCCCCGGTGGGTCCAGGTCTGGGCCTGGCCCGGCTGCCCCTTCTTACCACGGCCCCTGTGACCTCAGTCCCCTCTTCCCTGCGGCCCAGGGTGTCATGAGAGACACTTGTGACGCATATCAGTAGTTGTACTGTCAGCGCCCGGGCAGGAAGCGGCAGGCACGCCCCGGGGCTCAGCTGCAGAGACTCTAATTAGGAGGACATCCGCAGAAGGGCCACCCCGGTCCCCACTACTGCTGCCCCAAACCTCACACTCCGGGGCTCAAAACAGCAGCTTACTCCCTTAGGGTTTGGGGGGCGAAGGGCTGAAATCGAGGTGTGGTCGGCAGAGCAGGCCCCTCCGAGGCGAGGGGAGAGTCCAGGCCTGGTCTGTCCCCTGAAGCAGGCTGCCCGCTCTCCTTGGCTCCTGACACACCCCTCCAGCCTCTGCCCCTGTGCGTGCAGGACCTTGGCCTCCCCGCCTCCCTGGGGTCGCCTCAGTCAAATCACATCTTAATGCCCTTTTGCTACACAGGGTGATGCTCTCAGGGCCAGGGGTGAGGGCAAGGACATCTGAGGGCCTCGTTCAGTGCACCCTGTGGGGGGAGGGACGCAGGGCCCCCGGGGGACTGCCCTGACCTGAACATGGCCGTCCAAAGGCCACGTTGGAACTTAACCAAGTTCACAGGGTGATGGTGTTTGGAGGTGGCATCTTCGGGATGTTCTGGGGATGGGCCTCACGGGGCATTAGTGGCTTCATGAGGAGAAGCCAGCTGCCGTGGCCTCCAGAGGCTGAGACAGGACAATCTCGAGTTGGAGGACAATCTTGGCGAGAGACCCCTGTCCATGTCATGATGCCTCAGGAAGACCCTCCCCAGGTGGCAGGCAGAGGCGGGCACCCTGCTGCCGGACTTCCAGGCCTCCAGAGCCGTGAGCTAAACAAACCTCTGTTCTTTGTAAATTAATCAGCCTGTGGCATTCAGTTATAGCAACAGAAAATGGACAGAAAACTATACTGACCCTTAGGTCTGAAGGGTCAAGATGGGGGAGTAAAAGCCTCTCTCTCTCCTGCCAGCACTGCCTTCTATTCACTGGAGCCCCCAAGCCAGAGGACAAGGGACACCAGACCCCAGGGTGCACCTGAGGTGGGTCTTCTGGAGAGGCCTGGGGCCGGGGACTGCCTGCCTTCTCCTATGTCCCCCCCACCCAGGAAGAGCAGCCCCCCCTCCAGGGCCCTGGACTGTTCTCTCCTGGCCGAACTGCCCGGATCTGGGGCACGGGAGCTGCCGGGGAAATTCAAAGCAAACAGCCGGAAGGCGCTTCAAAGTCCATTTCTGGAACAAAGGACGGAGGAGGTAGGAAGAAAGGGCTGGCCAGCAGGCGGCTGGCTGAGCGGCCCTGGGGACCCTGGGCGAGGACAGCTGAACGCAGAGCAATTAGCGGCGCACCGGCTCAGACCCCCCCAGAGCCCCTCCCAGGCCCCCCAACAAATCCCTCTGGGAAGTTGGAGGCCGAGTGGGTGGCTGGGGACCCCAGACCTGGGGATCAGAGACCCAGGCACCGTGCGGTCACGCCCCCTGCACCCGGGTCCTTGTGGGGAGGTGGGAGTTTCCCAGTGGGAGGGTCAGCTCTTGGGAAGCGGGGACTCCTGTGCAAGTGGCCCCCAGGGCAGTGCTGGGTGGGCAGCACCACCTTGCTCTGCAGGCCAAGGCAGGGCTGGGCGTCCTGGGGGTCCAGGCGACGAGGCGAGAGGTCAGGGGCGAGGAGGGCCGTGGACCAGGACTGCAGGCCGCCCCTTGAGGCTGGAAAGAGGAAGGAAACGGATCCCCCTCTGCCCGTCCCCATGGCCACCTGCAGAGAGACGGATGCCAGAGACTGATGGCCTGGCCATGGGTCCCAGCAACCCGAGGTGTGACCTCCGTGGGAGACTGTGAGGTCTAGAGGAGCAGACCCCTGTCCCCCCGACCCTGGTCACCTCTCAGGAGCGGGGGCTGCAGGCACATCTCCTTCCCGAGGCCCCCCAGGGGTGCCCTGCGGCTGGGAGCAGGACCCCAGGGACTCCCCCCTCTGCTCCCAGGAGTCCCCATGATGTCCTGTAAGTGCTGCCCCCAAGTGTGCCTCCATCCCCGTGCCTCCCTGCCCAGATGGAAGATTCCAGAATCAACAGAGGCCTCGGTGGGACCCACAGCTCCTGGTGTCCTCTCCACACAGGCCTGTACCACAGGCTCATTTCCTGACCCCCCTGGGCCTCAAGTGCCCAGCAGGGAGCCAGCAGCCCGCAGCGGGACCTGCCCCCCCACCCCGGGGACAGCAAGGCCTCCCGCCTCGCACCAGGCACCCTGCGGTGCCCAGGGTGACCCTAGGCAGGGCAGGCCAGCCTTCTTTCCCAAGGAGACCCAAAACTGGCCGGGAGAGGACAGGTCACCACTCCAGCTGCCCCCTTCTTTCTGTTAAATGAAACCAGCCCAGAAACCAACAGCCCAGGCCCCGAGGAGGCCGCCCAGCCAGGGTGCCGGGGCCCCAGGAAGCCATGTCCACCAGCCCTGGCCCTGGGTGTGGCCTGGGGCTCGGCAGGGCAGCCACTGCCCCCCACCTCTGCGCCCCGGGGTCAAGGCTCCCCAAGCCCAGGCTGCTCTTCTCTGAAGCTCGGAGGCCATCGCAGTAAAGGAGCTGGCCGCCGCCCTACCCGGCCATTTTTGTCTCTGCTGGCCCCTCCGGTGACAGACAGGGACCCTCTTTTCCTCTCTTCTTCCTGGGAGCATCTCCCAGCCTCACGTGCTTCAGTCCTCTCTCCTGGACAGACGGACAGACACACGCTCCACGTCCCCCTGTATGGGGAGGGCGTTTAGCTTCTCCTTTTGTCGCCTGCATCCTCACACTCACTGTCACCGTCACCACCATCACCCCCTCCCCCATCCAAGACCCCCGGCTAGGCGTGGTGCACAGGCAGGGGATTTCCGCCATCCTGTCCCCAATCTCCTGCTTCCCGGACCTGGGAGCTCGCGGGCCTCCAGGCGTCCCCTGCTAAGGGAGCCCCATGAGAGGCGTCTGTGTCCCCGGGTGGCTCTGGTGGCTGCCCAGCGCCCTCAGCTCGCCCAGGGAGGTCCGCTGTCCTCAGCTCACTTGGGCACCTGGTGGCAGTGGCTGTGTTGGGGTGTCTGCAGAGCCCCCCAGCAGGCCCGATGCTGGCAGCGAGGGAGGGTCCAGGGGACGGGGTCCTGGGGACTTGGCCAGGTGTGAAGGGACACATGCGTAGGACAGGCGCTGGGTGGGAAAACAGGGGACCCCAGTCAGGTCCTGCTGCCCCACCCCTGCCCGGGTCACTGCTCCCTCTGGCTGCCACCACCCTGCTGGCCTCAGGAGGTCAGGGCCCTCAGACTTGGACTGACCCCTTTCCTTTGCTGCCCCCAACTGAGCCAGGACTGGCCGCGATGCCAAAAGCGTTTCGAAACCTGCCGGCCCCTGCCCTCCGGCCACAGCTTCAGGCCGGCCCGGTTCCAGGAGGCCTGCAGACAGCGGACACCCGGCCTCTGGACTCCACGCCAGGCAACACCCCGCGCCCACCAAGCACCCTCTCCCTGGGAGTCGGGGCTCAGCTGCGGTCCCTGGGCATGGAGCAGAGGGGGACGGGGTGGTCCACATCCTGAATCCCACCCTGTGCTGGGACAGTGCTGGGAACTGGCCTCCACTCCCCCCCTCACCCCCCACAGCTTCCTCGCCAAACAGGTCCAGTGAGGTCAAGTGGCTTGGGGGGGGGTCCCAGAGTTGGAGACTGAGGAATCCATGCCACACAAGTGACCTCACCCAACAGAAATGGCAGCAAAAGGTTGGGAGCCATGATTCTCCTGTTTACAGAGGAAGCTCAGAGAGGGCAAGTGATTTGTCTGGGCTCACCCAGCGGGTGGAGTGAGTGTAAAGAGCCTCCTCCTCCCGTGTCCCTGGGCTGTGCTGAGGAGCAGGTGGGCACACACAGCAACCCCCCGGGGCTCTGAGGGCTTCGCCAGCCCCCAAGGAACTCGGGGCTTTCCAAGGGCTGGGGGTACTGAGGCGGGAAGCGTGGGGTGTCGGTGTCCAGAGTCCAGCTGACAGGCAGTCGAGCCACGGCTCCTTAGAGTCGCAGAAGCAGGGATTTGGGGGGCTGGGTCCTGGAGACCCTCAGCCAGGCGCCCCTTCCCCTCCCTCCTCCGCCAGCCACCTGCCCTGCCCAGGCCTCAGTGGAGCTGGGCTTCTGAGATGGGCAGTGCTCCTTCCGGCTTCCGAGTTGCTATGGACAACACCCTTCCCAGCCTCTGTCAGCATGGACAGGCAAGAAGGTCCCCCAGGCATACATCCCAGCCCGGCCATGCTTAAGCTGTGTGACCTCAGAGATGTTAACTCACCTCTCTGAGCCTGTTTACTTCATAAGATGTGACCAATAGTAGTTCTCTACCCACGGAGTTGCTGTGAGGCTTTCTCCACTGCTCTTTCCTGACATTTGTTTTCATTGATATTGAAATGAAATCCCGCAGCATCTGTATGATCCTCACGATGAAGATGAGCAGGTGAAGGAAGCATTGCTACTATCTTATTTTACAAACTAGGCTCTGAGGCACAGAGAGATTAAGTAACTTGCCCAAGGTCACACAGCTAGTGAGAGGCCGAGGCAGGGCTCAAACCCCGGCAGCTTGGCTCCTGAGTCCGCGCTCTGAACTTCCCCTCTACAGTGAGGGGATGTGTGTGGAGCGCGTCAGCATGAAACTCAGAAAAGGGAAAATGCTTTGCGAATGCTGCCAGTGGCCACCGCGCCGTCACCACGTGACCTCAGGCAGACAGGGGCGAGAATGCAAGGGAATGACGGGGGCGGAGTGTCCATCACAGGTCCTGACCCACAGAGGGCAGGGCTCCTGCTGGTCCTCCCAGGAGGGACAGGTGTGTGGGGGGTCAGCCTCAGTCGCCCACCGAGGCTGCAGGAGCTCCAACCCTGGGGTCCTGAGTGAACCAGCAGGTGAGAGAAGAGCAGGTGTGCAGACCCCAGCCTGCGGGGCAGGAGGTGGCGCCCGGGAGCGTGACAGGGGACGGGAAGAGGGATGCCAGCACCTGCGGCCGTCCAGTGCTCCCACGGACCCTAGGAAGGCAAGTCTGAGGCAGGGGACATGACGCCGAGGCCACGCCTCTAGGTACGGGGCAGGGGCTTTGCCTCTAGGACCCTTGTCAGCTGGCTGAAAGGCCAGCCTCGGGGGCCAGGTCCAGGTCAGGCGCCGCTGCTCCTCACAGGGCCAGTGGGGGAGAAGCAGGCGTCCCACAGAGGGTCCCAACAGGTGGCTGGTCCAGGGCGCCCTGGGCTGGTGGCCAGGTGCTGCCTGGGGTCTGGCTCAGCTCTGGAAGGTTCCAGGCCAGGTGCTGCCCCTGCCTTGCCCTCCCCCAGGAGAAGCTGGGCACACAGGGGCCTTGGAGTGACCCGCTGGGGGCCCACAGGAAGGGGGTGTCGCGGCCCTTCCCAGGGAGGCCGCCTGCTGTCTGCAGAGGCAGGAGGTCACTTCCTGGGCCGTGTCCTACACGGCACCTCAGGGCTCTCCACCTCCCCTGGTGCCCGGAGAGGGTCACATGGTGAGGCCTGACCTCCGCGTCGTCCTGGGGACAGTGACTGCTGCTGTTGACCAGGCCCTGCCCTGCCCCCACTGCTGGCACTGTGTGTCCCCAGATGAGCCTTGTCAGCCCTCAGCTGAAGGAGGCAGCCCAGGTGCTCCTGTGGGGCTCCACGGTGTCTGGGGCGAGGGACGGAGGTGTCCGCGGCCCTCACAGGGGCCCCATTTCCTGGTCTCGCTGGCTGGGCTGGGACCTGCTCCTGTGCTCCTGATGGGGCCAGACTGACATTCACAGCAACCTGGTCCCCATGGCAACCAGCTGTGATGTCACAAGGAACCCAGGGACACGGACACAGGAGCTGGAGCAGAGGAAGCATGAACGCAGGGCCAGGAGGAAAAAATCCGCACCCCCCCCCCCAGGCCCCTGTGTCAGGCAGATGGCCCAGGGATGCCCAGCAGAGCCGGGGCACCCGGCGGCCTCTGTGGGGACGGCAGGTCGGGGAGCGGCTGCTGGGCGCAGGGCCTCCTGATCGGCTCCCTCCCGCTCCTGCCCTTTCTCCTTATGTTGGAAGAGGTTGCACCTCCACCTCCCCAGGGTAAGCGGGGACCTAGGCAGCGTTTACCAGGCGCCAGCTGCTCCTGAGCACCTGGCCTCGATCCCCGTTCACTCCGGAGCCACCGCTCGGCTCCTCCTGGCAGCTCCTGGCTCTGCGAGCCCAGAAGGAACCGCGCAGCAGGGCGCACGGCGCAGCCTGGCTCCCACCGTCTCCCTGGCTCCCGAGAAGCGCACCAGATCCCTGGAGCTGCTGCTTCCCATGCGGCTGCACCTCTATTTCCAGTCGAGCGGTGGCAAATGGTGCCAGGCGGCTCAGATCACCCCCACCAGGGCGCCTTGCCTCCCGTCAGCAGGAAGGGGTCTCCGTTTGCCCTGGGGACATCCACAGTGCCCCAGCGAGGCTGCTGGCAGGACTGCCCTCTTCCCAAGATCCCTCACCCCAAGTCATGGTTTCCACTGGGCCGACATCAGCCAGTGTCACCTGGAAGCCAATGACGAAAGCCCTGCTGGTCCATCAGCCGGACAACAGCCCAAGGCCCTCCTGTACCCAGCTGGGAAGGTCGCAGCAGCACAGAGCGCCAGCCACCCTGGCATGACCCAAAGGCGCACACCCTCTCGGCCTCTTGGGCTTTCCGTTAACCTACTCCCCCTGGTCCCTCACTTCTGCTCCCTGGGGTCACGGCGCCTCCAGGCCAGCACCAGAGCGGCCCTGAGAGCAGGGCCACATGGTAGCCTTCAGGAACTGCAGCCTGTGAGAAGCAGCAAGACCTCACTGTGGTGGGCTGGCGACAGTCCCTAGCATACTGAGCGGCACAGTCATTAAGACTGTCACCCGTGGTGGCCTACGATGACATGTGGATAGATGGTGGAGTGCTGGCATTCAGACAACGCAGTCCTGGTGATACGAGTGGGGAGGCCAGCTGCGGTGATTGGCTTTTGAAGCCTAAAAGAAAATAACAGACTCAGAGTCCACGGCTGCCTTGGGTCTGCGTTGAGGGTCCAGATCCTTAAAGACCCCTCCACTGCAGCCCAAGGGCATGTGGAACTGAAAGTCAGACTCAGGGTGGGACTGGAGGAGTGGCAGGGCTTTGGAGGAGACTAAAGACATGGTCTAGACAGATCTGCTAAGCCAAAGTCAGAGCCCTGCTAGGGAGCACCAGACCAGAGACCTGAGAAGGAGACTCTGGGTAGAGTCCGAGAACCTTGGAGGCCCCGACTCCTTGGAGACTTTGAGCTCCGAACCCCAAAACTCAGCAAAACCACTACTGGCCAGCGGGGGCAGGGGACCAAGGTGGGGCTTCTCCAGGGAAGACTCTCAAGGCCTCTTACCCCGACGCTGTCTCTGCTTGGCTCAGGGCCCCACTGAGAAACCCCAGGCACTGACAGGTATTAGCAGCAAAACGTGGTGGGGTCCCACAGTTTGTCTCCTGTCCAGTGAGCATAGGGTCTTTGATACAAGTCTTGGGTGGAACAGCACGTGGGAGAGCGGGGGGCATCAGGCCTGGGCTTGAGCCCAGAGGCCAGCTCCTCAGGGCCCCGGGCAGAATGCTACGCGGTCCACCTCCTGGGTGGTCGGGCTGCTGGATCCAAAATGCACGATCAGCGCCTGGACTCAGTCCCCTGGGAGACTCGCAGTTGCAGCCAGGAAACAGTTCTTACCTATTTCCAAAGCTCTCAGCGCAGGAGGGAAAACAGATGCCCATCCACCAACTCTTACCAGCAATAAAGATGCTTTTTGAGATCTTGCTAAGTGCTAGGCTTCGTGCTGAGCGCTCAGACACACAATATCACAGGATCCTTAAAACAATCCTGCAAGAGACAGATTTTCTCCCCCTTTTCAAATGGAAACAGGTGGCGGGCTGGGATGTGACCAGGCTTATCACACTCTGCCCTCTTACCGCGCCTGCTTATTCTGAGCGCAAGACGGTCTCAGCAGACTGTCCACGACGCAGAGGAGAGGAAGACTCCACTGGCCTGATGGGAAGGCTAGGAAGGCTCCCCGAGGGCCACAAGGCCATCTGTAGATTTTAAAAGCAGAATAATGAGAGCCTTGGTTAGGCTGTTCCTCAGCTCTCAACCTGGGATCCGGGCTCCAACCTGAGATGGCTGTTCCAGAGCCGGCACAAGGCGACCCAGCTCCCAGCACGCACTAGCTCTTGCTTGGGCTGGACCTGGCCAGCGCTCCGGGCCGCAGCACCGGCCCTGCCCCGGCCTCCTGCAGGCCAAGCCTCCATCGGGTGTTTTCTGGCCTGCATGGGGGTAGGGTGGTTCTGGTTGGTGTTTGGAGTCAGAGAAACCCATTTCAACTGGGCCTGGCAAAAACTGGGGACCTGCTTATGAGCCCCCAGGGGGCTGGCAGAAAGGGCCGCGCCTGGGCAGCCACTTCTCCCCCTCACCCTCGTCCCTGCTCCTCTCTGCCAAGGACACCTTCCACTCTCCAGGGGCGTGGCTGCCCACTTCTCAGTCTACACTCTGTCCTTCCCGCCCCTCCCCTTTCCAAATCCACTGAGGGGGAGAGAACTGATTGGCCCAGACCGGGTCACGTGTCAACCTGAGTCCAATCGCCCACGGGTAGGGCGGGGCCTGCGGTATAGCCCCGCCCCTCCCCGGAAACCCATGCAGATGACTGGGGTCTTCAGCTCAGGCCCCGCCAAATTCCACAAAGGGGCCGGTGACGGAGGCGCATGCGCCTTCCACCTTCGCCCCACTCCCGCCAAATTACTGAAAAGAGCAGTTTTTAAAAATGTGCCGTCTTCCTCCTGGTGGTACTGTTGGTCCCTCGGTTCCGGGCACTGGCCCTTCGTGAGCCTTCACAACAGTGAATCTGACACCATTATCACCCTCCTCCACAGGCCAGGAAACAGCCATAGAAGAGGAATCAACCTAAGGCGTCGCCCTGGACGGGTAGAGCTGGGGCCGGAGGTCCCCCACCCGAGCTCAGCTCTGCCTTGGAGGCTGCGGGGACACAGAGCTGCGGGCAGTGGGCTCCTTCCCTGGGAGGTTCTGGTCAGTTCTCAGGGCTCTCCCAAAGCAAGGAGCTCAGACAGGGCTTGATCCAGGGGGAGGGTTTCCTGAATTGAGCCTGAGACTGAAAGGATGGGGAGAGGAAGGTGTGTGTGAAGACCCTGGTGGTGCCCAGCCCGCCCGCAGCCCGAGAGTCCTGGGCAGATGTTTGGGCAGTGGAGCCAGTCAGTCGGAAAGCACCAAATCCCAGTGGACCTCATTTCTTCTGCACCCTGGAACCAGCACACAGCAGAGCTCACACAGCCACTCTCAGCATTCATTCAACTGAATTGACTTAGAACCGCAAGTAAAGTTGACCCAGAGTGCGAGTGAAGGGGTTTAAGTTGCAACCAAATGAGATCAAGTCCTCCCAAGGCCCTGTGTGTGCATCTATAGGTGCAGTTTCCCTTCAGGTGGACCTTCACAAGTCAGTAATGTCCACAAGGGTCACTCTTCCTCATTTTCCTGTCCAAGAATCCAAAGCACAGAGAGGTGAGGGAAGTTGCCCATGGTCACACAGCAAGTGGAGACTCATACTATTATACCCTTTACTGCAAATCCAGGGATTCCAAAAGGAGAGGATTTGGATCACACCTGGGAACAGGTATCCAGTGTCTAAAAGAAAACATTCAATGAGAAAACACTGGCATTTAAAGGCAGCAGGAAATGTTTTGGAACTACAGGGACCTGGCTTTGAATTCGGGCTTTCCCAGATGAGCTCAGGCAAGTCACTAATCTTCTCTGTGAGGACAAGAAGCATGAAGGCATCAATCAGTGCATTTTTTGATTATAGTGAGTAAGTGCTCAGTAAACGTTAGTTATTGCTTATTACCATCACTTAGTCTGTGAGTCTTGATTTCCTCAGCTGCGAACTGGGGCTCAGGACCCTTCCTGGAGAGGGATACTGGGAAGATAAATGGGGCAACGTGCGAGTCCCAACCTAGGGTCTGGTCCAACACGTGTTCGTGCCTTGCCGGGACCCTCCCTCTGTCTGCTCCGCTTGCTTCTAGCACAGTTATCTTAGACACGTGCTGCTTTTCTTAGACACGCCAGTCTAAGAAAGGCTCACTTGTGAACTGGAACGAGCAGGTGTGAGCTGAGGGGCGGAGGCATTTCCCTCCTGCTGGTTTTTGAGTCTCCAAAGGCTTCTGGGTAACACTGCTGAGTGCGGGTGCTGAGTGCATCTCCTGAACCCCGGGGTCCTGCTGCGTTCAGCAGCCACTTTTGTCCCTGGGGACTGGTGATGCAGGGACTGGGCAGAGGTGGCCAGGCCTGGCAATAGAGCTGGGCAGCTGGGCACGTCCTTTGGGTTGGGTTGACTGGGGGGAGGCAGAAGGGCTGGGGTGCAGGGCAGAGACAGCATTCTTCTCCCAAAGACGGAGCTGTGGACCTGAGCCCTTTGCAGAAAAACAAACCACAAATTAATGAGCACTTATTATATTCCAGGCACTGCGCCAGGCAGTCTGCAAGGATCCCAGCTGCTGCCATCTGCACGGGCTTAAGCAAATTATTTAATGTCGCCAGGCCTCAGCCTCCTCATCTGTGAAAGGGACGATAATGATGTCTACCTGCCAGGGTTGCCACAGGGCGGCACGGTCACACACGGGCAGTCTCGGCGCATGCCAGCTCCATGTTGGAATTATTGGGAGACAGTCACTGATTTAATCCTCAGAAGGATTCGGAAGGATGAGATGACTAGCTCCTCCTCACCTCGCTTTCTCATATTTGGATGAGAAAATGAATATTTAGAGAGGTGGGGTCATCGAGTCCTCAGTGCCGACTGGGCCCTGCAGATGGACACGGAGGACACGTGAGGAGCCAGGTTCCTGCGGAGGGCGATTCTGTGGGTCTGGGACGGCCTGGTGACAGGGGGTGTGTTCACAGCTTGTGCTGCATCCCGGGGGGTCTGGAGGTGGGGACCCCCATGGGCTTAGGGGATTTGGTAAGCCGTCACAGCCAGTAAGGGGCAGGGGGACATAGGACCCTAAGCCAATGTCATATACTTTGCAGAGAGCTTCCCTGATGGCCTCTCTGCCACTCCTCGGGACTGGTCCCTGGCCTGGCCCCCTCTCTGCAGAGGAGAGTTGAGTGGGACTCATCTGAGAAAGGTCATCCCAGTGGCCACTCGCCGGCCCCCCGGGTGCTGTCATGGCCCCCTTTCCCATAGGTCATCTGAGCCCAGACAGAGGGAGATTCTGGAAGTGGATTCTGGAAGGTGTCACCAATGATCAGGAAATGTCCCCCTGTGGTCCCTGCCACCCCCGGCCTGTCTCCCTGGGCACACGAGGCCCTTGGCAGACCTCGGAGCTGCCAAGGCACTTGGTTATTTTGCTCACTTTATTAATAAATGTGTCCCAGCGTCAGCCACATGGAAACGGCTGCCTGGGAACAGGAACATGCTCTGGGGAATTTTCTGGCTGGTTTTGGCCACAGGAGAAACAGGCGGGGATCTGTGGGAGAAGGGAGGCCACACCGGCTGTCCCCACCAAGGGCATCAGGGGTATCCAAGGACCTGGGGAGATGTGAGGACTTTGAGGGGGAGGAAGCTTTGGAAGGAACTGGATGGAGGGGGCCTGGTGCCTGGACCCTCAGCCCGGGGAGTCCTGGCACCTGGCCCAGCCCAGGCTGTCCGCGTCTCCCTCCCAGGGTCTGGGGCCCGGGGACGGGCCAGGGGTGAGGCAGAGGGCAGCCATGTGGGAATTGAAGAGGATGCTGACAGCCCCGATGCCATGGGAAGCCCTTCCCCCACGTGTGCAGGTGTGGTGGGGGGAGCTGGACCACGCGGGGGAGGGCAGGGCCTGGGCCTGGGTCTCATGGCGTCCGTCGCACTGTCTAGGATGCTGTGAAGGGAAATACTTGGGAACAATGAGGACAGGTGAGACCAGTCTGCCTCTGTGTGGAGGGAGGTGGCCGTGACCTGGCCGGGTGAGCTCCAGGCCCTCAGCCTCCTGTGTGCCCGGCGCTGCCCCAGCCAGGGCCCGCGCAGCTTCTGTTACTGGTCAGTGGATAAAAACCCAGGAGCCCTGCCAGAGCCGTGACCCTTTAAGGGAATGAAGTTCTCTTCGTTCGGGAATGAAAAAAAAAAAAAGCCACCCGGGTGCAAGTCTGGGCTGGGAAAAGGGGCTCTGGCAGCTCCCAGAGGCAGCTGGAGGGACGCTGCAGCCCAGGACCTGCCAGGCAGGGCCCCTCGCCCTGCACCCTGCGCCCCAGCCCCTGTCCTAGGCCTCTCGCACCCTGACCTGGGCGTCTCCCCCTCGCTGACCCCACCTTTATCAGACGGCAGGGTGCGGATCACACACACCCAATCTATGTATCATTTATACATGATCCTGGTGCGTGGCCACTGTAACATGTCACAAATGTCACCAAAAACACAGATCGAAAGAAAAGATAAACTAAGACCTGTAAACACGTGTGCTACTGTGAACGGTGTCATCTGTCACCTGTCATGAGCAGCACCCTCGAAACAGAAAGACCCCTTTAGGGTTAGGATCACCAGGAGGGACAGAGGGTACAAGCTCTTATTCCCAATGGTTGGCTTCTGCACAGCCTGCCGGGGGCCACTTGCTTGTGAGACGCCCAAAGGCCCACGGGAGTCCCGTGCCCACAGTAGGCCACGTTCTTGGCTCAGGGGTGTCATAACTGACAAGTCTGCCTAATTGTCCTCACATGAATAGAGACAGTCTTCAAAATGCAGGAGCGAGGGTGAGGCCGAGTCTCCGGCCTCCGACTTGGGCCTCCTGCTCGCCCAGGCCCCACTTTCCCACCCTTCCCTGGAGGAGCAAGTCACAGAACGACCAAATACGGCATCGGCCTCCATCTATAAATACCAGGAAAGCGAAATTATTTTCTTTTATGGTATGAGATAGAAATAAAAATAAAATTATTTTTAATATTCCTTTTCCCTCCAAATCCCAGCTACACACCTCCCCGGGTGCTGGGGACCCACTTTGGGGACCTCTGTGCTATGCCCTCAGCACCCAGGGAGCCAGTCCACACGACAGACAGTGACACAGACACAGAACAGCTCTGAACATGTGCAGCGAGGTGACCGCTCAAGCCTTGTCCCTCACCTGCGTCCCCTTGCTTCCCAAGGGGTCCGAGGACAAGCAAAGCCCCCTCCCATTCCCACTGTGCACCCCCCATCTCTGCTGCACACTCTCCGTAATCCAGAGCCCCCAGGGCTGGCATCTCTCCCCCCCCATGTGACCAGTGGCACTTCCCTCCCTCCCACGGGATGGCGCCGTCTCAGCTCTAATGTCCCCTTCCAAGGGGCCACAGGTCAGCCCCCCCCTCTAATGAACACCCCCCACACCATCACTCTCTGTCACAGAGCTTCCTTGTGCCTCCAAGGCAGCTGCCACAGTTTGTCACTGTATCAATCTCTGTGGACTCTGATGATGAGTTTGGGGTCCAGTATGGAGGACCTGAGCCTGCTGTTTCCTCTGCTTTATGCCCAGGGTCCCTGGTATACTGTAGGTACTCAATAAGTGAATGAATAATGAAAGGAATGAATGGGGTCTGATGGGTCCACGAATGTCTTCCTGGACGGCTGGTCTCTTGGTCACACAGGAAGCCACTGGATGTGGGGAGAGCGGCCTCCCAGCCGCTGGCCTCAGACCTCCCAGCAGCCTCCCTTCTACCCAGTGGCCGGGGGTGCTCAGGGGAAGCCTGGAGTGGTTTCCAGGGGTGGCAGAGGCCATGCCCCTTCTTAGAGGGCTAAGCCCTAGAGCGTCAGAGAGGGGGAGGGCCACACCCAAGGACACACAGCAGGGCCAGGACCCGGAAGAGGAGAGTGGGGCCCCTTGGCTGGGGGTGCCCTGGGGCATTGGCTGCTGGGGACAGATCATCTGTCTCTAGGACTGGGCCTCTGAGAGGCGCATGGGCTGGGTCCTGCTCCTCTCTCTCCGGCTATCAGATCCCAGGGGACCCCCCAGGAACCTCCCACAGCCTGGCCAGGGAGTACAGAGATGGCGGGGACCGCTCACAGGCACAGGGATAGGAAATGGGGAGGGCGGTCCCCACGGGGTCTCCCCGCAAAGCCGCCCCGCCCCCTGCAATCTGCAGAGCCCCATGGCTCTGATCACCCGAGGGAGGGGCCTGGCATGGGCAGGTGCAGCCGCTTCCTGGCTCCAACAGCCACCAACAGTCCTGTTCTGTGCCTTGCCTAAGCGAGGGACAGAAATCCCACCCTCTGGGAAGCCTTGGAGAAAATACGTCCTTTCCAGAGGGGTGCTGGATTACTAGGACCCTCGACGGCTCCCCAGCGCCCACTCTTTCAGATAGAGAACCCCACACAGCAGGAGGCCGGCTGGGCGTGGGGGGCACCTCTGAACCCCAGAGCCCTCCGGGTCCCAGGCGCCTCCTGCCTACAGCCAGCCACGGACCCCGCGGACAGCACCCTGGCGGGCTCCCCTCGGGGCGGCCCTGGGAGGAGGTGGGGGCTGGGCTTGGATTCTAGAAGCCTTGGCAGAGGCTGGGAGGCTTGGGCGGGAGGAGGGGCAAACCGGGACAGGACAGGGCAGGTCTCTAAGCCGGACCTGGCTCCGCCCCGACCTGCCGGTGGAGGGTACGGCTCCGCCTCTCCAGCTTCAGTCTCTCCCCTGGCAACACTGTTCCTCAGATCCCCGATGCTGTGGCCCTGAGGCTGTCCCCAGCCCTCCCCTGCTCCAGCCGCACCTGGGGCCCGGCCTTGGGTGCTGGGGCTCCTCACACCTCCTCTGCCTGCCTTGGGGACCTGCTAATCCCCCTTAAGCCCCCTCCTGCCTGGCTGCTGTTGCCCGGGCGGCTTGTGGGGGCCTGCTCTCCCAGGAAGAGGACTTGGTGACTTGGCAGCGGGGAGGGGGCAGGCCATCTGTTCTGCAGGCCGGTTCCCAACAGAGAGGCCATTCAGTGCTCGGTGGCCTGTGTCTGCCCCCTTCCCAGGCCCAGGCCTGAGCAGATGGCCCACCCGCCACAGCGCTGTGGGGTCTCAGGTGCCTTGGGGCCCAGTTGGAAGCTAGGGGTGGTGGGGTCAGCTCAGCTGGCCGCCGGGCCTGGAGCCTTCCCTTCCCTGACTGCCCAGCCCACTCTCCTCCAAAGCCCCTCAAGAACACAGTGAGGCCACCTCTCATGAGCCACCCAGGCCAGTGACCAGAGTTCACACAGTAGCATCTGTCACCTGGCCCAGGGGCCACACTCCAGAAGGAGGGGCCAAGCTGAACCCCATTCTCTGGCTCAGAGGCGGGCTCAAGGGCCTGTGAAGCTGCGTGTTTGGTAAACTGTGCGGGCCTGGCGGTCTGTTCCTCTCTACCCCATGGCAGTGGAAGGGCTGTGACTGGGGAGTAATTATCTTCAATTAACAGGAAGAAATGGAGGCCCCCAAAGGCACCCGGTTTTCCAAAGTACATTTCACGTGGCACAACGTTGAGAGCCAGGGGCGGTGCCCAGAACTCCGAGTTCCTTAGTTAATGGCTTCTGGACCTCAGCCCCTGCCATGTCCCTAGGGAGGCCAGCTCCCGCCTCCCCCCCCCCCCACAGTCATAGTTAAAGGCCCAGAGTCCTGAAAAGATCATGGTGCCTACCCCCCTCCCCAGTGAATCCTAAACAGACACTGAGCTCAAGATTAACTATAAGCCATTCCCAGGATCACAAACGCACTTTAATGCATTTTTCAAAAAATATGAAGTCTTTTTGGAGGTACAGGGTCCTGAGTTTGGTCGCCAGCACAGCAAAATATATGATCAAATAAAAATTTAAAAAAAACAAAACCCTCCCCTCATTTTATTGGCGGCATTGCATCTAGGGTTCACAATTATATCTCGGCTCACGGTCCCCAGGGCCCCATGCAGCATGAGGTCTGGGTGAGAGGCAGGAAAACACTGAGAGCTGGCCGGCCCTCCGGCTCCATCCCCAGGCCCACCCCATCCCCTCCCCCAGGCCCTGGCCACGCCCACCGGGCCCCATCCCTCCCCCAGGCCCTGGCCACGCCCACCGGGCCCCATCCCTCCCCCCAGGCCCTGGCCACGCCCACCGGGCCAGGCAGGCTCCTGCTGAAGATTTGAAACGTGTGCCTCTTGTCTCCTTGACGACCTGGTTTCTTGGAGGGAAAACTGGGTCCCCCCCCCTCCCAGCTCTACTGGAAAGGGCCTCTCCTACCCTCTTTAGAGAGGACAGAGCCCCGAGGGAAGGGCGGCCCGTCCAGAACACAGCCCTGGTGCTGCGTTCTCCTCTTAGGGCCCTTAGAGAAGGAGATGCTGAAGAAGGAAGAAGGGGTGGGGGGAGGGGTTGCTCCCCCTAAGACAGCTGAGCTGTGTGTCCTTGGATAAGTCAGTTTTCTCTGAACTTTAGGAGAGCAACACAGAGCCTACCTTCCTGTCCTGCCTTACAGGATTACTCCCAAGAAGAAAGGAAGTGGCTCCACACTCATAAGGTCTTCAGCACAGAGCTGGCCTCGCAGCCGGCCCTGGACACACTGCGCTCAGTTTCCTGTGAGCTGGTCTGGCTTTCCCAGGATGAGCACTGGAGAGGGAGTCAGGGTTCTGCCTTCTCCTTTGGACTTTGCCACTGTCCGGCCAGGGGGCCTGCAAAGCTCCCCAGGGCCTTGGTTTCCTCATCTGTAGATGAGTGTGGGGGACGATGTCGAAGTCTCTTCCAGAGCTGATTTTCCATCACTCTGTCACCTTCCATAGCTCCCACGCCCCCTTCCCAGCTCCATTTAATGCCAGGGCCAAGACTCCTTCCCTGAAATCCCTAAGCTATCTGGGCATCCATACTCATGTTCCCCCCATTGGCTCTTACAGGCAAAATGTGTCCCTGGGCGACTCCCGCACTGGCTGGGTGCCACTTTCATCTCTGACTTCCAGCCCCAGTGAGCATCGTGAGAGGAGAGACATTTGGCCAGTTCCCCTGGGCCTTGTTCCTCCTGTCGTGGGAGCACAGGAGTCCCCAGAGGGGGGTCCGAGGAGTTCCCAGAGAGAAGGCGGAACTGACTCGGACCAGTGGCTCCTGGCATACCCCGTGGAAAAGGCCTTCGGCTCGGCTGAGACATTCAGGGGTTCTGTAGGAACAGTGGACACTTATTCCAGGGAGGATGGGGGCCATCTCCTTGGGGATAAAGCCAGGGACATGCTTTAGAGGGAGAAGGAGGGCCCTCTCCAGACCAGGTCCTGAGGTCCCCACTCCTCTTTTAAAGGAAACGCAGTGAGGGGTGAGGGGTGGGTATGGAGGAGTGACCTCAGCCGGGTGGGCTCACACGGTTCCAGCATCTGGTCAACCTCAGGAGCCCTAGGCCGATGTCCTCTCCATTATCCGACTGGTAGGTGGGTGGGAAGTCCCTGAAGACACTGGGTCTCTCTTTGCTTCATCTACTGATCTGGGCCTCGATGTAGGTGCCAAGGGGCGAGCCCCGCCTGGAGAGTGAGCTTCTGAACTCCCATCTGCTGTCCTGCTCCTTCCTGACCCTCCTGTCTGTCTGTCCACCTGAGCGCGGGCTTCCACTTCACAGACGGACACGGAGGTCCTGAGAGCCCCGCCGCTGCGCAGGGAGCCTGGGCGTCCGAGCCTCGGCCTGGTTTGCGGCGGTGACTCAGGCCCCCGGCAATCAGAGCGGCCGCGATGACTCCTCAAATAGGTCATTCACTGCAGCCGAGGCTGGGGGCCTCTCCCCGACCCCCCCACCCCCGTCTGTGTTCGCCACCGGGGGAGGGAGGGCTGTACGGCGGGGGGCGGGGGGCGAAGGGAGAGAGAGGGGGCCGGAGGGCGGACGGAGCTGCAGACTTGGTCGCAGCCATCTGCGAGGTGGCCCTGGACCTCACCCGAGAAGGGACCAGCGGGAGTGGGGGCGGGAGGCGGCAGCAGGTGGGCGCGGGCGGAGTTCAAAGTTGAGCTGCCCCTCCCCCCTCCCAGGGGCAGTTGGAAACAGGCTTCTGCGACTCCAGGGGTCCCTGGCTGGCCAGGCCAGCTGTGTGTGTGTGTGTGTGTGTGTGTGTGTGTGTGTGTGTGTGGCAGGGAGGAGCAGATCCACCCTCAGGGGCACGTCTCCCCTCCACCTTCCTGAACTTAGTGAACTGGGCTGAGTCCACTCGGATCCCCGGGCCAGCGCTGGGGTCCTGTGGGTGCCTGCAGAGCTGCCTGGGCCCGACCTTCGGGGGCTGAGTATGGGGCGGAGGGGGTCTGCGGGTCAGGAAAGGTTTCCAGGGAAAACTATTCCAGCAGAAAAAGGAAAAACGTAAGCAAGAGCCGCAGGTGAAGGCCGGATACGATGGGAAGAGTCCCAGCAGAGGGCACAGTCAGGGCAAGGACAAGGTCCCCAAACAGGACAGAGCAAGGCCCAAGAAAGTACCCGAGGGTAGCTTCTCCACAGATTATGAGCAACTCTATTGCAAAACCCAGTTCCACACGCCACGGGTTTTATGTTTCTGTGTGAGTCTGGACACATGCATCCAGGGCTTTATTTGTTTTAGCTGGAACCTTTTAAAGTTAATGACAGATCTTGCAGAATGAATCGACAGATCTCTGTGGCCTGTACCCTGGGGCTGCAGCGTACTGCTGCACAGGCTGTGCACTGCACCACTCGTCTGCAGTAGGAGTAGTTGCCTGTGGCCCTCTGCACTACTGTTTTTTTAGTAGTGATCACTCATTTCTCTCTCTCTCTCTCTCTCTCTCTCTCTCTGTCTCTGCTTATATAATGTGAATAGTAAAGAATATGGTGCTGGGTGAGAGTCTGCATCCTCAAAAAGGAAGCGTTTTTAGAGGTGGCAGATAAAAGAAATAAGCACATTTAAAAATGTCAAGACAATCTTTGCAGATTTGGTGGCCTGGGGCAGCCTCCCCGGGAGGGGAGATGGCAGCAGCCAAGTTGGAGAGGGACAGAAGGGCAACACGGAGTTGAGTACTCTCATTGCTCTCAATAATAACGTGAACAATAATAATAATGTCCACGAGGACCGAGCCCTTGCATAGCTGGTGAACAGAAAAGGTCTCCACCAGGGCCCCACAATCAGCCGGGCAAACCGGCTCCGAGAGGGGGGCGTCCTGCCCAAGTCCTCACAGCCTCAGTATCTTCCCTGACGCCTTCTGTCCCCAGTCCTGGCTGGTGGCTCAAGGGCCCTGGGGACAGGTGTCCTTTCCCAAGGCAGGATGTGGGCCTTCTGCTTACAGACTTGGGCTGCAAATGCGTCTCGGCGGTTGGCAGAGCCCCCGGGAGACGGCAGCTCAGCGTGCTGATGGCAGGTGCCTGGCTTGTCCTTTCCTGAACATGTGCCTTAGAGCCATGGCTGATTTACTCTCAGATGCTTCCTCCCGCCTGGTCTTCCCGCTCCCCTTCCTCAGCCCACCCCAGCACAGGGGTTCCCAGAAGGCCCCGGGGCAGGAGCCGTCCAGGAAAGAGCTGAAGGGCAGGCAGTGACCTGATGGGAAGCCTCACAGTGAAGGGCGCACTCCTGCAGCCGGCCCTGAACTATTTCAAGGTAATCATCAAGAAACTCCTATGCAGGGCCAGGTGCAGTGGCACACGCCTGTAATCCCAGCAGTTGGGGAGGCTGAGGCAGGAGGATCATAAGTTGAAAGCCAGCCTTAACAAACTTTAGTGAGCTCCTAAGCAACTTAGCGAGACCCTGTCTCTAAATAAAATATTAAAAAGGGCTGGTGATGAGGCTCAGTGGTTCAGTGCTCCTGGGTTCAATCGTCAGTGGCCCCACCCCAGAAAATCCTATGGAAGGTGGGCTGGGGTGTAGCTCGGTGGTGCAGCATTGCCTGACATATGTAAGGCCCCAGGTTTGATTCCCCAGCACTGCAGAACAATAATGATCCTGTGAAAGGAGATGAGAAACCTAAGAGATGGACCAGTTTAAATCCAGGTTCTGCCCCTTATCAGCCGGGAACCCGAGAGTTTTTACCTATATAATGGACATATCCATGGCTCCTTCTTCAGGGCTGGTGGGCAGGGCCCATGAAGTCACCCAGCACAGAGTAAGTGCTCAGTAAATACTAACCAACCTCACTAGGCTGTTTGACCAGTGGAAAACAGGGGCCCAGGGGGACAAAAGTCACTCAAGGTCACACAGCGAGGAGTCTGCACAGCCAGAGGCAGGTCTGTGAGATTTCCTTTCTTTTTCTTTCTTTCCCTTTCTTCCTTTGTGCTGGGGCCAGATGCCAAGGGCTTGACCCTGAGCTGCATCCCTGGCTTAAACCTGTGGCTTTCGAGGCCAGAGCGTGAAGACCGTCATCCAGCAGTGAGCCCTCTGACAGGCGGTCCCTCACCTCAAACCCAGCCAGCGCTGTGCCTTTCCTACTGTGCGCTAGGCTAAGGGCGTCGCCAGGGCCTGGGGTAAAGATGAGTCTGGCGACATAGCTGAGTTGGCAGAGTGCTTGCCTCGCCTGGGTTCAATCCCCAGCACCATTTAAAAAAAAAAAAAATGAGTTGGGGGCTGAGCTTCCATCCCAGACGTTGATGGGGCCGACAGATGACAATAGCTTCCATGAACAGTTGGCAGCTGCTGCAGCCAGGTGCTCCTGGGGCTGGCAGGGCACCCTGAGGCTTCCTGGCAGCAAGAGGGTTGGGGGCGGGGAGGTGTGCGCGAGACCCAGGGCTCCGCTGAGCGAAGGCCAGCAGGCGTGAGGCGCCAGGGGGTTGGGGAAACCGAGGCCCACAGGGATCCCCGAGAGGGCCAGCGGTGGCCAGAGCGTGGGCTTTGGAGAGGACAAGGCCGGGGGCTACAGTTTCCGGTGCATGAAGCCAGCCTTGGGCCTCGGTTTCCCTGGTGAAGGTGGTTGGAGTTGATGCACAGTCACGGCGCCGGGCTCCGCCAGTCCCGCAAAGCGCTGTCCTTCTCCAGGACGCAGGAAGGGGGAGGTCGGGGCAGAGGGTCGCTGGTGAGCCGGGCAGAGGCTGGCTCAGCCTTCGGGTCCCCGGGGCAGGAGATCTGTCCCCCGGGTCGGTTGGTCCTCCCCGGGCCGCGGGGGGGCGTCCGGCAGGTGCTCCTCCGCCTCCGGGGCCCCAGCGAGGGAGCGCGCCCGGCGCCCGGCAATTACATAACGAGGCTCGGCGAGGCGAGGCCGCCTTTGTTACTGCGCGCAGCCTCGGCAGCGCCCCGGGAGTATTAATAAACCGATCACTCAAAACGCCGGGCTGGGCTGCTTATGCAGATTCGGGTTGGGCGCCCCGGAGGGAGCGTCGCGCACGGCCCGCCCCTCCCCCAGGAGGAGGGGGTGGGCTCTCCCCGCCCCTCGCCACGCCCCTTCCCTCCGGCCCCTCCCCCACCCACCTGGCTCAGCCGCCGGTCGGAGAAGGCAAAGGACAGTATTCCAGAACCCGAAGCCCAGGGCTCCAAGCCCATTGCTTCCACTCCCCGTGGATGTAGCTGACCTTAGCTCTCCCTGTGAAATGAGCCCTGTAGGACCTAAGCGTGGGTTTAAATGAGATACTCTAGCAATCCGCCCTGCAGACCAACTTCAGCTGCTACCACAATCCCTTGGCTGCCCGAGAGGGACGGATCGCTACCCCTGCCACGCCCTCCTCCAGAGTTTCCGATTCTGTTCTCGGATGAGACTGAAAATTTGCTTTTCCAGAATGCACTCCCCCCCCCCCCCCCCCCCCGACACACACCCGAACTATGCTTTGAGGATCACGTGACTCTAAAGCCATTTCCAAACAAGAGTCTGCTGGCAGATGTTCCCCTGGGTCCAGTGAGTGACGGTGCTGGGAAGGGGGGGCAGAAGTGGCCCAGTCTTGCAAAAGCATCAGCAACCCCTGGCCTGGTGGGTGTTAGAGCCAGAGCCATGGGGGCTCTGGGCCAGACGACCAGTGAACTTCCCGTGTGACCTAGGGCAAGTTGTGTAACTCAGGGGGCCTCCACTTTCCCATCTATAAAATGGTGCCAGTAACGATAGTGACCATGACGACTTTAAGATTAATGGACAAGCTGGGCTCTGGCATGTGGTAATGGCTCAGAATGCTGTCTTGTGGAGAGCGGTAAAGCCCCCGGCCATGGGACACAGGTGGCCCAGTGTGCTCCTGAGCAGGAAGCAGGTGAGAGGCTAGCCACACGCTGAGAGGGACACTCAGGGTGTATATCCGTGTCCCCACAGCCCAGGGCGGCTGCTGAGGGACTTACTAGGGCAGGATTCCTGGAAGAGGGCACCCGAGCCGAGGGTCCAGCACCTGCTCCGTCCCTCAACACACTGTGATTCTTTCCTTGTCCAGGACTCAGCACCGTCAGAGAGGCCCAGCCGAGCTTGAAGCTCTTGCTTGTTTGTGGAATCGGCAGGTGTCCCCACGAGGGGACTCCATACTGGATCCTGGCTGAGGTTGGGAGCAGCAGGGATCCTGAGACATCTCCTGCTATCCCCGCGGGGGAGGCTGGCTTTCCTACAGTCTCACGCTCTGCGTGGCCCCCACTCGCTTCCATTGCCCCCGTTCACTCACCACCGAGTCAAGGAACATTTTATTGAGTACTTACCATGAGTCAGGCCCCAGCTCAGGCCTTGCACCCCATCTCACTTAATCCTTCAGTACCCTCTGTGTGACAGATGAACACCTTGGGGCTCAGAGAGGCTGAGTAACTCGCCTACAGTCACAGAGCTGGTTATCAGTGGGCTAGGACCTTGAACCTCCATCCAGGACGGTCTGACTCCCAAGTGCCATCTTTCCTGCCTCCTTTGGGCCTTTCCCCAGGGGCAGCAGGCGAGGGCTGACGGAAGTCTGGTCCCTGAGCTGTCCCACTCTTCCTTGGGGAGACCTGAGCCTCTTTACTCCCGCCCCCTCCAGATCAGCTCTCTCCCACAGGTAAGGAGCTGCCTGGCATTTCCGGTCCCAGAGCAGAGATGCCACAGCCCAGTGGGATGAGTCACAGGAGGAGGGCAGCTGTGGGGATGTGGGGGGAGGCCTGGTCAGCCTCCTGGCTGGAGGAGGGAGAGGAGCAGGACATGCCGGGAGGCCTGTCTGAAGCTGTGTGGAGCCCAGGCCACGGGGCTGGAGGGGACAGCACAGAGCTCCTGCCACTGAGGAAGGAAGCCTGGGGACAGCAGGAAGGGGAACAGGAAGGGGCTGAGAAAGCCCAGTCCCTCTGCCCATCCCTGGGCGTGGGGGGAGGCCCTTCTGCCTGGGCCAAGCGGAAGCTCCTGTGGCACCCTTGACCAACTCGGGCGGGCAGTTCTCACCCAGAGCTGGCCCCTGCGGCCCACAGAGCACAGCCCCAGGCCCTGCTCCCCTCCTGCCAACAGCAGCACTGAAGCTGGGCTTCCTGGGGACGGTTCCGTGCCCTTATGGTGGGGACAGGAGCTCTCTTCACAAAGCCCCTGCACGGGGCAGGAATGTTCAGAGGTGACACGGCTGCACCGTGAGAGCTGTGGCCTCATAGGCCCATCCTAGTTGAAATGGGTGGCAACTGTGGGCAGGTGGGGTGCGGCTGGGGGAGAGGGGCCAGTGGGGCCTGCCTGGGAGATGTTCCCTGCCGCCCCTTCCTCTCTCTCACTCTCTGCGGCCCCTTCTCTCTCTCTCTCTCTCTCTCTCTGGCTCTCTCACTCTCTGCTGTCTGACCCCACGGTGAGCTGAGCAGCCTCCTCTCAGCCCCCCCCCCCCCCCCCGCAGCCCTCAGCCCTCCCCCCCCAGGATGCTCTGCCTCACCTGTGGCCCAGAGCAGTGGAGCCAGCTATCTCCGGACTGAGACCTCTGATACCATGAGTCCTAAATAAACTGTCCCTCCTCTGAGTTGTTCTTGTCCGGTATTTTGGTCACAACAGTGCAAAGCTGACCAAAACACAAGCCTGTCCCTGAAATTTCCACTAAGCTCTGCCATCCCCATTCTGCAGATGAGGCTCAGAGATGGTTCCATAGTCAGGATTTGAATCCAGGTCTGTCGGCCCCCAGATCCCTGGTCTCAAACACAACAGGCCCCTAAGAACATTCTCCACCTCTACAGGTCCCCTGTCCCCAGGGTGGGGGTGGTCATTGCTGAAACCTCTGTCCCCAGGTCCTGGCCCCAAAGACCAGGCCCAGCCCCCACCCCAGGCCTCTCAGCTCCATTCTGACCCAGGTTCACTGCAGGTTTCTCTGAAATCAAATTACATCCTCATTCTTCCTCCAGGAGTCACACTCCATAAGTGATTCTGGGCACAGAAACCGGCGCTCCCAGGCTGCCCCTCCTCACGTCTAGCCCCCACCTGCACCAGCAGACAGACACAGGGACACAGTGGAAACTCCCTCCCTCGGGAGCACACTGAGGCACTCAGGGCAGCTGGAGAGGGTCCCTCCCACCACCCTCCTGGCTCCACCCCACCCCCACTCCCCAGGCTCTCGGAACATTTTAAGAGTCACAATAATAGGATGATAATAGGAATCAGCGCTTGCAGTTTGCAAACCTTTTAATCGAACCCCTCACTTGACTCTCCAGTTCCCAGAGGCAGATGGTTCTGTTCCCACTTCTCAGGTGCAGCCCAGGGTCACAGAGCTAGGTAGGGGCACAGCTGAAGTCCCAGCCCCTCTCCCCCCCCTCATTCAGGTCCTTCCTCCTGCTCTGCAAAGGACCCTGAGCCTCATGGTGACCACGCGCCCAGCCAGGTGAGCCTTCCAGGCCCAACACGAAGATGCAGTAACTCGGGAAACAACAAGGGCGCCTGGCAGCCCCAGGGATGTTCCTGGGCTGGACGCACTGGCCCTCAGAATAGCGCACAGGGAGGAGGAGGGAATCGGGGAGCCCGAGGGCCAGCGGGGCACGGGGAATGGCCTGTCTCCTCCGGTCTGGGCACTCTTCCTCCGATAGACAAGAGGCTCTCTTCGCAGTACTAAGCACCTCATCACTAGCAGCCTGCAAGCAGAAGCCAGCAAAGAGCTGGCCACGGACACCAGAGAGGTGGTCTCCACCCTCAGGATGCTGAAGCCTGAGCTCCGTGGGTTTCCAAGGTTATCAGCCGTCACTGGGAGTGTTTCCTCTGCTGACTGTCTCCCTGGAGGCTGGGAGCCCCCCAAAGACAGGGATGGTGCCCTTTCACCCCAGGGCCCCAGCACCCAGCACCTTGCCAGGCCAACAGGCAGGGGCCGGTTAGACTGCCTCCTTCACAAAGGATGGCGGAGCAGCCTCAGCCCGCCTGGGCTCAGGGTGGAACACAGCGACCTGGAGCCCTGCATGCCAAGAGCAGAGAGGGAGGGACAAGGACTCACTCACCATCCCAGCTCCCTCTAGCCTCGTTCAGGCCGAGCTGAGATTCTGAGCTATTACTATGCCCAGGACAGGGCCCCAAGTCAGGTGGCTCTTGGATCTGTGCTCACTCTAAGTCCCCTCTGGGGCCACACACCTGTTGGCTGGCTCACTCATCACTGGCTGGGAGCAGATTTGGTGGCACTACGATCAGAGTTTAGTTACCTTGGTAATCAGGACAGTGAACAGGAGCCGAGCACTGTTCTGTTTACTTCCTGGCATGGGGCACAGCCTCTCATGCCCAGTCCCGCTCCAGGGAGGGCAGGGGGAGTCTGCTTGGCACGCCAGCCCCGAGCACCTGGCATGCCAGCCCCGGAGCACCTGGCACTCCGCCAGCGCTCAATCAACCTGAGCTGCCGCTATTAACTTGGAATCTCCACAAGAACTGTAGGTGCTTCCTACTATGGGTCACCCCCATTTTGCAAATGAGGAGACAAGAGGGGACAAGAGGTGAGGTAACTTACTGGCCCAAGGCCACGTGGTCGCTAAAAGGCAGAGCCAGGATTTGAACCCCTGCCCTCCGGTTCCAGAGTCAGCTTGATTAACCCTGAAGGAACTAGTGCAGAGAGATTCAGACCCAGTCAGGATGCCCACCTAGCAAGAGGCCCGGGCGGCCTTCCCTCCCGCTGTCCTACTTACCCGTGAAATGGAGCATGTCATCAGCCCTCCTTTCCTTCTCTCCTCCAGACCCACCGTGGCCACGGTAGGAAGAAAATCTCCGCATTTCTCTAAGCAGGAGGGGCGCAGGGTGGGGGACGAGGTGGGCCAGAGAGCACAAACTAGCCCTAAGGGGACAAGTCCAGAATAAGTGGGGGTGGGGGAGGTGTTCTTGAGAGTCTGGTTCTTTGAGGCTGGCAGATTCCCAGAGCCTCCAGGACCCCCACACCTCACCCCACCCTCCCCTCACACCCCCAACAGCATGTGCAGAGAGAGAAATCACCGGGCAGCCCTGAGTCCCCAAGGCATCCAGACACAGTGCAATTGCCATCCACATACTGAGGTTGGATTTTAGGGTGGGGCAGAAGGTGGTGGTTGGGTGGGGACTTGTTATTTGGCAAAGTCACACCAAGCAGGGGGAGCGAAGGGTGGGCCTGGGTTGGGAGGCTGTAGGCTGAGCCGAAGGCACATGAACGACGACCATCTGTAAAATGGGACTAGGCATCAACTCGTTGGGCTCATCACACCGACTCGCATCAACGGACCATTTCGAGGTGGTTGGGAGATGCAGATGATTTTAAACTTGCAACTCCGTAAGCACACGGCGCTGGCCCCAGATGGGAGCTCAGCGTTTGGTGCGCGTTGTCACAGTTGGATATCGCTACCAGACAAAGCAGTCCCTTCCATTTTAGACCCCGGCCTGGGCGAGGCCATTCAAGGCAGGATGATTTGCCAATCCACCGGGATGCTGACAGTCCAGGAAAGGGGCGCTGTCTTCAGAATCTTCAGAACTTGCCAACAAAGTCCTCCTAGGCGGCGCGGGCCACTCCGGGGTGTGCCGGTCCTGGATTTCCACGGCCAGGCGCCTTCTCCCGGGCGTGGGTGCGCCCCCCGCAGGCGATCTCCAACAAAGCCTTGGCTGGAGAGCCCAGGGCCTGGTCCCCCAACCCCTCTGCTCCCGCCCTGGCGGCCACCTCGGGGGCGAGGCAGCCGGGCGCGTGGGAGGGGACGGCGCGCCATTGGCTTGTGCGCGGAACTAGAGGAGGGACCAGAGCGCACCGCCAGGACTCGGGCAAAGCCTGCGGCGCAGGAGTCCAGCCAGCCCTGCCCTGCCCTGCCCTGCCGCCCGGAGCGGCGGCGCGATGTGAGGCGTGAGGGCCGAGGTCCCCAGGCTCGCCAGCTCCGCGCCGCGCGGGCGCCAGCATGCGCTAGCCACGTAAGTCCGCCGCCCGCCGCCGCCGCTGCCTGCGCAGCTCAGCCCGCGGGGCTCCGCGGCCGCAGGGACCGCCGGGGGCAGCGGCACTCCGCGCGCGCCGGCCGGGCGCCCGGACCGCTGGCCACCTGCGGCCCCTGCGGGGACCCGGCGGGTCCCCTCCCCGGCTCTGCCAGGCGCCGTCCCGCTGCCCCTCCGCGCTCTCTCGTCCCCTGACTCAGTTTCCCCCTCCCGGCTCTCAGCCGCCGCCGCCGCCTTCCTCTCGGACTGCTTCTGCCTCCAGGGCCTCCGGGGCATGGGCTCGCGCCCTCTTCTTCGGAGCAAGAAAGAATCGGAGCAGTTTGTCTCCCCCTGGGGTCTCCGTCCCCGGTGCGCGGTGCTCTGTCCCCTCCCCCTCCTTCTCTGCCTCCGCACCCCCTCCCGCCTTTGTTTCCCGGCCGGGAGTGCGCGGCACAAACTTGCGGGTTCCCCGGTCTTCGCCCCCGCAGGGCCGCGGACCGAGGTGGTGGCGGAGTTGCCGCTGCCCACAGTCTGGCGCGACCTTTCGGTGTGGGGGTGGGGGCTGGACGGGAGGAGCCGGGGACACCCAGCTGCCGAGAGCCCGGGTCTCAGAAAGTGGGAGGCGGGGTGTAGAGCCGGGGGGTAAGCGACCGATCGGAGGCGGCAGGGGCCAGGCCGGGCGAGATCGCAGTGGCCGGGCTGGAGGGCAGCGGCCGAAACGCGGGCTGCGCCTAAGCCCCAGCTCGGAGGTGGGTAGAGGAGCGCAGGTGGTCAGCGACGCCCCCGCCCGTCCCCGGGCCGCGCGATCAGCTGGAAGGGGTGGTGTGGGGCCGTGGGCCTAGCGCACGGCGAGCCCCGGTCCCCGCGGTGGACAAAATACTAGCACCTACCCCGCGGGCTCTGTAGAGGACGGACAAGAACGGCGTCCCCATCCCCGGGCGCCCCCAGGGCTCGGCGCTGGCTTTGGGTCCCTTTGCTCTACCTTCCCTCGCCCCCATCCAGGCGCGCGCTCCCGCCTCCTCCTGGCAGCCCCTGGGAAGCGGGTTCTTCCGCGCGCGCTCTGGAGGCGGGGGGCGGGAACCCGGCGGAGGCCGGGAGCCTGGAGGCTTCCCCAGAGGCCGGCGCAGATGGCCGAGGCCGCCTCGCGGCCCCACCACCAGCACTTCCTGTTTGGTTTCTTTTAGACAAACTTTTCTGGACCGGGCCGGACGGTGGGGAGAAGTCCGCGGGCTGCAGGATGCGCGCCCCTACTGTGCACCCCTAGGACCTTCACCTCTGGTGGCCTGTGAACAGGGGCCGCGCCCTGCAGCCCGCCCATCCCTGGGACTCGGGGGGTCTCTTTGTTGAGGAACCAGGAGGGGGCGCTGTTCGCCCCTTGGCCTCAGCCCCAGGCTCAGCCGGGCTGGAGGGGAGAATTCTGGAGCCGGGGTGTCGGGCGAGCGAGTCTTCTCCGGGTCTCTGGGGTTTCGTCTGTAAGATGGAGCGCTGCCCCTGACCTCCCCTCGGCCCCAGCGTCTTAGGAGCCAGCTGCCCGGTTTCTTTTGTGCCCGCAGCTGTTAGAGGCGTCACGATTTCCAAAGGTGGGGTGGAGCCCACTTGTTCCCGGCAGAGCCCTGCCCAGGACCCCTGCAGCTTCTCCAGCCGCCTCCCCTCCCCTGCCCCGCACCCAGGGCCTCGCTCCCAGGGCCTCGAGCTCGGCAGGAGGAGGGGCCGCCTCTCCTGGGTGGGGCAGCAGGGGATTCCCAGCACACCCACACAGCCTTCTTGGGGTGCTCTTCACTTTGAACAACGCGTTGCAAACACTACGCCCCAAATTATTTATTGAGCAAAGCCCAGCACAGTTCCAGCCACCTGGGGAGACAGCCGGGGACCAAACGAAGATGCCTGTCCTGGAGCTGGCCCTTCAGGGTGGGGGAGGCAAATACTAATAAAGAGTTTCTATAGTGCACTGGGAGGTGAGGGGGACCGTGGGGAGGGCCTGGCGTGGAGGCTGGGGGTGGCATTGACATCTTTAAATACACACAGACCTCCGTGGTCAGATAGGCCTTGCCAGGGGGCAGCTCCCTGTTGAGCTTCAGCTTTGAGGAAGTGAGCTGGGCAGACAGCTGTGGGAAGGAGAGATCCCACGGGGCAGGCTGGTGCAAGGGGCCTGTGGCAGAAACACAGAAACAGGGGCTGGGGTGGACTGAGGGGCTGGGGAGGAGAGAGGAGGCAAGCCAGCCAGGAAGGGTGGGAGCACACCCCCCCTTTTTTTGCAGATGAGGGAATGTGGGAGATCAGAGATGATACATAAAAGCCACTTCTGCTTCTTCCCTGTGGCCACCCCCTCTCATGGCATCTCTGAAGCTGGTTTGGTTGAGGGAGAAACAGGCAAAGAAGGGGAGCCTCCCCTCTGAACACAAGGGCAACATTGTTATCAAGTATGGTCTGCAAGGCTGACCTGTTCTGGATGGCTCTGTGCATGCTACCAGCAGGGAGGTGGGTATCATCCCTGCACCCATTTAACAGGTGTAGAAACTGAGGTGGGACAGCCTGTTCCTGGCCCCAAGTCCCACAGCCAGTAGGTGGCAGGCCCGGGATGTCAGCACCAGCCTTTGTGTGGTGACTTCTGCCTTTAACTGCTAAGCTCCTGGCCCTCGGTGTTGGGTAGACCCATTCCTGGAAACCGCGGGACCGGTCTGCCTGCCTACCCAGAATGCACATCACCTCTGGGAGAGCGGCCTCCAGGGGCGGAGCGCCCCTTCAGGAAGCCCCCGCTTTCCTGTCCTCTGCAGCCTCCTCCCTGGCCAAGGTCCTGAGCAGCCTCATGGGGGAGGAGGCCCCGCCCCGTGGGACCCGGAGCCCAGCTGTGCCAGTAACAGCACTGGCTGCCCCCAGGGGCCCTGGCAGGGTCACTCTGGGTTGAAGAGGACAGGAATCGTCCACACGCCCTGCCTTTGCCAGTGACCGTGGAGACAGGAGAGGCCCTCTTGGTGACTTCCCAGTGGTGACCAGAGGGTTGGCCCTCCCTCCCACACAGCGGCAGTTGGGGCAGCCCTGCCCGCCCCTCGCCCCCAGCCCCCAGCGCAGTGGGGAATGTGTTGATGGTTTTGTCCCCAGAGCTTCGGGCATGTTTATAAGAAAGCTGCGGTTTGCCTCGGCCTTCCTGACCTGGAACGAGGACATTCGGTGGCCTGAGGTGGCGGGGCGTGGGGCCGGGCGGGGCAGCTGCATGTGGGTGGCCGGAGAGTGGCCCTCAGGAGGCACAAATTGGGGGCCAGAACCTTCTGGAGACCTCGTGGCCACTCTTGAAGACAAGGACGCTGGGTCCCAGGACAGGCCCTGGCTTCCCGGGCAGCGGAGTCTGGTGTGAGCCCGGCCCAGTGACGGCGCCCCTGCCAGCTCCTGGTGGCAGGTGAGCCCTGTGCTGCGGCGCCCGGGGCTCACCTTCCTGGAGGGTCTCAGGGTCCTTTCCTGGTCTTTACGGGGTGGGAGACAAAGTCCTGCCAGAGGTGGCCCCGTCTCCCCCCCACTGTCCTGCTGGTCCTCTGTATGGTCCCCACTTTGGGGGCAGCAAGCCACTGAACCCAGCGAGGGCTCTGAGACCGGGAGAGGTGGATGGCAGCCGGCCCTCCGCTGCGGGGACAGGCCCACGGGGACAGGCCGCTCTCCAGGGACCCACAGATCACACAAGCCTCCTGCAGCCCTGCCGTGTCCCTTAGCCCACGTCCCCGAGGAGCCCCCAAGATCTGCACCCCAGAGGCCACTGTGCTGGAGTCAGTAACGCAGGCCCACAGGTGACACCGCTTCTGCCTCCTGTGACCAACTCCAGGACAGCCTTGCGGTCAGGCGTCCTGTCCTCCAGGACAGCCCTGGAGAGGCGGGTCACTGTGCCCTGGCTGGGCGGGGGGCATCTGGCCCTGGCAGCTGGCGGTCCTGCAGGGGCCAGGATGAAGCAGGCCGTGGGCGCCCCCAGCCCAGTCCCCACCAGCACAGCCCTGCCCAGCGCCCAGGGCTCCACCTCGCGGCTGCCTTACCCCGGACCCCATTTCCAGCAATTTGTCCCAGTGTGATAGCCCAACAATGGGTTCCAAGTGGCAGCCCTGCCCAGGACCTGCTGTGGTCACCCCAGGGCCTGAACCCGGAGAGGCGGGACCCAGGAGGAGCTCAGATGCTGGGGACGCCAGTGCCCTCAAGGGCAAGGACCACGAGAGGGCCAGCAGCTCCGTTCTGGGGTGGAGCTCACCGAAGTCCCCCTCCCCCATCTCTCTCTCTCTCTCTCTCTCTCTCTCTCTCACACACACACACACACACGCACACACGCACACGCACACGCGCCTCTCAGGATGTGGTTCCCTTGGTTTGACTCCAGCTCTGCCACTTACCTCAAGGGACACTTACATAAGTCCCTCTGGCCTTAGTTTTCTCATCTGTAAAATGGGGGTGACTTGGGGCGATTCTTGGGTTCCTGTCCTAGACTGTGCCCTTCCCCCAGCCTGGCGCAGCTGCGTGCTGCCCACTCTCCCCACACATGGGGAGGGACAGTTACCCTGTAACGGAGCCCGGTTTGGAGAGGAAGTGGCCCCTGGCGGAGGAGCTCAGCTGAGCGACTTCCCCTTGAGCCTCCGGAGCTGCAGCTGGTGGTGTTCCGGGTCCCTGCCCCTCTGCCCCCGCCAGCCAGCCCTCACGGGCTGGGTCTCCAGGTCTCCAAGTCGGGACAGCTCTGCAGTCCATCCGTTTCTATGGAAACCAGGCTTCCCGGGAAGGACACGGGGAAGTTGGGGAAGTCCTCCAGGACCTGCATAGGGAGGGAGGATGCCCCATCTGATCTGCGGCCCAGGGCTGAGCCTGGGCAGCACCCGTTAATGATTAATTGCTCTCCTCTGTGGAGCACATGCCCGGAGCCAGGCCCTGGGCTGCTTGTTCTCATCCTCCTGCGTCTTGAACCTGTGAGCTGGGGGACGCAGTGAACAGGTTTCACAGATGAGATGGTGGAGGTTCAGAGAGGTTAAGTGACTTTCCTGAGATCGAAGAGCATTTTAGAGGAAGAGTTGGGCTTTGAGCCCTAGTTTTTCTGGTCATTAAGAACATGCTCCCCTCCCCCACTGTCATTCTCTGTTGACACTTGTACCCCCAGATGAACCCCTCTCTTCCTGGCCTGCTTCACACTCTGGGGACTTCACCCAGTTCTGCTTACTGCCACTGGGCGCTGTTTGGGTGCTCAGAGGTCCCAGCAGGTGGGGGTAGGACGGGGCCTTAGGGGGCCTGCAGTGTCCCTCCCCCTCTTTTGTTTACTTGTGATCCCGAGTTTAATGCCCGGATTGAACCCAGGTCTTGAACCCAGGTCTGGGGGCCTCTGCTCTGAGCCACACCCAGCCCGGCCCCTCCCGCTCCTGAATCTGAGCCCAAACTGGCTGAGCCCCTCGGGTGCCCGGCGCTGTCCTGGGCCAGGGAACAGAAGTGACAGACTGGTGCCCAGTCGCTCACCTTCCAGCGCTGGCCACAGCTTGCTGAGTGGGGCAGTGTTGGGGCCCAGGGTCCTCACCCGGCCCTCCCGCCCCGCCACCGCGCAGTCACCCCATGGCCCTCTGCATGGGACATTTGCACTGTCGGATGAGTCCCATGTGTCCTGTCCAAGGCCACTTGACCCACAGGGACGAGTCAGCCTGGAACCCAGTTCTGCCCCATGGCCAAGCCCCTTCCTGCCCTGGGCCACCAGCCTGCCGTGTCTGGGTGGCCTCTCACCTGTGGGGCCTCGGGCGTGCTTGGCAGAGCCCCTGTCCCTCAGGCCACCCGGATGCGGAGTGTCCTGGCGCCGACAGAGCGCCTACTGTGTGCCTACTGTGCGCCTCAGCCTAGCCAGGGTCACAGGAGCACAAGACCACGGGGCTCCAATGGTTCCCTTTGGGGAACCGCACAGCCTGCCGCTAAGCCCCTGGGGACACAAGCTGCGAGGGGCCAGTGGCCAGGAGGGGAGGACACTGGACCCTAGGGGAGACCCTTAGAGGAGAGCCAGGCAGTGGTGGCCCTAGGAGCAAGGAGCACGGGGACAAGGGACCCTGGGTGGCAGGCTCAGAGGCTGGCTTGGTGGCCGTGGCTTGGAGGCGTGGTCTGTGGCCACAAGCCCTTCTGCTCGGGCAGCCGCGCTAGTGGGCGGAGGGCGGCCTGCCCAGCCCAGCCCAGCCCCGCCCCAGCCTGCTGCGGGGAAGACCGGGCTTCAGAAGTGTCCAGTGGGACAGGCGGCCCTGCGGGCCTGGCCCTGGCTTTTTCCACTGCACAGCTGCGTGGAGGAAGGGAAGTGGCCGGCGGGCCCAGCCTCCCTCGGCCTTGGCCTCTCCGGCCTCTCCCCGTCCCGAGGCCCGCAGACACCTGCTGCTTCCTCCCTCGGCCTCGGCCTCTTCTTTTTTAAAAATCTGTCCCTTCACTATTTTTTATTCTACTTTGCTGTGTAGCATGGTGGCATTCTTAAGACCCCACCTCACGGGGAGCCGCTGTAGTGACCTGCCCGATGCCACACAGCTGGTGAGAAGACGCAGCCGAGACTCACACCCAGGGCTTCCGGCCCCCAAGCCGGTGTTTGCCTGGGGTGCCCAGGGTGGAGGGGGGACAGGTGCCCACAACATTTTAAGGTGCCAGGTGTCTTTTATTCTCAAAACTTCCCTGTGAGGTAGGGCCCCTTCTTTACCCAAGGACGGATAGCTAGACTGAGGTACAGAGAGGTTAAGTGACTTTCCCCCAGGCGCACAGCTGAGAAGTGTGGCCTGGGATTGGAAAATGACTTGAGCAGTTAAGCCCTTAGCCACAGGCCCCTGCTGTGGCAGTTTGGGGCTTTTTGAGAAGCCTTTCTGCCCCTGCTTTGGCCATTTACAGGAAAAAAGTAGGGGTGGTTGTTCCCATTTCACAGATGAGAGCTGGGACTCCCTGGAACCAGTCCTGGAGGCTCAGCCCCTCCCACGAGGCTGGGCGCCCCCTCAGGGCAGGGCCTGTCCTACCCCAGGTCTGGCTCAAGGCCAGCCCCACCCAGTGCTGCTCAGGGGTGGGGGAGTCTCTCTGCCCCAGGTCCTGGGAGGTGGGACTTGGAGCCCCACTTCACAGTGGGGGGACATCTTGCCCAGGGCCACAGCAGGGCACAGCAGGATGGCGCCATTGTCATCCATTGTCATCGGGTGGCCTGTCCTGCCTCCTTGGTGAGAGGGGTAGGGACTCCAGGGCCACCTAGGAGAAGGGGGAGGGCCAACACTGACGGCTGCCATTGGGGGGACATGGAGGCTCTGGCCAGGGGACACTGGGGCACGCCCGCTCTGGGAACCAGGTGGCACTTCGTCTTAGACTTCCACGCAGACCTGCCCTGAGCACGCCCCGCCGGCTCATTCACCTTAGGGGCCTGAAAATGTGTGGTCCTGCCCAAACCCAGGCCGCCTTCCGGTGACAAGCAGGGCTGAGGAGCCCAGGGCGTCACCCCCGGGGCCAGAGCTGGCTCCCAAGGTCACGTGCTGGTGTCCCTCTGTCCCCGTGGAGAAAACCAGTCGCAGGGAGAGTGACAGAACAGAGCCCGGGGGCTGGGAGGCTGTGGCGGGGGAGGAGTGGGGTAGTGACCTGGTGGAGGTGGCAGCTCCGTGAGTGACTCAGGGACTAAAACCCACGCAGTCACACAGCAAAACAGTTGCTGTAGTGTCCAGACGGGATGGACAGGCCAGGGCACCAGGCTCTGCCCCCTGCCTCCTGCTGGCTCCTGGGGGCAGCCAGGCCTGGTGGCGGGAGGGACGCTCGTTACAGTTTCTGTCTGGATTTGTGGAAGGTGGTGGCCGGGGCTGAGCCACGGGGACAGCCAGCGTGGTTGATGGACCCTCTGAGGGGCACGGCTCCCTGGAGGTCCCTGAGCTCCTCCCGTGTCCCCAGGGCACGTGTGCAAGGGAGAAAAGGAGAGCCACCCCAGTCCCCTAGGTGAGGGCCTGGGCCAGGGCTCAGGGCGCCTGTGACCCAGCCGTCACACCCACTCAGACCCCTGCTCTGCCGTCCTCCGTCCTTCCTGGACCCGGCCCAGGAGAGCCCCGACTCCCGTGCCCAGGGGACTGTGTCCTGCCCGTGCTCTGGGTGTTGGTCCTGTTGAGGACATTGGCAGGCTCGTGAGGGACGCAAGCCTGGGGACATTCCTCAGTGCCTTCCTGCTGCCCTGGGTCCCTCAGCCCTGGGCAGCCGGTGCTCTGGAGGAGGGATGGTGGCCTCAGAGTTCTCTTGCCGTCCCGGGTGGCCGCGGGTGGAAATGAGGAGCCAGGATACCCAGGGCACGTGGGGGGCGCCACTGTCCTTCAGCGTGGTCTTGGGGGACACTGTGGTTTCCTCATCCGCAGAGTGGGTATAAGTAGTGCCCCTCTTGCAGGGTGGCTGTCATTGGAGGAGCCCAGGGCCACCACGGGCCAGCCGGGGGCTTTCCCCTTTCCTCACGACACTCCTGTCCCCTGTGTAGACGATGCCAGCTGCTGACAGGACCGGAGCAGCCCATCCCTGACCTCCAGCGCCCAGCCCAGCACCGGGCTCACAGTAGGTGGTCAAGACCAGCCAGAGGTGGCTGGGATTGGAGGGGTGGCAGGTTGTGGGAGCTGGGGGGTGACAGAGGGGCGGGGGTGTTGGGGGGCAAGGCCTGGGCAGGACACCTGCCAACCTCCTTCCCCTGACTGCACGGTGCCCCCTGGACGGACGCCCCTCCCCCTCCTCGGGTCCTGGGTGTCAGGAGGTTGTCTGGCGGCTGGGGACGAGGCTAGCTGTGTGGCAGCTGTCGAAGCTGCGCAGGCGGCGAGGCCTGAGGCCAGTGTCTCCCGCAGCCCCCGGCAGAAGCCCCCGGCAGAAGCCAGGCTCGAGGACACCATGGCGGCCAAGCAGCCCCCACCCCTCATGAAGAAGCACAGCCAGACGGACCTCGTGAGCCGCCTGAAGACCCGCAAGATCCTGGGCGTGGGCGGGGAGGACGACGACGGCGAGGTGCACCGCTCCAAGGTGGGCCCTGCGCCACCCGGCCACTGAGCGCCCGCCCCGGGAAGGGGAGGCCGGGGAGGGCGGGAGACGGGGCCCGGTCCAGTCAGAGACATAACGGAGGTGTCAGGACTAGTGACCACAGGGAGGGCGGTTTGCTGGGATCAGAGCGGCATGGATGGCGGCCCGCGGGTGGTGGAGTCAGGTAGCCCCCACTTTGTGGGTAAGAGACCCAGGCCCAGGGAGGCTGAGCCGCTTTCTTGAGGCCACAACCATAAGTGGCAGGAGCGTCCGTTTTTAAGTCTTTATTTATTTAGTTTGTCCAGGGGTGCTTTGTACTTTACTTTTTGTTTTGAGAAGGTCTTACTAAATCGCTGAAGCTGGCCTTGAACTTGCGATCCTCCTGCCTCAGCCTCCTGGTTCCCTGGGATTCCAGCTGAGCCTCCCTTCTTACACTTTACCTTCAACTTCTTTTAAACCCAGTGCCAAGGCAACGCGGGGGGCGGGGGCAGCCTCAGTGTGACCCACCCAGTTCTGGGGAAACCTTTTGCCAAGCAGAGGTACCCAGGTGGGCTCCTGAGTGTGCCCGGGGCCCTGGGAGGAGGACCCGCAGCTGTGGTGCTGAGAGCTGTCCCCCGCCTCTGACCCCTCCCTGTGTCCACAGATCAGCCAGGTCTTGGGCAATGAGATCAAGTTTGCTGTCCGTGAGCCTTTGGGGCTCAGGTGAGCCTCAGCCCTGAGTGTCGCTTGTGGGAACGGGGTCTGTGTGTCGGGGAGTGCGGAAGACCCCCTTGTGTGGCCTTGGCCCAGTGTCTTCCTGCCCCTGTTCCATCCCATCACGTGGCCTGTCCCCTCACCCAGCCATTACTGGGCATCTAGGCTGGAAAGGGGAGTCCCCTGGGGCCCGCCCGGGCTGACCTTGGGGGTCCGGCTGTGACCTTGCTCTCCTGTCTCCAGGGTTTGGCAGTTTGTCTCTGCTGTGCTCTTCTCCGGCATTGCCATCATGGTGAGTCCCACCGCCCTGTCCCTCTGCCACCTGGCCTCCCCGCTGGCTGGACCGCAGGACCCAGAACTAGACTCGGGCCCTGGGTGTGGCTCCTGGCCTCCTCTTGCCCTCCCGGGGGCTCCTCCCGCCAGCCCCTGGCAGCCTGTCCCCATGCTGCCATCATGCTGGCCCCTGGGAGGGCTTTCTGGTGTCTCCTCAGGCCTGTCCCCACCTGTCCCCACCCCATTCCCGGGCTGCAGCCCAGCTCCTTGCCCCGGGAGCCCCAGAGCCCCCCTCCCGTCCTGCGGAGGGTGGGGCAGTTGGTCCTGACCCTGAACTGCCCGAGGACACTGGCCCCAGTCCAGGGAGTACTCCCCAGCCCTGAGCCTGACCTTGGGGCCCCCTGCTGTCCACAGGCCCTGGCCTTCCCTGACCAGCTCTATGATGCGGTCTTCGATGGAGCCCAGGTCACGAGCAAGACCCCCATCCGCCTCTACGGTGGCGCCCTCCTCAGTGAGTATTCCAGGGTGGAAGGTGAGACCCGCTGGGCTGAGGGAACACCAGGGGACCTTCCCCTGCTCTGGGGCCCTTCTTCCCTCCCGCGCGGCCACAGCTGCCCAACCTGCCCAAGCTGCGTCTGCTGGGTGTGTGCTGCCATCTTGTGGCCACGGGTGGGATGCGCCAGGATTGGTGTCTGCCCCCGGGGCACCCTGGGCACTGGGATGCGGAGACAAGGAACCCGTCTGCTTCCTCTAATCTGAGTCGCTCACGGAGGCCGGCTCGGCGTTAGGAAGGCGAATCACAGTTTTCAAAGCTGGGCATCGGTGGCGTCGCTCCCTTCCCTAAAATATGCTATGGCTCCCTATTGCCTGCAGAATAAAGCCCTGGCGACTCTGCCTGGCATTCAGGGTCCTCGAGGAGGTGGGTCCAGCCGGCTCCCCCCATCTGCCAGGGGCCCTGGGCTCCAGCCACAGCTGATGGTGCCCATCCCCAGTTTCAGAAGCCACCGTGTCCTGGCACATGCCCCCCTGAAGGGCGGTGCTGAGGGGCAGTGTGGGGGTGGGGCGGCACCACCTTTGCACAGAGGGGGCTCTGGTGGGAGTTGGGGGTGCAGAGCAGTGCGAGGGCCCAGGGCGGCAGGAGCGGACTCCATCAGCGCAGGACTGAGGGGGACGCAGGCCCAGGTCTGGAGCTCCCCTCCCGTTGGCAGCTGAAGGCTGAGTCCCAGGGAGGACAGTGCTGGCTCAGTGTCCCACAGGGCCTCGGAAATGACATGAGCAGGTCCGGACCCAGAGGGCACCGGCTGGGCACAGATGCCTTTCGACCTGCGAGTGAGCAGGGCAGGGTGGGGACATCTGGGGCTGGTCGTCTGCAGGGGGCCCGGGTGGGAGGAGCAGGCCCCTGCCTGGCCCCTGGGGCAGGTGGACCAGGCTGTCCCCACTCCCATGCTCCCTGTCCCCGTCCAGGCATCTCCCTGATCATGTGGAATGCCCTCTACACGGCGGAGAAGGTCATCATTCGGTGGACCCTGCTCACCGAGGCCTGCTACTTCGGGGTGCAGTTCTTGGGTGAGTGTCGAGGTGGACAGTGTGGGAGACGCGGGAGGCGCGGGGGCAGCTCTGGGGCTGGCAGGAAAGCAAGGGCACCTGCCTGTGGGGAGGAAGGAGGGGACAGTGGTGCAGGACCCCGGGCACAGAGCTGGCTCAGTCCGGAGTCCTGTGTGCAGGGGGGACACATCCTCCCCTGACCTCTGACCCCTCCCTGGCCTTCCTCCCTCAGTGGTCACTGCCACGCTGGCCGAGACGGGCCTCATGTCCCTGGGGATCCTGCTGCTCCTGGCCAGCCGCCTGCTCTTCGTGGTCATCAGCATCTACTACTACTACCAAGTTGGCCGGAAACCCAAGAAAGTCTAGCCGGCCAGGGGACCTGCCGGGCCTGGCCAGGGTGGCTGTGGGCGCGTTCCCCTTGGGTTCCTGGAGGCAGGGGGGCCCTGCTCCCACCCAGCCCCCCCAGGCAGCCGGTGGCTCCTTCCTTCTCTCCATGGAAGTCCCCAGATGTGGTGACCTCTGGCCTTTGGGTTTGACATGCCAGCTTGGGGGAGATGGGGCCTGTGTATCCCACTCCTCACCGCACACAGTAGCACCTCCTTTCCTGGGCACTCTTGGCCCCCAGGTCCCCTCAACAGGCACCGGCTGAGGACCGTGGTCACAGCAGCGAGGGCTGAGTGGTCTCCTCCCCGGGCAGCCCCCCTCTCGTGGGAGAGGCTGTGGGCTGCCACCCCCTGACCCCACCCATCTAGGGCCCAAGAGCTGAACCTGACTTCTCTCTAACCCTGGAGAACTTGAGAACCTGACCCTGGCCAGCGTCCCTCAGTCCGGGCCCTCCGCACACGGGCCCCCTGCATCTGAGCACGCAGCCCCTCCGCAGCCCCGCCCAGGGCCCGGGGGGCTCTCTCTGAGCTGAGCTTTCTGTGAAGATGGGCCACCTGCCGCTGGACGCTCTGGCCCCTCCCCAGGCCTGGTCCACCTGGGTCTTGGGGGCCTTGCTCTGGGCACTCTGCCCATGTCCTCTGCACACAGATGGACACACGGACTTGTAAGCTGTGGGCTTAGAAATGAGAAAGAAAACACTTGGTATCTCCTTGTCCCTTGGCATGTCCTCCAGGCCTGGTGTCCCCCTGTCCCAGCCCCTTGTCCCCCGCTCCTTCCCCAGGGTGCTGCTGCCTGGCCCCTGGCTGCCCCTAGCGTGGCCGGGTGGGGCTCGGTGCCCCTCAGGCTCTGCAGGGGCAGTAGGTAGAGGCTTTCCGGCCTCCTGTCACCTCCCCCTCCTCCCCGCATCGCCCTGGAGGCGGCCCTCAGTGGCCCCTGGAGCTGAAGGGCCTGGTCTGGTCCCTGCGGCTCTGCCCTGACCTGTTAGTCGCGCTGCCTCCCTGCAGCACACAGGCTGCCTGAGGAGTGGTGGCAGTGTCCCGGGGACAGGTGTGACAGAGATGGCTGCAGGTGCCCCTCTGCCTGGGGACCCTCCCCTGCCCAGCCTGTGCCTAGTGTCCTTGCAGCCACACACCCGGTGGCCTGTGTCCAGCAGAGCGGTGGCTGTAGCGGGTTACGTAGCTGAGGAGAGGGGCCTGCTGGTGGCTGGGCTGTGCTGCTGGTCGTCATGGCCTGGCGGTGTGGGAGGGCGCTCTGAGTGGGCACCCTCTCCTGGCACTGGCCCTGGCCCTTGGGGTCTCCCACCTCCCACCTCCTGCGCGGAGCCTGGAGCCCGGGCCTGGGAGCCGCTGCCGCCCAGGGAAGGTGCCCCCGCCTGCAGCCGGAGCTCAGCCCTGTCTGCGTGGACCTTTGAAGACCCAGCTGATCCCCAGTGGTGACAGCTGGCCTGTCCTCCCCATAGCTGCTGGACATGTGGGTCCCATCCCTCTGGGGAGATGGAAGCCCTGCTGCGGTCAGGCCACGGTGGCATCTGCATGGTGGGGGCCACCGGTCGGAGACACTGGGCTGCGGGGTGCAGAGGGCAGCCGGCCTTGCCCTGGGGGTGGCGCGGTGGGTCACACGGCCCTAGTCACACATCGCACTGAGCCTGGGGAGCCAGGCGAGGGCCCGGCTCACTGGAGGTCTGTGTGGCTTGGGGGCAGCAGGTTGGGGGGACATCAAGACGGGGATGACGTGTGGCTGGGAAGGAGGCCATGACAGGGCAGGGGGTGGGGGCCCCAGGTCTCAGGAGGGAAGCCGGGGGCCTCTGCCTTCGAGCTGGGGGTGCCCAGCTGCCTCTGCCCGCAGCCCCCGCCACTCCAGCTCCACTGGCCCAGGCCCCCCGAGTCACCACCGTTCTTCACGGTCACTATTTATTCTTTGTTCCTTTTTCTTTTTGTAAGAAACAGTCACAAAAACCAGTGCAAAACCCTCCGCGGCGTCCTGTTCTCTGTCACAAACTCCTCCTGAGGCGCGGCACAAAAGGGGCTCACGGGGATGGTGACAGCAGGGGGGAGGGGGACGGTGGTGGCAGATCTCAAAACAGACCTTCGACATTCGGCCACAGAGCAAGGGACGGGGGCTGCTGGGCAGAGGGGTGGCCACACCCCGGCTGGTTGGGGCCGTCGGGTCTGGGCCCCTCGGGCCCCCGAGGCAGGCTGGGCACTAATGAGGGTGTGGGGAGGCGAGCCCCTTCTCTAGGAGGCAGTGGCTCAGCGTGGGCAGGGGCCACCTTGCTCTTGGCTCAGTCGGGGACAGTCTCAGCCGGACTGTTCTGGAGAAGCCCAGACGACCTGACCCTGCCCGCAGATCAGGCTCGGCAGCTTGACCACACCCACAGGGTCCTTGGTGCCACAGCTCTTGCCCCGGCGGGGGCTGAGTGTCTACCAGACCCTGACAGTGACTCCAGGGGACCTTGCAGATTGCTACCAGCCTGAGCACATGCCACAGGACAGACCCTGTGTTCCCTTCAAGCTCAGAGGTGCAGAGGGCAGGAGTCGTGTGGGGTGGACAGGCTCCTCGGCCACTTTTACAGAAAGCCCTTGGGGAGGAGTCTCGGAGCCACTCTGGGCCCGCCTGGGCCACATGCCACCCTGGTCTGCCCTTCATCGACACCCTCACTCTTATGGGCCCCGGAGGCTTGGGGTGCCCCTGGACCTGGGCTGTCCAGCCTAGGCATGGGATTTCTGGTCAACCCGGGCCAGCTGTCTGCCTTCCGGGAAGCTGGGGCTGAGGGCTGGGCAGGTCCAGAGCAGGCAGACCCCTGGCCCTGGCCCTGTCTCAGGCGAGGCTGGGCTGGGGCTGGCCAGGCGTCTTGCTATCTACTTGCCAACACTGATTGGGAGTGTGAGGCCTGTACAGTGTGGGGTTGTGTGGGTGGGAATCTGGGGTCTGTGGGGAAATCTCTGCCGCAGCCTGGAGGGGACACAGAAGTATCACGTGGACAATGGAAGGACTGGACACTGTGTTGCAGCAGAAATGGCTGAGATGCCTGAGGGGCTCTTTAGCCTACAGACAAGAGGGCTTCTGGGAGCCAGTGTGTGACCTTGACCCTCAGGAAGGGCAAGGAGCAAGTGGGACGCACAGACGGAACCAGAGGAAAGCAGAAGCCTGTTCTGTCTGTCGAGCTGACTGGGGTGGGAGCAGTGCAAAGGCTGCCTGGGGAGGTAGTGAGCTCCCTGTCCCTGGAGGTATGCAAGAAGAGGGTGGAGAATTCTTGGCAGGAGTCTTGCAGAACATATCCAAGCCTCCATTCTGGGTGGGAACAGGGAGAACCAGAAGATTTGGGGGGTTTCTTTCATCCTGGGGCCAGGAAGTTGGGGATGGACAGGAAGGAGGAGCCTGTGGGGAGAGGTGGGCAGTGTGCCCCAGGGGAAGCACTGTGTGTCCATGGCAGGGGCTGGGTGGAGAAGTGGGGAGGTGAGGGAAAGGGGGACAGCGATGGACTTAGCTGCAGAGCCGGGAGGGGCCATTTCCTGGGCAGCTCGTCCCATGTTTCCTGGGAAACCAGGATCCTGAGGCCAGAGGGTATGTGAGCAGCGGATCCCGCGGTGTCCCGGATGGAGAGCCCGCACCTCAGAGAGGAGCCAGGTCCTTGTTCAGAACCACCACACATGTGCTGTGTGACGCGACAGCCCACAGTCCCTCTCTGGGCCTCCCAGGTGATTTGGTCCGACAGATGGGGACAGGAAGGACTGCCAGCGGGGCCACTCCCGGAGCCAGTGTTTGCCAGCAGCCCACCTTGGCCCCTGTTGACAGTGGACACAGCTCCGTCCCCTGGCAGTGCAAGGACAGCCCCGAGTCTCCTGGGGGCTCTGGGGCTGTGTCAGTGTCTCTTGTGGCCCGAGTCCTCATTTTCTTGGCACCAGGTCGCGAAGCTGTGGGGAGAGAGCGCCCAGGCCCAGGCGCGCCGGGGTCCGGCTGGGCCGAGAGGCCTGGCCTTGCTGCATCCCGGGTCAGGCGCGGGGTCCCAGCCCGGGCGAGGGCGCGACAGTCCCCATTTCTGTCTTCATCTTGTTAAAAAAATAGCTCTGCGCTCCTGGCCCTTCCGGCTGCCCACGAAGGCCTCATCTCCGCCCTGGGGCCAGGGGCACCCGGAGGGCACTGGTGCTGGGCTTGGAGGCGGGGCCAGTCCTCAGGCCACGCCCTCTACTGAATGCCCCGGAAGAGGCACATGGCGAAGATCATGACCGAAAGCTGCGAAGAAGAAAGCCAACTGACTGCCCGGCTGCGCCCAGGGCCCCGGGCGCGCAGCCCAGTCCACCCCAGGGGTAGGCCCCGCCCGGCTCTGGGTGCTCTTCTGCAGGCATTCCCTGGATGTTCTCCTGGGACAGTCACCTTGGGAGGGCGACTTTGGAAACTAAATCATGGGTTCAGACCCAGGTGCCCACTTATCAGTGGTGGCTTTGGGTCACTTGCTCTGGGCCTGAATGGGACCGCAGCTTAGCACGGGCCAGGCACAGTTCTAAGAGCTTCCCCAGAAAGCACAGAGAGGTCACATCATCTGCCTAAGGCCTCACAGCTACAAACGGGGAGCCAGGGTTGGCATCCAGGCGCCCTGGCCCCAGAGGCCATGCTCAGGAGCCCTGCACTCTCTGCCTCGGGCTCACAGAGGGCAGTGAGAGAGGAGTGGAAGGCAATTAGCTAACCACATCCTGAAGCCTGCCCTCTAGCAGATGCTCAGTAAAAGCTCCTCATCTGTTATTAAGGGGCAAGGCAAGCTGGGTGCCGTGTGCACACCTGTCATCCCAGCAGCTGGGGAGGGTCGCGAGTTCAAAGCCAGCCTCTGCAAGAGCAAGGCGCTAAGCAACTCAGGGAGACCCTGTCTCTAATAAAACACAAAATAGGGCTCAGTGGTCGTGTGCCCCCAAGTTCAATCCCTGGTACAACCCCCCCCCGCCCCCCCGCCGAAAAAAAAGAGGCCAGGCAGCTCTGGCCTCCCCGGGGTTAGGAGCACAGCACTGAACACCTCGGGCCCTGGGCTGGCGGGAGACAGAGCCCCTGACTCAGGGACTCCGCTGTGATCAGAGCTGCTGCGGTCCCCACGCCCAGAGCACAGGGAACAAGCCCTCGACCACGGCTCACGGCCACGTGGCCACAGGCTCAGGTGAGAGGCACTGCCAGCCAGCGTCGTGGTAAAGGTCGGCCTCACATGGGGGCCCGGGGGCTGGGCAGGGAGTGGGTGCCGATCAGTGTGTGGATCCCACCCGGAGTCCCTGCACCACCCCAGGTGTGCTGTCCCTGTCACCTGAGACCCTCACACTGCCGGGAGGGGCAGATGAGGAAACTGGCCCAGAGGACCTGGTCTGAGGTCAAGCAGAGCCAGGAGCTGGACTCTGGCCGGGGCGCCACCTAGTGGTGGCTCAAGGCCTGCAGCGCTCCCCTTTTGAGGGGTGCTGGGGCTTGGGGGTAAACCGGCTAAGACCAGAAGGCTCTGGACATCCCCCGCCCCGCCCCGCCCGAGGAAGGGCCTGGTCCCCAACCACAGGCTGCAGCGGGTCCCCTGAAGCAGCGACACTGTCACCTTCCACAATGTGTCCTGGGGACCCTTGGCTCAATCCCTACTCCTGGAAGACAGCACCCAAAACACACACCCTGCCCCTTGGAGTGGGTGACAGTGCTACCCAGTCCCACTGGCTAGAGACTGGCTCGGAAGTGTCACCTCCAGAGCCCAAGGTTGACTCAGCCTGGGCGGCGGCTGGACTCACGGCCCCTGGGGTGCACTCGGGGATCCCCCAGGCAAGGATCCGAGGGAGGCGGAGGGTGCACCCTGGCCCCTGGGGAGGGGCGTCACTTACCTCGATGGCCAGGACCCCGATGGCGAGGGCCCCAGCCAGGTAGACGTAGGTCTCGAAGGTGTTGAGGATCACCGCGTAGCAGCCCTGGGGGGGAAGGGTCAGAGGTGAAGCCACTGCAGGAGGGACAGTCTGGGCCCGGCCAGCGTCAGCACTGGGGACAGCACGTGGCCCCAGGGCTCAGCGGCTGCTGGGCTAGATGGCGGGTGGAGGAGGTGGGATTCGGGAGACCTGGCAGCACCCGAGGTCCCCCAGCCACCGGCCCCCAGGGCAGGACTGAAAACCAGCAGCCCAGGCCCAGAGCCCAGGCCTCTGGAAGGCCAGGCGCTGCCCTGTCCACACTCCTGCGGCTCTTGAGAAATCAGAAGGCCCAGCATGGCGAGCCGTTCTCATGTGGCCCTACCAGTGGCTGCTCCATCCATGGGACCCGTGTCCCTGGGAGCCTATTGTCCCACACCCATCCTCATTACCTGCCTGGCGGCTGCAGGAGGATTCCTGGATTTTAGACATTACCCTAAGGGAACACAGCCCAGCCTTCAAAACTGCGCTCCTTCCTCACCTGGGGACACCCGCCTGGGAACCCCGCCATGTTGGCTGGACGTGAGCCAACAGCGGGGCCTGAGGTGGGAGGAGCGGCATGGGACCTGCCCTGCCTGGCGGAGGCTGAGCACAGAGCTGGGAAGTGGAGGCCCCACGCCCCCTGGACCCCAGGTATGAACAGGCCCCACCAGCACAGTGGCCTGGTCCTTGGTGCTTGTGGGTCCCTGTGCCTGGGAACCATGCCTGGAGGTACTCAGCCACGCAGATGCCCTGGGGAGATGGCAGAGCGGGACACAGCCAGGTTCTGAGGCAGAAGCCTCCAGAGACGAGAGCCGGGAGAGGGGGTCTCCCCACCTGGACCTGTCTCGGCAGTGCCACCCGGGGCCTAGCCACAGGCTGTGTGACTGGGACAGAGCCCAGAGGAGCCCAGGGGCCCTACCCCGGGGCCAGTTGGTCAGGAACCAGTGTGACTCGGGTCCTTCTGGGGCCAGCAGGAGCCCTACTCCCCCGCCAGGCCCCAGGGCTGCCCTGGTGTCCAGCTGACCCCTGCGGGGTTCCACCTGAAATCTCCGTCTGCCCTTTGGAAAGCCCCAGAGGCCACACAGCAAGACACAGCCCTGCTCCGGGGCGAGGGAGACGGGGAGGCGGTTGTCTTGGGATCAGCCCTGGGAGGGCCTGCTGCGGGCCACCTGCCGGCCAGGGCCAGCCAGGGCGCCTCCGCCCCAGCACACTCGGGGTCTGTAAGGTGCTTCGAGGGGGCTGCATAGACAGGAGGCAGCCGTGGACAGGGGAGCGGTGGCAGGTGACAGTTCCACACATGGCCTGGGACCCGCCTGCCTGGGTCACAGCCCAGCCCGCCACTGGCCCGCTGGGCAGGTCTGGCTGGTCCCTCAGCCTCTCTGGGCCTCAGGTGCCCGTCTGTAAAACGGGCCATTTGGATGCGCTTCCTCCCAGGGTGGGGGCGACACATGAGGCTCCGCCTGGAATGGGTGGCGTGTGGCAGGTGCTCGGTCCCTGCTGGGGCTGGCCTCCCTCTCAGTGTGCCCCGAGTGGGGAAAGTGAGCAAAGCCCGTGTGGTGTCCCCGTGTGCCTGGGACAGCTAGGGGACAATCCGTCACACACCACGCACACGCACACCCAGCACCAGGGGACGGAGGCGCAGCAACTCCCTTCTCCAGCTTGAAACCGGCTTTCGCAGGCTTCCCGGGGGGCTGGCAAGGGGCTGGTGACCCCTGGGGCCTGACGGCCCGCCCTGCCCTCAGGATTATCCCCAAAGACCCCCGGGCCGCACTGAGCCCAGCAGGGCGGGTTGGCCTGGGAGAGTCCCCTTGGGCCCGTGGGGGCGGGGACCGTGTCACCCACGCTGCGAGCACCCTGCCAGGAGCTGATGGCCTCAGTGGCTCCTTCTCAGCGGGTCCTCACCTCCGTCCAGGAGGAGGCTCCCACCTGCTCTTCCCCACGAGGACAAGGCAGAGAGTGGGCGGGTAACTCACTGAAGGTCGCGGACGAGGGAGGGGGGACCCAGGCCTCGCCCCAGGCCCCGTGGGATCACCCTCGCCAGGCTGTCCCCAGGCCGGTCACCTGACCACGCGAGCTGTGGCCGGCACCTGTCTTTCCTCTCTGCAGAACACCCCCCACCCCTGGTCCCTCCACAGTCACCCCAAGCCAATGTGACAGAGGGCAGCTGGGCCCGGGTGGCCGCCCCAGCCACCACCCACATTTCTGTCTCCAGCGTGGACCTCCCTGGAGCCTGGCTCTGGGCACCCAGCTGCCCGCCCGGAACCCTGCTTAGGTGTCCCAAGGGCGCCTCCCACTCCGTCCCCCCAGGCCCCATGTAGGACCCCCCCAGCCAGGGGGCTACAGCACCGAGCTGTCACCCAGGCGCTGGACGCCACCCCAGGGTGATCCTCAGGCCTCATGGCTTCCTCTGAGCACCGTCACCCTGATTTGGCCTGCTGTCCTTCTCCCTGGGACGAGTGTCCACCAGGCTCACCTCTACTCCCTGGTCCCCCAGGCCAGCACGGCCGTCACCTCCGCCCACAGGGAACGCAGCCCTGCCAGGTCCCCGCCTTGGACCTGCACCGAAGCCCGAGGCGCATCGGGCTTTAGAGAGAGCCTTGGAGACCAGCCCACTAGAGGGGGCCACGGCAGGGACTCAGCAGAGAGGGACGCCCAGAGGGCTGCGGGGGTCAGAAGACAGGTCCCAGGAGCCACTCTGAGCCCAGCCCCCCGAGGAGCAAAGCCACAGTGTGGAACCCACGTGGCCACAGAGGGACCTCAGCGAGCTCCGCTGTCAAAGCCAGGCCTGGCGATGGCGGTGGGGGTGGCGGGCGGTGGGCGTTGGGGGTTGGGGGGGGGTCTTAACAGGATGGGTCCAGAAGCGGGTCGGTGAGCCCTGAAGGACGGGCCGTGGGCAGCCTCCTGGAGAAGGAGCTCCTGGCCCTGGAAGGAGGTCAGTCTGGCCACCAGCCACCCACAGCCCAGGCTCCTTCAGAGCACAGAGAACCTGTCACTCCAGACCCTGAACTGGGGAGACCGCTCTGCTCTGCTGCCTGTCAGTGGCCCGGGCTCCTCCCCTCTGGATGCTCTGCCGTCATGGGGGCGGACGTGGAGCTTTCTCTCGAGGACGAGACTCAGACTGCCACACCACCTCTGCTCACCTCCTGTCGGCTAGAACTCTGTGGCCTAGCTGCAGGGGAGGCTGGGAGGCTGGGCCTCGACCTGGAGGCCTGAGGTGGAAACGGGACCCCACATCCTGTGGCTGACCCAGGCAGGTCTCTGGGGACCTAAACCCCCGGGCGGCCCCAGCGGCCCCAGACTCCCGGTGGCCTGATCCCAGGGTCCTCATTCTCTCTTTGTCCCTTTCCCCCAGCGTCGGAAGGCAGGGCTGTGTGGGGAGGCTCCCGGGTCCTGCACACGGGGCCGCGCAGGGGGGAGAGGTGCTGGGCGCCTGCTGAGGCTGTAGAGGCTCCTCGGCCTCCGGGGGTCTAGCTCCTGCTCCACAGTCTCCTCCTCTGGGACCCCAGAGCCGGGCCCACCAGGCCCATTCTAGCCCCTCACCTGGCTTTCCCTGTGTCACGGCCACTGTCACCTGCCACACTGTTCCTTTGTGCTGTTTGAACCTTGTCCGACCTGGGCTTCCTCTAACCAGACCAGGAGCCCCACGGGGACAAGGGCCTGGCTTCCTGGCCCTGCTGGCTCTGGGGCCCCCCCAGGAGAGCCTCCATCCACGAGGGACAGGCGTGGCCCAGCCCCCCTCCGCCCCTCCTTCCCCCTGCCCAGCCTGACCAGCATGTACGAGGCTGGGGCAGAGGTGTTAGGGTTTGGATCTGAAGCACCCCCAAAGCTCATGTGTGGAGGACTCCCACGCAGCCATGTTCAGAGGTGGGTTGGGGAAGGGAACAAATCATGAGGACTGTGATCTGATTGGTGGATAGATCCATTTATGGATTCATAGTGGACTGGGCTTGGGGAAGGGACTTTGTTATAACAGCTGCTCTCTCTTTGCTCCCCGGCTGCCATGAGGGAGGCAGCTGTGCTCCCCACACACTCCTGCCACCATGGGCTGCTTCACCACAGCAATGCAGCCAGTGAACCGCAAATGGAAACCTTTCCTCTTTAACCTGATTGTTCTCAGTCATTTTCTTACAGCAACGGGAAAGCTGACTCACATGGACAGGCACAGGCATTTTGTGCCTCATGGAAGGGGCAAACCTGGAGCCCTGCTTCCCCAGACACAACACACAGGGACAGGGAAAGGGCTTCAGGTTGCAAGAGAAGTCTAGAAGCTTTCCTGAGCTTGGACAGTCAGGTTGCTCCCTGGGAACCATGGGGTGCTCCCACGTGGCAAACGTGAGCTTTCTCTGGAATAGAGTTCACGGCTAAGAAGATACCCACTGGGAAGTTCTGGTCTGTCCCCTCCCCTGACCTGAACTTTCAAAACCAAGCTCAAGAAACACGGGAAGATTCCTACGCACCCCTGAACCCCAACCCCAATGCCCACACCAGCCTCGGCCACGCTCATCTCCCTCTTGGTCTCTCCCCACTTTGTTTGGAGACCCCCTCAGCCAGCTCCGCGGGCCCAGGGCCGTACCTGCGTGTTGATGAACAGGCTCCTCCCCGAGACGCACTCCTCCCGGTTCAGCAGGACCCCTTTCCGCCCCTGGGGCTCCCGCCGGCAGCAGGCCTCGGGCACCTCCTCGCTGTCTTGGGCCAGCATTTGGTAAATCGATGCGAATTTGAAGTCTTCAGGCCCGTTGACTCCACAGCAGCCGAACTGGGAAAACAGCGAGCAGGTGGATCGGACAGGAGCCAGAGCCGGTGACAGAGGGGCCCGGAGAACTGGGGGTGGCCTGGCTGTCTGTCCCGTGTGACTGTGGGAAGGTCACTCCGTCTCCCCGAGCCTCCCGTGTCCTGTCTGTACAGTGGGGTGGCAGTGACCATTCATGCCTCCCAGCACTTAGTAAGTGCTCAATGCACAGTTGCTGTGGTCATGGCTGTGTCCACGCCAACAGGGGCAGACAGGCCTCCCGCCGAGTCTGGGCTGTGCTCCGTGCTGAGCTGGGCTCGGTGGGGGAGTGCTCTCACCCATGGGTGAGGTCCAGCCAGGCATGTGGACAGAAGGACTCTGACCACCCCCGACCAAACGCCCGCAGCCCCCCCACCCCCCCCCCGGGCAGGGGCACTCACGGTGACCATGACCGAGTTCCAGGTGGCGGAGAAGACGTCCGTGTCGTTGTTGCCCTGGTAGTGCTTGGTGAGCTCCTTGGTGAAGAACTCCCGCGTGAGCTGGGGGAGGGGAGAGGGCCTGAGCGGCGCTGGTACCCCGCCGCCCCCGCCTCCCCGTCTACTGCTGGGTGGGGTGAGAGCGGGCAGGCCTCACCACGTCCCCAGGGCCATGGCCCCCTAGTGGTCACCCGCTCACTGGTCTGACAGCGTCCTGGCACCCCCGGAGCTGGGCACGCTGCGAGCCTCGCTCAGCCGCGCAGCTCGCCCCAGCAGAGGGCTTATGGCCCCCCCGGCTCTGGGCTACACCCCCCACCTCCCACCTCAAGCTGCTCCCTGGAAGTGTCTCTTGTTCCCAAAACATTCTCCTGAGGTCGCTGACCACCTCCTGCTGCCCAGCAGAGGCCCCTGGGCACGCTTCTGCCTCAGGCTGCTGCCTCCTGGCCCCTCTGGGCCTCCTCCCCCAGGGCCAGCTGTGCCTCTGCCCGTCCCCCTCCCCCTCCTCTTCTGTGCCCAGGTCCCTCTGCTGAGGAGCCCAGAGACTCAGGGCGGGACCCGATGTCCTGGCCGTTGGAGCCTCTGGGAAAACCAGGCCCCCAGGGGCACATGGCCCAGAGGACAGCAGCCCGGGCTCAGCCAGGGCGCCACCCAACGCCTGCCCGGGCTCAGGCATGACCAGCAACCTCCTCAGGCTGTGTGGCAACCGTCACAGGCCACCTCTGGGTGGGCGGGAGGGAGGGCTCCTGGGTCAGGCCTGGCTGGCACCAGGTGCCTTGGGAGTGCAGGACGCTGTGAGCTTCTGGAAACGTCTAAGAAGAGCCCTGGGGCCTCTCTTGGGGCTGGGGGTCCAGGTCATGGAGCCCTGGATGAGAGGCCGCGGCTCCGTGAGGCCTTCTGAGGAGGACGGGCTGGCCCTGGGTGGCCGCCAGCCTTTGGTGGGTGGCAGGTGGCGGGAGGCCAGGTACCTACGTTTTCCCTGAAGATGAAGGCCAGGACCGCCGCCGAGAGCTCCGCCAGGAAGATGATCAGGATGAACAGGAAGAACTGCAGGGACAGGGGGCGGGCTCTGAGACCTCAGCATGGGCCAGAGGGGACAGAGTGGCCGCTCAGTGAGGCCCTGCCGGTCGGCTGTGTAACTGACCTGGTACGCTAAACACGGAAGACTCAGCAACGTCACTGCCATAAGTTGACAGTTTTCTTAAAGATACCAATGACCCATCTTTGGAATCAACAAAGTTGTATAAAAATGTGAAAAATAAATAATGCAAAGGGTGCCCCTTAGGAAGGTCCCTTTGTGCAGTGCAGGAGCTGAACAACCTACCCAGGTAGGAGGCTGCTGCGGAGGCCTATTCTGGCTCCCTCCCGACTGAGTGTCCAAGAGTGGGAACACCGACACGGGGGATCCCAGGCTGGTTTTCCCCACCGTCACCCCAGGCACCTTTCCTGCCCCCCACCTCTGCTTCCCGTGGGCGGTAAGCAGCTCTCCTGGATCTTCAGCGGAAGTAAAAAGCAAGATCCGAGGCCAGGTGTTGTGAATATCAGAATCTGAACCCCAGGGCTGGGAGCTGGATATATAACTGCTGCTCCCCGAATTTCCGGCTGTTTCCCAGGTTAGCCTGGGTGCCTCTGGTTTTAAGGCCCTGGGGGAGGGGCTGCCTCTGCCAGGAAAGCCCCGCCCTTCTTGCCTGCCACTCCAGGGCAAGCCCCGCCCTCCCCAGGGGAGAGCCTTTCTCCGCTAGGTCGGCAGGGGGCGCCCTTCCTGCCCTGGGCTGCCCCGCGCCGCAGTGCCCAGGGAAGGCGTCCCGCCGGCCAGTGGCTGTCAGGCGGATGAGTGAGTCCAGGAGTGAAGGCCCTCCACAAGGACCTTGCCCCTTGCTGCCTCTCAGATCCTGGTCCTCCTGGGCACTGTTGAGGGCTGAGGGCTGCTGGCAGAAGAAACAAAGGGCCTGCCTTTGGTCCTCGGCAGGACTGGAGCCTTGGTGCTTACAAGGGCCATTGTCACCCCATCAGGAAGCCCCCACGCGGGACTTAATCCCTGATGTGCCCAAGACTGGCTCCTGCACACTGTCACGGACACCTCGGTGGCACCCCAAGCCCTCAGCATTGCGTGCACTGGACATCCTGGATGGACAGAGGCAAGGGGTCCTGGGTTCCAGGTCAGGACATCACAGGTGTCTGTCCCCGTCTGTGTGACTGGGGACAGTCGTTCAAACCTCGTTGAGTCTCAGTCTTCTCATCCATAAAGTGGGCTGATCACCCCATTTCCTGGGTCTCTGGCCAGGTAAAGACATAGGGACAGTACAGGTGTCACGTGTCATGAAAGCCGGGTGACCGCGCCAGTGCCGGATGGGTGCCCCCGTGCTGGAGGGGAGCGGCTGGCCCAGCGGGTGAGCTCAGGACATCTGAGCAGCTTTCCTCGTCGACTGGCTCTCTGCTGGGTGCGTCCTGCTCCTCTGCTCTGCTGAGGTGGCAGCTCAGGGATGGCCCCACAGGCCGAAGGGTGACCTGGCTCCATCAGCCATGTGGCCTGCCTGGCACCTCAGGTGACCCCACCGCCCTTCTGCACTCCCTGAAAGTTGGGGCCAGGGAGGGCTAATTTCAAGTAGCAGAGCTCCCGAACCAGAGGGCCTCCTGGGCTGGGGCGGTGGCCCGCCTTTCTGTGGCCCCACAACTCCTCTGAGTGTGGACAGCTCTTGGATGGAGTGGCCACCGAGTGCGGGTCCCCTACCTCTGCAGCCCTCCTCCCCGTGACAGTGATGGAGGCCCCGCGTTAGGCTGGTGACGATGGTCATCTGGCTCTGAATGGCGCCGCCTCTGCACGGGCCCCTCCGCCCTCTGTCCGCTTCTGGCTGTTGGCAGGTCCTGGGGCTGGCAAAGGGCTGGCAAAAGTGTCCATGCTCTGTGACGCTCCCAGCGGTGGCCGCAGGAGCTCTAAGTCACCGAGGAGGGGGTCGCACGCCCTGCGCTCCTCCCTCGGGCCCGGTGCGCACGATGCCTTCGCTGAGCCTGGACCAGATGATCCCGGCGAAAGCGCTCTGAGCCCAGAACCGCAGGACCCAGCGGGCGCCGGGACGCTTGCTGGGAAGGGGAGGGAGCTCCGCGCTCCCGCGGGCGCCTCCGGAAAACAGCAGTTGCGGCCACCGACGGAGCATGCGCTATCCAGGCTCCGGCGCCGCGTGGAGCATCGCATCATCCCGGGAGGCACCCCCATTTTACTGATGGCGGTGTGGCTCCGAGAGAAGCAGTCCTTTGCCCAGGCTGGTACAGCTGGTAAGTGGTACAACGGGGACTTCCACTGCCTCTTCACCTCCGTCATCTTGGAAGCCATATAAACATCCAGGTCCTAAAACTTGCACATAGTCTTCAGGGCCTCTTCCAGGCAGACAGCCTCTCTTCATTTCCAATTCACCGAGTGCCTCCTCACACAGGGAGCAGAGCTAAGGCCCACGTTTTCTCAGGCGATCACAAACTAAAGATGGGAAGGAGCTGTGCTTATCCCCATGTTGCATATGAGGAATCTGAGAGAGGTTAAGTAGTCAGCCCCAGGACACACAGCCAAGCTCAGGTTCTTTCTCACACCTAGGATGGTGTCTCCTCTCCCTCCTTTCTTTCCAGGGCTGTTATTGGGCACCTCCCGGGTCAGGCACTGAACTGGGTATTGGCAAACAAAATTTTCAAAGCAGACACATCCCCCAGCCTTGTGGATCTGCACTAAGCTGCAGCCTCAGGAGAGGAAATCATCTGGCCGCTGTGGACCAGGGGAGCAGCTCCCAGGGAAAGGGGGGCAGACCTCCCTCCCACTGCTCCCGCGGGGGGCAGGGTTGGCCGGGGCATAGGGTGGAGGGTGACATGAGTTTGGGCATGGGTCACACCGGGGGGATGGGCAGGGCTACTCTGATCACATCAGTGACAATGTCACTTCCGATGGCTCCTGTCCAGCATGGAAGAACTTCCTCCACTTCCCACGGCCCGGCCACCAGGAATCTGGGGATCCCTGACCTCTCCCCCTGAGCTCATCTGCCTGGAGCTCCTCTGACCTCATCCCATTTGCCTGAGCACCCAGGTGCCCGATCCCTGAACACCCGGCTCACAACACTTTGCTTAGGATGGGGAGGGGCAGCAACGACTTTGCCCACAGAAACGGCCTTTTTCCCTACTCGCAAGCATCTCTGAGCTTCTCACCGACTGCCTACGGGCGACGTCTGCCTTAGTCCTCCTTTCTAATAAATATTTACCAGACTTACATGCTTCACATACAATCCAGCTCATTTATCTTTCAAATACGCTCATCTCTTCTTTCCACTGTTCTCTTTTCTGATTTAGCATGCTTTTATTAAAATATATTGTTTGCCATAGGATCTTTAAATAAATGGGCTGAAAAGAATCTTCGAGCTAGTCCAAGGTAGGCAACTTGGAGAAAGGGATAGCACACGGCTTCCATGACAGGGGCCACGGTCCTGTGGCACACAGCTGTGGGGCTTCTCCACCGGCCTGCTGGGACGACGCCTGTGCAGAAGCCGCTGTATGAGGTCTGCTCATTAGGCTGACTGTTCCCAGGCCCTGTGGGGGCTCAGCCGGGCGCACAGGCTGCCCAGGCTGCCTGCTGCAGACCTTTGAGCCAGGGTCCTGAAGTGACAGCCCCTTCCAGGCCAGCCGTGCCCCCCTGGCAGGTTAAGGAGGAAATCAAAGGCTTCTAGAAGACCCCAGAAGCTTCCAGGGGTGAAGACGCGTGCCCCTCTTCAGGGTGGGAGAGAAGCGGTTCTTATTTTTTAGGTCATGAACCTTTTGAAAACCTTCCAGAAGCTGCAGAGCCTTCCCCAGGAGCGTGCACACCACAGGCCTGCGCAGGTACACGCGGCACACGCAGCACACGCACACACACACGCGCACGTGTGAACACGCACAACACTGTGCACACACACACACAGGCCCTGGCCACACTGCCTGGTCTCAGGGGAACTTTGCACCACCTGGGTCAGTTTCCAGCTGTGCTGGGGACAGAGGCCTGGTCCTGGTGTCCCCTCCTCTGACTCACACTGACCAGCTGATGTGCGCTGGGCCTGGTGGGGGCAGAGGAGAAGGAGGGGAGCAGGGGGCAGGAGGCCAGGGAGGTTCCAGAGAGGGACAGGAGAGGCTGAGGATCTGGAGGACAGGGCAGGCAGGGTTGGACAGGAGTGGGTGGCAAAGACCTGCCCTCTCGGAGCATGACAGTGGCAGGTCCTGTCCTGTCCCCGAGTCTCAGTCTCTCCCTGGGCACCAGCAGAGGGGACATGGTGCAGCTGGAAGGTTTGCAGGGAGCATTTAGCTTAAAGGTGGCAGTGGCAGGGCCTGATGGCAGCGGAGAGCCCGCTGGCTTCTTGTCCTGGCCCGTGAACAGTGGGCAGCCCCGGGGGACCGAAGTGCGGGGAAGTAAGTGCCCAGGAGACCCGGATCTTTCTGCAGCTCCCGGGACCCCGCGGCCAACTTCTCCGGCTCCCGCTGACATGGCTGGGAACTTCCTGCAGGGGGCGCTCGCGGACTTCCTGTCTTTTTTAATCTCAAATGAACAGTTTGCCCAAAGCTCCCATCACCCAGGTCACAGCTGGTGCCACTTCCTCTCTGGGGTGTGGAGCACCCCACTGTGCCGTGAGTGTGGGCTGCAGCGCGAGTTCTGACCTGGGAGGAGCCATTGGCCGGTGCCTGTCTCCGCACCACCTGGTGCTGGCTCACCCAGGACCCTCTGGCAGGCTCCTGGTTTGATGGCTCCCCATCGGTCACCCGCCTACCCACAAGAGCAGCCACAGTGGCCACACGCACACCCCAAGCAGGGACCTGCAGCAGGGCGGGGCTCAGCCTGAGGCTCTCCTAGCCCGGGGGACAGTGGAATTTCTTAGTGGAGGGAGGACGTGACCCAAAGGCCAGGAAGGTGAGCAGAGACGCAAAGCGCAAGTGTAAGGAGGTCAGGAGGACCAGAGGAACCACGTCCACGCCTGTCCCCTGTGGCCCCAGCCTCCAGCTGGGCAAGACACTAAGGCTCGGAGAGGGTAAGGAGGCAGACCAGAGTCACACAGCTCGGGAGCAGGCAGGGCACGCTCTCAAACCCAGGCTTGCCGACTGCCTGGCACATCCTCAAGGGCTTGTCTGCCTTCAATCCCGGCCAGGAAGGAGGGGATGGCCGCCCCCAGCCCCCACGCATCCTCAGCCCCAAGGGAGCTGCACAACCATCATAGGAGGACAGGACTATTTAACAAATAAGAACCCTCCAGAAACTCCGCCATCTATTCTCGGCTTGGGTTATCTGAAAGGTGAAGGAGTCCTCCATAGCTAGGGTACTAAGGAGCAATGCATTAGAATCTTTGAAAGAAAATAAAGAGAAACATCAGGAGCCGGGCGCAGGGCCACGTGCCTGTAATCCCAGCTGCTTGGGAGGCTGAGGCAGGAGGATCTCAAGTTGAAAGCCAGCCTCAGCAACTTAGTGAGGTGCTGAGCAACTTAGCAAGACCCCTTCTCAAAATAAGATACATATATTTTTCAAAAAAAGGGCAGGGGGTGTTGCTCGCTGGTTAAGCACCTCTGGGTTTCATCCCTAGTACCCAAAAAAGAAGAGAGAGAGAGAGAGAGAGAGAGACATCCTGGATGATGTGGACGTCCTCCTGGCCCCAGAGGCCAAGGCCACTCTCCAACTGGGGCTGTGTGCCCAAACTGCAGGCATGGGCCTGGCACAAACAGCAGGCTCCGGGGGCCAGGACAGCAAAAGTGAGGGGCACAGGTGAGGGCCACCCTGTTCCTGGACAGTCCCCTGGGCTCCTGGAGCGTGGACGCTGTGGGTGTGCGCTGGTCAGGGCCCTGGCTTGGCTCCTTGGGAGAAGCCCCTAGGGGCACTGGAGGAGGCACCGGGCAGCACAGGACCCTGGGCCTGAGATCTCACTCCTGAACCCTCTGCCACCAACTCCCTGGGGGACTCTGGGCCCGTCACGGGACGTCGGATACACAGTGAGAGGGGCTGGAGGTGCCATCGCCCTGGTCCCGGGAGTGAGAAGGACTTGGTCCAGGTGGCCTGGAGCCCACCCCCCACCCCAGAGCACGTCACAGTGACATGTGACGAAGGGCTACTCACAAACAGCAGCAGACACTTGTTCTCGCGGACGGCCCCGCAGCAGCCCAGGAAGCCGAGGAGGAAGAGCAGGCCGCCCATGGCCAGCAGGATGTAGGCCCCGGTGAAGAGCAAGGGGTTGGCCGCCACCACCTCCCGGAAGCCGGTGGGGTCCACCATGACCCAGATGCCCACGCCCAGCAGGCAGGTGCCTCCCAGCTGCCCGGGGAGGAAGGAGGATGGGTCAGGCAGGTCCCCTGGGCCAGGCCCTGGGCAGAGGCTGGGAGTGCTCAGGGAGCTGGCAGGGAGCTGGCCCCGGGCTCAGAGGCTGTCCCCTCCCATGCAGAGCCCCTAGGCTGGCTGCGGAGGATCTAGACTTTGCTTTACTTTCCAAACTCCCACTGAAGTGGGCCAGCAGGAGGTGAGGAGGGCCCACAGCTGTAAGGGCAGGTCCTCGGGAGGCGAGAAAGGAGGGTGCCCAGGCCAGCCTGGGAAACGGAGCTCCTGCCTCAAAAGAGAACACAGCGCAGGCCTGGGGTGCGGCTGGGTCGAGCTGGCCGAGCCTGCGTGAGCCCCAGCTTCAATCCCTAACACCACAAAGACAGATGAAGATACTGAGGTTCAGAGAGGCGAGGTGTGCTTCAAATCACACGGCTGGCAGGGGCAGCGCTGGGATGGAAGGTGGGCGCTGGTCCCAGGTCCCAGAGAGATTTCTAAGCACATCAGGTGGCTGCAGGGTCCCTCCAGCTCTGCTGTGCGGGGTCTGCTCCAGGGGGGCTCCTGCTCTGGCCCCTGACCAAGCCCCTCCCTTCCCCTGCTCCCCACAGGGCCAGGTCCCAAGGCAGTGGCCAGGCCTGAGCTCTCCCACCTCCCGCCCCGTCCAGGGTCCGTCCTGCCCCAGGGACTCGCCCGTATGACAGTTCAAACAGGAGCAGTTGTGCCACCCCACAGAGGCCCGGGAGACGTGGAAGACTTAGACTTACGAATATGAAGAAGTTGAAAACAAACATTAAGTACTTCATGCAGCTCAGACAGTCGCCTTCCATGGTGGGTGGACCTGTAAAACAAGGGACCTCAGTCCTGGGTCCCCACCCAGAGGGGCCCGTGGCCAGCCTCATCCTGCAGTGTGGAGGAAGGAGATGGTAATAATTCTCCTCCTGGGGACAGTGATTTGCCCTGGGGACCTGGAGTTAGGAGTGAGGATGTAGGAGCCAGCCTGCCTGGGTATGAGCTCTCTGCTACCATTTGTGGGCTGTGTGACCTTGGGCAAATGACCCCACCTCTCTGAGCCTCGCTCTCTCCAACTTTAAAGTGGCGATTGAGAACAGCACCTTCCTGCTGTCCCTGGCGAAGATTAAGGGCAACACCTGTGCTCAGTGGGCGGGGCTCCTCGAGCTGCTTCCTGTCATGTCTTTGCCTGTGCTGGCTAGGTCAGAGCACTCCAGATCAGAGCCCAGAGAACCTGCTAGGGCCCCGGCAGGACCAGAGCCCAGGCCTAACCAGCGTCCCCCACGCCATGCACCCTCCGGCCACGGGCCTGACCCAGCCATTTCTTGGCTTTGCTGCAGGGAAAGGAGGTGCATGGAAAGGCTGAGCCTGGGCCACCATGTCCTCAGTTTCTCCTAACATATCCTGGGAGGGGACGGGGCTGTGCCCTCCTGGGACACAGTGGGAAGGGTGTGCGGTGGGGCCCAGCACACCAGGTTCCATCCCGGCTCCTCCCCTTTTAACCTCTGTGTCTCAGCCTCTCGGGCCCTCCGTCTCCTCATCTGTCACCGTGGGCAGTTTTGCTCAACCACACCGGGTGTGTTGTGAGGACTGAGTGAGAAGCCCCACCCAGGCCCCGTGCCACAGCTGGCACGGGGTGGACAGCCCTCACAGTGACCACACCTGACGCCACCTTCCTGGGTTTCTGCTTCCCACCAGATGAGGAGACCAGGACCATGGCTTGCACCAGAGGCGGGATGGGCTGCCCCTCTGTCCCCTTGGCTGGGGGCTGACTTCAGCCCAATGTATGCAGAGACCTGTGCTCTTGGAACTGGAGGCCAGCCCCACGGGAGTGACTGTCTTCAATCTTTCAACAACCACAAGAGACAGAAGGCACCTGATCACAGGAGGACCCCGGGGCTCAGGGAGGCCAAGTGAGCTGCCCAGCACCACAGAGATGTCCTGTAGCCACCTCCAGATCCTGTGCCCCACTTAGGCAGAGAGCAGAGTATAAGGAGCACTGGACTGGGAGTCCGGAGCCCGGGCTCAGGTTCTGTAAGTCTCTGCTGCGTGACCTTGGGCACAGCACTTTCTCTCTCTGGTCTCAGAGTATTCTATTTAAAATGGCAGACCAGGAATTTGGTAACGAGTCTGTCTCTTATAACACTCTCTGATCTGGACAAATCGGCCTTAGGAGGCCAGAAGGATCTGCAGAAGGGTGAGGCTGAGATGCATGCGCTGGAGGCTGGCTCTGGGGTCCCTGTTCTCTGCCTGCTGAGGCAAAGCTCGTCTCTGGGGTGGGACCCACTGCGGGGGCCAAAGTAAACACAGTGGCTTGCGAACAGCCCCCTGTGTTCTCTATGACCACATCTGCTGGGGTTCCAGCCAGTGCGCCAGGCAGGTTTGCAGAGGACAGGGCCCAGAGGAACCTGTCTGCTGGGCAGAGCCTCGGACCACCTTGAGGTGACCAGGTGGGAAACACAGGACAGGAGGGAGAGGGCACAGAGAGGGGGCAGAGCCCTGTGCCCACCTCGGGCGGGCCGGGTGCTGGGAAGGAGGGCGCGGATGCCCAGCCTGAATCCCAGCTCTGCCAGGGTGCGCCCCGGGCAGGCTCCTAACTGCAAGCAACCGAGTTCCCTTCTCTGTGAAAGTAGGATCAAACTCGAACCTTCCTCCTGATTCATGGGAAACGCTGACCCAGGGAGCAGCACATGGCAGCTAATAAGGTTGACAGCCACCAGGGGAGCGGGCACTCGGCGGGCGGGCGGGCTCTTACTGAGCGCCCAGGACAGGCACAACCTCCTGAACCCTCGAAGGAAATAGTCAACGCCCTGCATTCTTCAGCTGAGGGAATCAGGGCTCAGGGAGGTGGTCCCCCTGTCTCAGGTCACACAGCGCGGTGCCACAGCCAGAATTCAAATCCCGGTCTGTCTTAATCTGAAGCTGGGACTCTCCGTCGCCCTTTGCAGGGGAAGCCAATTCTTGTCGCTTTCAGCCATCGTTTTCCAAGCTCAGACCTCCCTACACCTCCTGTGCCATGTTGCGTCCCACCGTCCAGGGAACGGTCTTCTGGGTCACCGGGCCAGCGGCACCTCTCTAAGGGGCTTCTGACCTTGGGGACACACTCACAGCCCATTGGCCAGACTGGCATGATAGACACGTGCGCGCTCCAATCCCTGTCGGGACCTGGCTGCTGGCCCCACCCACTTGCCTCCAGCAGTGGCCAGCGCCCCCTCGGCCACCTCTAAGGAGCAGGAGGGAACTGGAGGTGGGACAGGAAGTCTGGGGACTTTGTTGATCCTCAAAAAAGATGTTGGAAACTCACTTGGGAGGGCGCTGGGGCCCTCTGCTGAGGGAAGGCCACGGGGTCCACGGAGGGCATCAGGGTGGCGGGGGCTACGGGGGTCGCTGGACCCCGTCACCTCTCCCCTTGTGGCTGGACCAACTGCAGAGGCGCTGGGCCCGGCCTTCAGGTGGCCAGGCCTCCAGGCCCCTCCTCCAAGGCAGCAGAGGGGCTGTTTTGAGGAGGGAGAAGGATGGCCTTCAGTGTTTCTCAGACTGGGTTCCCCGAGGTACCAATGTGCCGGAGTTATTTCAACACTCCCCTCACAGCTCAGAGGTCGGCCTCCCCTCAGGTCGGCACGCGGGCCAGGGTCCTGGTGTTGGAGCAATGACGCCCACCCCAGGTGGGGACCCTCTGTCTCAGGTTGCTCACAAGATCTGCCCCATGCCGTCCGTGTGACTTCCAAGTACAAACATTGACCCCAGACTTGACAGATGACTCCCAAATGACTCCCGTCCACCCTGTCAGGTAACCTGCCCTGCTCCCACCTGCTGCTCAGGTCACCCGTTCAGGGGTCACACCTCCACACCGGGAGCCAGAAGGTTGTCAATTGATGCGTCCTGGGCTCCACCTGCCCTCCCCCTTCAGCCCACCTGTGTCCCACCCGACATTCCTGGGCCCAGTCACCTGCTGGAAGGAGAAGGTAAGGGGAAGAGGCAGGGAACAAAGGAAGCCCAGGACATGTAAAAAGGCAGGACACCTCGCTTCTAGGGACACCAGGATACAGCTGTGGCCCCTGCCCCCTGGGGGGGAAGTCTGTGTCCCCCCTTTGTAAGTAAACCCTGCTTTATCTGCCTGCCTCGGCCTCCGCGAGCTTCTCTACTGTTCAGACTTCAACAGGTGAGGGAGCAGGACTCGTCACCGGTGACCAGTTGTCAAACTCACCTCCCTGCAGGCACCTGGAGAGCTTGGGAGATGGTCCAGGTGTCCCCAGCTCACCTGGCCTACCCAGGTGGGCCCTACAGTGTCAAGCACCCCATGCCTATCCTAGCAGCCCCTCATCCAGCCACAGAGTGCCCCAGGCTGACAGATGCCTGTTCCGTAGCACAGCGTGACCCCAGTTGCACTCGGCTGGTGGCTGGTGTCGTGCACAACAAACCAGGTGCTCCGGACTTAGGGCACCTCACACCTCACTTAGAGTCAGTGCCAGCCTAGAATTCCACCCCAGACAACTTATGTCACCAAGCACATCCAGGAAAGACGTTCTCGGTCATGAAAAGATTGGGAAGTACCCGCCCAGCCCAACAGCCTCATTCCGGAAACACTGAAAGAGGCTGAGACCGGAAGGGGGCTTGAACAAGGCAGGAAACCAGGTGGCCAGGGAGCTGAGCCTGGGGCACAGCCAGTGCCCAGTGGAGATGCCACCTCCTCTATGTGCTGTTTCCTTGAGTGACATGCCTCCGCCTCCTGGGAACATGTGCTCCCTAAACACAGGTTTGACCCCTGTCTTAACTCCCAGTGCCTACAGCTGCTCCAGGCACATAGTAGACCCTCAGTTAATCCAGCTGATTCACTGAGTGAGTGAGTGAGCGTATAGTGGGGAAGGGAAAGCAGAGACGGAAAACAGTGGGACCAGCCATCAGAGAAATGGTCGAAAAGAGCAAGAGGGAGAAGAGGCAGAGGAGACAGGGACTGACAGAAGGGGGCAGGCAGAGGGGCAGGGGCAGGTGACAGGGCACAGGTGCACAGAGAAAGGAAAGGCGACTGCTGATTTGTCACCTGGGCAGTGCTTCGGGTGTCAGCAGGATGGAGGCTCCTGGTCAGAAGGGCTGGTGTGTGTTTCTTTGATCCACCAACTTGTCCTGGAAGAGAAAATGCTCACTTACTGCAGGAAGTCTGCAGGGAGCAGTGGGGGAAGGAGCCGTCCCTGAGCCTCTCTGCTCCCCGTGCTCCTCTGCAGGTGAGCCTCTTGCTGAGCTGGGCTGGTTGGCATAATGAGAAGCTCTGGGCACCCGGGGGACCTCCAGGGGGAGCTCTGTACCCGCTGCCCAGGCCACAGCTCAGTGCCCTGGGGAGCCGCGTGGAGACCCACGCCTTCCTTCCTGCGGTTCTGGCCCGGGACTCCTGGATGCTGACCTGAAAGCATCCGTGAACTGGGAGGAGGTGACAGGTTTGGGTGGCTCCACACCTGGATGCCACCTGGGCATCCTCAGTGTCCTCTCAGCAGGAAGAAGGCCAAAGCCCTTCCCCAGAAACCCAGACTCCCAGGAGGGAGAACCTGGTGCTGGACAGTGTCCTTAGCTTTGCACAGGGTTTGCCAGGAGGTTCCTCTAGGGGGCCACCTCCCAGCAGTGGGAAGGGGGAGGGTCCCAGACAAAGTCTGGGGCTGGGAGAACTGGGCTTGTGGTTCCTTCCAATGAGGAGGAAAGGGAAGGTGTCTAAGTCTCAAGATGGCTGCTCGGACTCTCCCTAACGAAAGCCCACCTGGGGTCAGTGGGCAGTGAAGGGGGAAAGATTCCTCTCCCTCCCTCCCTAAGTCCACCTCTTCATCCACCCACCCACCCAACCATCCACCCATCTATCCATCCACCCACCCATCCATTCACCCACCCATCCCCCTACCCATCCACCGATCCATTTATCAACCCATCCACCCATCCAACCATCCATCCATCCATCCACCTGCTCATCCAACCACGCATCCATCCATACATCCATCTACCCATCCATCCATCCATCCATCCATCCACCCATCCATCCACCCTTCCACCCATCCAAACAATGATCCACCCTTCAATCCATCCACCCATCCATCTACCCTTCCATCCATCCACCCATCCACCCACTCATCCACCCACTCATCCATCCACCCATCCATCCACCCTTTCATCCATCTACCCTTCCATCCACCCACCCTTCCATCCACTCATCCATCCATCCATCCATCCATCCATCCACCCATCCATCCACCCTTCCACCCATCCAAACAATGATCCACCCTTCAATCCATCCACCCATCCATCTACCCTTCCATCCATCCACCCATCCACCCACTCATCCACCCACTCATCCATCCACCCATCCATCCACCCTTTCATCCATCTACCCTTCCATCCACCCACCCTTCCATCCACTCATCCATCCATCCATCCATCCACCCTTCCATCCACCCACGTATCTATCTACCCATCATTCTACCCATCCATCCACCTATCCACCCATCCACCAATCCATTCACCCTTCCATCCATCCACTCATTCATACACCCTTCCATTCACCCATCCACCCATCCACCCATCCATCCACCCTTCTTTCCATCCACCCATCCACCCACCCATCCAACCCTTCACCCATCCACCCTTCCATCCATCCATCCACTCATCCATCTACCCATCCACCCATTCATCTACCCATCCATCCACTCATCCACCCATCCACCCATCCATCCAACCTTCCACCCATCCACCCTTCCATCCATCCATCCACCCTTCCATCCATCCACCCATCCATCTACCCATCCATCCATCCACCTGCCCACCCACCCATCCATCTATCCACCCATTCATCCACCCATCCATCTACCCATCCACCCATCCATCCATCCATCCATCCACCCATCTATCCATCCATCTATCCATCCCCCCATCCCCCCATCCACCCATCCACCCACCCATCTACCCACCCTTTTATCCACCCACTCACTCATCCATCCATCCATCCATCCATCCACCCATCCATCCACCCTTCCATCTATCCACCCATCCACCCATCTACCCATCCATCCACCCATCTATCCATCCAGCTATCCAATCACCCATCCATCCATCCATCCACCCTTCCTCCACCCATCCATCCACCCTTCCTCCACCCATCCACCCATCCATCTACCCATCCATCCACCCATCCACCCATCCATCAACCCATCCACCCTTCCATCCATATATCCATCCACCCATCTACCCATCCATCCACCCTTCCATCCACCCATCCACCCATCCATTCACCCATCCACCCTTCTATCCATCTATCCATCCACCTATCCACCCATCCATCCACCCATCCATCCACCCATCCATCCACCCATCCATCCACCCATCCACCCTTCCATCCATCCACCCATCTATCCATCCACCCATCCATCCACCCATCTATCCATCCATCTATCCACCCTTCCATCCATCCACCCATCCACCCATCCATCCACCCATCCATCCACCCTTCCATCCATCCACCCATCCATCCACCCATCCATCCACCCTTTCATCCCATCTACCCTTCCATCCACCCACCCTTCCATCCACCCATCCATCCACCCTTCCTCCACCCATCCACCCATCCATCTACCCATCCATCCACCCATCCACCCATCCATCAACCCATCCACCCTTCCATCCATGATATCCATCCACCCATCCACCCATCCATCCACCCTTCCATCCACCATCCACCCATCCATCTACCCATCCATCCACCCATTCCACCCATCCTCTCCACCCACTCCACCCTTCTATCCATCTATCCATCCACCCATCCACCCATCCATCCACCCATCCATCCACCTATCCACTCTTCCATCCATCCACCCATCTATCCATCCACCCATCCATCCACCCATCTATCCATCCATCTATCCATCCACACTTCCATACACCCATCCACCCATCCATCTACCCATCCATCCACCCATCCACCCTTCTATCCATCTATCCATCCACCCATCCACCCATCCATCCACCCATCCATCCACCTATCCACTCTTCCATCCATCCACCCATCTATCCATCCACCCATCCATCCACCCATCTATCCATCCATCTATCCATCCACCCTTCCATACACCCATCCACCCATCCATCTACCCATCCATCCACCCATCCACCCACCCATCCGCCCATCCATCCACCCATCCACCCTTCCATCCATCCATCCATCTATCCATCCATCTATCCATCCACCCATCCATCCACATATCCACCCATCCATCCACCTATCCATCCACCCATCCTTCCATCCATCCACCCATCCACCCTTCCATCCATCCACCCATCCATCCACCCATCCATCTACCCATCCATCCACCCCATCCACCCTTCCATCCATCCACCCATCTATTCACCCATCCATCCACCCATCCACCCTTCCATCCATTCCACCCATCTATACATCCATCTATCCATCCACCTCCACCCATCCATCTACCCATCCATCTACCCATCCATCCACCCATCCACCCATCCATCCACCCATCCATCCACCCATCCACCCTTCCATCCATCCACCCATCTACCCATCCATCCACCCATCCATCCATCCACCCTTCCATCCATCCACCCATCTATCCACCCATCCTCCCATCCACTCATCCATCCATCTACTCACCCTTTTATCCACCCACTCACCCATCTATCCATTCACCCACCCATCCATCCACTCATCCATCCACCCATCCACCCATCCATCCATCCACCCATCCACTCATCCACCCATCTACTTATCCATCCACCCATCCATCCACCCATCTATCCATCCATCTATCCATCCACCCATCCATCCTTCCATCCATCCATTCATCTACCCACCCACCCATCCATCCACCTAACCACCCTTCCATCCATCCATCCATCCACCCTTCCATCCATCCACCCATCCACCCATCCATCCACCCTTCCATCCATCCACCCATCCATCTACCCACACTTTTATCCACCCATCCACCCATCCATCCATCCACCCATCCACCCACTCTTCCATCTATCCACCCATCCATCCACCCATCCACCCTTCCATCCATCCACCCATCCACCCATCCATCCACCCATCCATCCACCCTTCCATCCATCCACCCATCTATCCTTCTACCCATCCATCCACCCATCCACCCATCTATCCCCCCATCCCCCCATCCACCCTTCCATCCATCTACCTACCCTTTTATCCACCCACTCACCCATCCATCCACCCACCCATCCGTCATGCACCCATTAATCCACCCACCTCTCTCCTCACCATCCCCTCAGTAGACATATGCTGCTCCCTCAGGTGCCAAAGCTGTGCAGGGAGCGAGTGCATGCTCATGGTTGGAGTGAAGTTGGAGGAGATAGGAAGGGATAGCATTGGGGCTGGGAAAGCCACAGGGGAGCGCTGACTTCACCAGAGTGACCGCCCTGGGAGCAGTGGAGGAGGGAACAGCGAAGGGTGAAGGTACATCCCACTCCCACGCTTTTGGTACTGGGGATGGAACTGGGGGCGCTTTAACACATGCCTATGACCTTTTATTATTATTATTTTCTGACAGGGCCTCACTAAATTGTTGAGGGACTCACTAAGTTGCTGAGTCTAGCCTCAAACTCATGATCCTCCCACCCCGGCCTCCCATTCCCTGGGACACAGGCGAGTAGCACCATACCTGGCCAGGTGAAGCCTTAAGGGTGTGGGCAGGCAGGAGGAGCACCTCCCTCCTGAGAGCTGGCGGTGTCCCTGGGAGCCGGTGGCCCCACTGGGTCTGAATCTACACACGTGGGGACTGCACGCCCAACCTCTATACATCAGGTTTAGGAAATGTGACAATTCTACAGTGGGGAAACTCTGTCCTAGAGAGAAGTGACTTGTCTGACCTCACACAGCTACGCTGGGCGTCCCCTGGAGAGCCGGGACTTCCTCTGCGGCTCCAGGCAGGGAGTTGGGAAAGCCATGCTGGGGAAGAGCCAGGGGCCAGGGGGTCCTGTGTGCTCCCAGCAGGGCGGGCGCCAGGAGGAGCCGGAGAAGAGGCCACTGGTCCAGGCAGGACAGGAGTCTGAGCTCACTGGGAAAAATGAAGCCACCCGGGCTCCTTCGGAGCTTGGGTTTCCGTGTGCTCAGGAACGGGAGCCTAGGGGTCCAGTCCAGGGCTGACCATGTCTGGCCCCAGGGCCCTCGGCGGAGAGAGGGGTCAGGGTTTTCTCCCCCATCTCTTCTTCCCTGTCCCATCTCAGCCCTGGTCCCCAATATCGCCATGCCCTGCCAGCACCTCAGGCTGCCGTTCTGAGTGTGATGTGGCTCACATCCTCTGACACGGTGGCATGGGTGACACAGAAGGCCGACTCAGTGACAAGCAAGAGGTGCTGGACCCTGAGTGGATGGGTCTTGCCAGCCTTCTCTTCACTGGGCAGCTCCTGCCTCATCTGTGAAAGAGCCTTGCCCCTCTTTGGAGTTCCAAGTCCCCTGGATGACCCTCGGTTCCTGGCTCCCATTTGTCCTGGAAGAGGACAGCCCAGGGCACATCTGCTGCACTCAACCTGTACCTTCTGCAGAACCCAGGTCAGCCTGCCTGGCCAGCTCCCTTGAGATCTTGGGAAGTCACTACCCTCCCAGAGATGCCAGGGTCTCCTCTGAAAACCCACGATCAATTTCAAAGCCAAAGGCGGTTGGAAGAATTTGTGGCATCGTGGATCTGGGGACACTTGGAAGGTTGCCAAGCACCGTTCTCACGGGGACCTCACCACCAGCACCGCCGTGTATTGGGAAAAAGTGTACCCCAACCACATGAGTGGTGGGTGCCATGGAGAGCCGCGGGCCCCAGGCTCGGTTAGGGTGGGTACAAACATCTTCTCCCTAATTCCAGGCTGTTCTAGCTTCATGATAACTGAGTTATTAATAATAACTGCCGGGCGAGGTGGCGCACGCCTGCCATCCCAGTGGCTCGGGGGGCTGAGACGGGGGATCATGAGTTCAAAGCCAGCCTCAGCAAAAGCTGCTAGGCAACTCAGTGAGATCCTGTCCCTAAATAAAATACAAAATAGGGCTGGGGATGGGGCTCAGCGGTTGTGTCCCTGAATTCAATCCCTAGTACCCCCCCAAAAAAAGAATTGAGTGTCCACCAGGTCCCAGACCCTGTTGTGCATTTCTTCTGCATCTTATTTAATCCCTTCCCAGGAGGGGAGGGGAACTATCACTACCCATTTTGCAGATGAGGAAATTGAGGCCCAGAGGGGCGACCACTGGCCTGGTTGATTCTCCTGCTTAGTAAGACATGGCTCTGGTTCAGTTGTAGGTCAGCTAAGCCCCAGACCAGAGCAGCTGACAAGATGGAGTCCGGTGGGACACAGCAGCCGAAGGGACACCAGAAAGAGACAGCGCCAGCCCCCAGCCTCCAGCCCCCAGCCCCCAGTGCTTCTGCCCTGAACCAGGCAGCCGTGCACAGAGCTCAGGAAGCTGCCAGCATCCTCTCCCAGGCCAGCTGGAGGGCCCTGGGGGGTGACCCAGTCCTGCCATCCCTTGACAGATGGGAGCCCCAAGGCCCAGAGAGGGGCCGAGATGGGGCCGAGGTCACACAGAGCCTCAGGGTTCTCAGCAGGCTCCCGCCTGGGACAGACAGCTTTATTAATCTCGCCCCTCCCAGGGCCCCAGATGGCGGCCCAGCCCATCTGCACCGAGCCGGGCGGGAGGGGCTCTCTGATTAAGAAGAACAGCTTCGTTCATAAATCACTCCTCTTGTTCTCCCTGCCCCCAGCCCTGGGCACACTTTCTGGAGAGAAAGAGAAATGGCAGGTGGGCGAGGATGACCCAGCGCCCGGGACTGCGGACGAACCTGGAGAGCCAGAAACGGCCGGTGTGCGCCTGGCCAGCAGAGGGCGCTGTGGCTCAGGCAGGGCTGCGCGGGGCCTCCTGTGGCCGGCCCGGTGGCTCTGCTCCCACCAGCAGGACCCACGCCACCCACGTGGTGGTGCCAGGCGCGTCCACGGTGTTTACCTACCGATCTCACTCGATCCTCCAGAAAGCTCTGCAAAGTTCACATTGTCATTCCCCTTCACAGACGGGAAACCAAGGCTCCAGGGGCTAGGAAGGTCCCAGAGCTGAGATCCCCCCAGCTCGGCTGGACCCTGAGACCCACGCGGGCTCCTCCATCAGCACCAGGCTGTAAGAGGGACACTGACCCTGAAGGTCGGGTGTCTAGAATGGGGGACTTAATTGCCCACTGGTTGTGCCTGCTGGGTCTCATGCATCCCAAGACAGATGGTCTCCTAAATAAGCAATTGGCCCCAAATCCTGGCAGTGGCAGGACAGAGACTTGGACCCAGACAAATGGGACTAAAATCTAATTAGGCTCCTGAGGGGCGGGTGCCCTGAGGGTTGGATACCAGGAGCAAAGCCAGCTGTGGATGCAACCGGATCCTAGATGACAGTCTCCCTGGTCCCCCCCCCTCACTGAACTGTGAATGTCAAGGGGCACAGGGCAACCTCAGCGTCTGGGAGGCCCCGTCTCTGGTCTGTGGCTTGAGTCAGGCTGGGCGCTCAGAGATTCCCATCAGAGAATCTTCAAAAAGGAAATGCCTTTTCTGCGAGCTACCTGCAACTCCTCGTTTCACATGTGGAGTGCTAAGACCCAGAGAGGGATGGGGTCTCGTCCAAAGCCACACAGCATGGCTAGAACCACGATTTCCTGATACCAAGCCTGCTGCGTTTCCCACCAATCCAGGAGCTCCCTACGACTAACACCTTGATTTATGATGACTTCTGAAAGCTCTCGACACACATTACCTCACTGAATCCGCCAGCCTGTGGCATGGACACTCCTGTTTTACAGATGAGGAAATTGAGGCTCATCTGGGACAAAACAGCATTCCTTGCTCCTCCGCCCTGCTGCCCTGCAGAGGCATGGCTCCATGGGCTTCGAGCCGGCTGGCCCCGAGGGTGACCTCGCAGTCTGTGCCTCCGGTCACCCATGAACTGGGTCTGGGCTTCATCTGCAGAAGCTGCTGTCCCACCCTCAGGTCGGAGCCCATACCCCATCTTAGACGCCTGACCTGCACTGTCTCTGGACACCAAGGCTCTGGACCTGCCCGCAGAGACTCTGACCTGGTCATGGGGAGGCAGAATGAGGAGAGTAAAAAGGGAAACGGCCGTGGTCACCTGCCCAGGTGTGCAAGTCACGCTTACATCTCTTGGTCACAGACGGCGCTGTTCAATCAGTGGTTAGACCTCGGCCACAGGCAGCGTGGAGTCCTGTGCCCACAGGACGGAACAACGCGTCAGAAACAAAGAGGAAAGTGACCCCCACCCTGATAATGGTCAGTCAATGACCCCTCCCCCACCCTGGTGGTGGTCAGCTGCCCGGTCACAACACACGGGACTGAAGGCGCCTCTCAGCTCGGGTCCCTGTGCTGTGGTGCTGACGTGCTGAGTGCCCGGCTGAGGGGCTGGGGCAGCCCTGTCCAGGGCCGCCCTCGCCTGCCTCCCCGAGCCCAGCTTCCCTCTCTCAGTAAATTCAGTCTGTGCCTCACTTGGCGCACCTCCCAGATGGGCGCGGTGGCGTATGCCTGCAATCCCAGCTGAGGGAGGCTGAGGGAGGAGGATCGCAAGTCCACAGCCAGCCTCAGCAATTCAGCCAGGCGCTAGGCACCCCGGCCAGACCCTGTCTCTAAATGAACTATGAGTAGGGCTGGGTGTGGCTCAGAGGTCAGGCGCCCCGCGTCCAATCCCCGGCACCACTCGCTGGCCTGAGTCCAGCGGCCACCATGCTCTTTATCAACCCGTGGGCTCCGGCTCCCGGGGGTCCCGTCACTGTCATCCGATCAATCTGCGGCGGTTTGGGGTGCACTGAACACCTGCTTAGATGGGCCCCTGGGACAGGACGGTGGCTCGTCACTTGTGCTGACTTTCAGCTCAGCGTCAGGGAAAGGGACGGTGCCATTTTGTCCCCAAGTTCACGGGTCCCTTCAGTTGTGCGTGAGCTGAGCCTGACCCCGCCCTGCGGTGACGTCCCACATTACCTGTGGCTCACTCCAGTCCGCCACCCCTTTCCACCCCCCAGACAGCCCCGTGTCCCACCTTGTCCTCCGTCCCGGCAGGGGACAGAGAATCTGCCGCCGGATTGGCCGATGAGACACAGGAGAGGGAGGGGACCAGGACCCCAGACGTCAGTTAAAGAATCAGTGGCCAGAGGGACCCCCTGTGGCCGGCTCCCTGGACGGCAGCCCTCCTAGGTGGGGTGGAGGGGCCAGAGGCCAGGCGGGGGTCGACAATCCCCGGGGGCTTGTGAACCCTCAGACCCGTAGGCTGCAGCCGTGGGGTGTGCATTCTGGGGTTCAGGGAGGGCCCACCAGGGCGTCCCTTCTGCACGTCCCGGGGGCCACACTGCCAGGCCCGGGGGCCCCGAGGGGAGAAGCCCCGAGTCTCACCTGGAAGGGGGGGCCCAGGCCACTGGAAACCACGCGCCCCGGTGTCCGGGCCCAGCAGCCCTTGGCGTCTGCTCTGCCACTCACGCCCAGAGCCCGGCTCCTCCCGCAGCACCCCGGGTTGGCCTTTTGGCCACAGCTCCCCTTCCCCATGCTGACCATCCCCCCTCTCTAAGGCAGCCAACTGCGTGACGATGGCCTGCCACTGGCCTCAGGGACGCGAGGACCAGCCGCCCAGGCTGAGCCTCCTCTGCCCCCAGTGCGCAGGGGCCTGTGCAGAGGAAGAGACCTGCTGGGTCCGCGGCCAGCGCTGGGGGCTCTGGGCCTCTCACAGCTGCCAGCCCCAGCCCTGAATCACCTTGGAGGAGCAGGGTCCCCGCGGTGACCAGAGGCGGCCTCATCCCCTGGAAGTACCTAGGACCAGGTATGGGAGAAGCAGGCCACCCCCAGGGCATCCTTCCGACCCGCCGCAGGCTGCCGTGGGACTCAACCACAGGGGCCCAGAGGCCACCGCGTCCTGTGGCCAGGGGCTGGTATCCAGAGGGAAGGGCCTTGCCTGAAGGCTCGGGGCAGTCAGGGGCGGGTGACGTGGCCCAGGCCTGCCCTGCCACACCCGGGTGGCTCAAACGAGCCCCAACCTCTGAGTCCCTTCCAGGCCTGACGGGGGTCCTGAAGGTGCCCCTTAGGGCAAGTGCCACCACCAGTGCAATCACTGCGCCTGCCCCGTGTGCGCCAAGCCCCCGCCCAGAGGAACATGGGGGTCCTCCCGAGCCACCCAGCCGTGAACTGAGGCTGGGAGGAGGGAGGAGGCGGCCCGCGCTGCCCAGGTGAGGGAAGCCAGGGTTCTGCCGGGGGCACCCCCGAGAGGTCCAGCAGCTCTGCCTGGCCCAGGGCCGAGCAGGCGGGGAGAGGCAGCACGGGGTTCGAGTCCTGCCCTGTCGCTGACCCTCCGGCCCTGGCCCCCGCCCGCCTTCCCACAGTTTATCCCCCAGAGCCTGGCGCTCTAAAGAGACCCCTGAAAGGCTTCCTAATCCACCCCCAAACCCACAGGGCCGTTGCTGGGCAACCTGCCCCCCACAGCCCCGATCTGAATATCTGATGGATCCCGGGTATTAAGGGGCCTGGGAACCAAGGAGAGACCGTGGGTCTGGACGGGCGGGGGCTGGGAGCCGGGGGCCCTGCCAGAGCAGCCCCTGCAGCAGGGGGTGGCCCGGCTTCCCGGCTCTGTGGTGTCCCCCGGGGTCAGGCGGGTGGGAGGCTGGACCGTGGTGGGGGCCGAACTCCAGGGCTGCGGGCCCCGGGGTGGCGGGATTTTACTTTCCCAGGTGGACAAAGGTGACCGCTTGGTTTTTTGCCTAAAAGCCCCCCTGGACACCGCTGGGTTCTCACTTGATCTCCTTCGAGCCCCGAGCCCCGAGCCTCGGCCACACGGGTTGTCCTTCCCAGGTCACCACTGGGGACACTGGGATCAGAGCGCTCGGGGGACAGACAGGGACCCAAGGCCGCGGCTCCAAAGCCAGGTGATGGACGGCCAGCTCACAGCCGGCACTGCCCGCAGACCAGGCGCTGCCCGGGACTTTATAGTGACTGGCGGTACCAGGGGGCAGCAGCACCTCCTGTTTACAGATGTGGAAACTGAGGCTGGGGGGGTCAAAGCCAAGGTCAAGAGTCGAGCGGCAGTGGTGAGGGGCTGGCCGGCTTCAGCCTCCGGGACAGACACTCACGTAAATACACAGACACGGGCACAGAGGCCCCCCAACAGCGGCGCAGGCTCAGACGCGGCACACAGAGAAGACACATGCACACGTGCACATGTGGCCGCTGGCCACCTTCCCGCCCCAGTGACCTAAGCCCAATGAGAAGTGTCCAAGGTCCTGTGGTCAGCGCCTCCACCAACATCAAGACTTCCTCGCGGCCAAACTCGTTCTTTGGTTTTTTTTTTGTTTGTTTTGTTTTTTTTTTGGTTTTGAGCCCAGGGCTGCTCTGCCACTGAGCCTCGTCCCAGCTCTGCCTTTACGACCTTTTTGACTTTGAGACAGGGTCTTGCTGAGTGGCTGGGGCTGTCTTAGAGGTTGTGATCCTCCCGCCTCCGCCTCCCATTCCCTGTAATTCCAGGAGTGCACCCCTGTGCCCGGTGCCTGATGGTAGTCTTAAAAATCTCAGGGAGGGAAACCCCACAGCCCCACTCCCATGTCTCCTCCTGAAGTGGGGAAGTTCTTCCTGGCATCTAGCCAGCTTCTTTCCTGCTCTACTTGCACCACACCATGGCTCTTTGCATCGCGCTCTGCTTCATAGCCTCCAACCCTTCATCTTTAGGCTCTTGCTTGGTCCTCACAGCCGCCAGCAAAGCAAATACGATTGCATTTGATGGGGCGCAGGGCCCAGAGATGTTGAGCAGCTGGCCTGAGCCGGCACAGCGGCGGTCGGGCTGGCGTTGGCCGGCACTGTGCCTTCAGTCTTACTGCTGCCTTCACGGTGCCGTCAACTGTCCAGGCTGCTGTCAACGTCCCATCAATGTTGCTGCGAGTGCCCTCCTCTGCCAGGTGCTCTGGGCCTGTCTGTGCCCACTCGGGGACTTGGCGGGCCTGGCTCTGTGTGGCCCAGGGGAGGCGCTGGGTTGTTCCTGCCCCCTCCTGCCGAGGCCCCCTTCCTTCCCCTCTTGCCCCCGCCCCAGGGCCCAGGGGCTGTCACCAGAGCAGACACAAAGCCCAGGCCCGGCCTCGGCCCGTGGGGCGCACGGCGAGGTCCATGTGCTTGGCCATAACGGCTGCGGTCACAGGGTCCCCTCAGGACAACCGCAGCTGACCCCAGTCCCCCGGCCTGAATGAGGGCGGCCTGTCCTGTGAGAGGACGGCCACAGGCACTTGGTGCTCAGGTGATGGAGGCCAAAGGGACAGAGCGCCCAGGCCGGGGTGGGGCCCTGCTTTCTTCCTGCCCAGAGGGGACACCGCAGCTGCTCCTCGGAGTCCCGAAGAGGTGGTCAGGAGGGGGCGAGGGCAGGACAGGGACAGGCAGCGGCCCAGACAGAGGGGAGCGCTATCCCCGGGAGCCGTGGCCCCCATTCCTGCCCAAACACGGGTGGCCAGGCCAGGAAGGACGCCGGTCATCGTCCAGGAGGGCCAAGCGGCCCACGTCACACAGCTCCCACGGGGACGTCAGCTTCCTTTTGGCAAAATACGAACGCAGGCTGCGCGTCTCCGGCACGTCCCCGGGACTTTGGAACGTTTGCCTGGACTTTGCCAGTTGAGCTATGCTGAGCCGGGACAATAGCCATCGCCACCGTTGTCCCCGATATGGATGGGATGGAAATCCCCACTTGCTCATCTCACCTCTGGGGCTGGGCGGGGAGGAGGGACCCAAGAGAAGGGACATTGGCCTGAAGAGGACAAGAGATGTGCTGAACCCTCACCTAGAACGGCGGTGACAATTGACGACTTCTCCCGTAAAGGGACAGACGGTGAATGTTCCAGGCTTCGTAGTCACGCTGCAGTGTCACAGCCCCTCAGCTGGGGCTGGGGCTCAGGGAGCAGCCCCGGGTGCCAGGAAGCAGCCGTGTGGCTCTGGGACAGGACAGCCTTGTCCCCAAACCACAGGATGTGCCTGCAGGCTGTGGCCCCCGGGTTGTAGGACCGTTAATTCAGCCGCCCCTCCTGGGGCTGGAGGGTGGGGGGCCCCTTCCCCTCTTTGTGTGGACGGGAAGGGACAGAGCTGAGATCCAGGTGGGGCTCAGCCCGTGCTCAGCTGCAGCGTCGGCCACCCCTGGGCACCTCTCTGAGCCCCAGCAGCCTCCGCTCCAACCCGGGGAACCGCGGTACCCCCTCCCAGGGTCGTCAGGAGGGTCCGGGGAGCGTCTCATGGGGACGTATAGCTAATGAGCCACAGCAGGGAGGAGCAGCCGAGGGCCCCAGGCTGGCTCAGGGGATCTTCCCCCCCCCTTGCTGGACGTGTGGCCTTGGCTCAGGGCAGAGTCTCACGGGTCACTGTGAGTGTGCGAGGCGGCCGCAGGCCAGAACAGGACCCACCCTGGAGGAGCGGAGCTGTGGTCCTCATTCAGCAGGAAGCACCTGGGGCTGCGGCCAGGTTCTCCCTCCCCTCTGGACACTTAGTCCCCCCCAACACACACAGACTCCGGCCATTTCCTGGCGGGGGGAGGTGGCCTGCCGGCTCAGCTGGGCACGGAGGCCTGTACCTATAAATCCCTTAGCCCTGCCCCGGGACTGTGACCCCCAGAGGGAGGTGGCCACCTTTAATTTAGAGGCTCTGCATGTGGGCGCTGCTGGGCAAAGCCACCGGCTCAGGTGGCCTCAGGACTGCGGAAGCCTCTTGCTGGGAGGAGGAGGGGGGGGTGTTTCATTTCCCCTGCCCGTTAGTCAATTCAGGCAGAGGAAGACCCCAGGTCCCAGGGACAGGCGGGCTTCCCAGGGACCACATGGACGTGGGTTCCCGTGGGGGCGGGGAGGCGGGCGGGAGAGGCCTGAGCACAGGCTGGCCTGGCCTGGCCGGGCCCCACCCCTGGGCCCTGTGTATGTGGCCCTGGGCTACTTGGAGACGGAGCCCCCACAGGTGACTCAGGGCCCACGGCAGCTCTGACTACTTATGCAGAGCTGGGCCGTGTCCACCCAAGGCCAGGGTCCATTGTGGTCAGCGCGACAGTTTGGAAGGTGACTTGCTGAGGTCCTGCCCCACCGAGCGCCTCCTCTGGGCGCATCATTCTGAACAGCGGATGCTGCTGGAGGAGAGAGTCTCAGGAACAGGCCTCCTCCTGGCTTCCTAGGGTCAGCGTGCCAATGAGGTGAACTTGAACTTGAACCTGAAGCTAGGCCTGTGGGAATCCTCCGGCCCCCTCCCTCCTGGGAGCCCTGGCGGGTGGTCCCGGGGGGTGAAGCCTGACCAGGGTGGAGACTTGGGGGGCAGTGGAGCCCGCGGTGCCCGGGCCTGGCCGGTTCCCTCACCCCGTCAGGGTCCCAACCTCTAAATGTGGGTGCATTTCCTGACGTCATCACCGAAGCTCAGAGGACTCCCTCCTCCCCGGGGAGCTCCGTCCCCGCATGAGGCCACCCCTGTCCTCAGGAGCAGCTTGGAGAGTCAGAGGGTGGCTGGGTCTGAGCAGCCGGGCCTCGGGACCAGCTCACCAGGACAGGCAGTTCCAGAAACCAACCCATGACAGGAGCAGTTTGTGATTCTGCAATGACAGACGTGGCTCTCCCCAGTCCCCACGGCCGCACGGGCGCTGCCGTCAGCACCCCGTCTTCAGTCTTGAAAACTGAGGTCAGGCTGCCCTGGCTGGGGTGCGGTTTGTCCCCCAGGGTCCCCAAGGAGGCTTCTCCCCCAGGGAGGCCTGGTCCTCAGCAAGGAGGAGGGAGGTGCTGGGTCCTTTAAGAGGTGGGGCCTGTGCCAGCCTTGGGTCCGAAGGTGGTCCCTGGAGAGCTAGCTGTGAGGACATCTGGGTCTGGCCTGTGAGTCCTCTCAGGCTTCCTGTTTGAGCTGTGACTCCTTGCTCCTGCCATAGCCCTCTGCCATGGTGTGACACAGCCAAGTGGGCCCTCACCAGTACTGAGCCCACGCAGGTGCCTGCCAGGAACCTCCGGAACTGTGAGCCGAATGGGCTCTTTTTCTTCAGAGCAGCCTGCCTCAGGTGTTTCGCTACAGTCACGCACAGCTGACTGACACACCCGTCAAGGTGGCAGGGCCAGGCAGGAGCAGAGCTGAGATTCGAACCCCGGCAGAGTCCAGGCCTGTAACTAGGGTCCGACGACGCCCCTGTCTCTGGGCCAGCAGGAGCCCAGGGCCTGCTGCAGAAAAACCCCCGCCTGCTGGACGGGCCTTTCTGTGCAGCCCTCTGGATCCCCAGATGACGGTGGGGGCTGCTGTCCACACCCCACCCAGAGGGGAGTGGCGTCGCCTGGTGACTGGGATCCCATGGAACCAGTCACTTCCCCATCTAGAGAAAGTCTGTGCTCATGGGGACACAGGGGTCCCTGAGTCCAGCAGATGGCAGCTCCGAGGCCTGGCCCACAGCCTGCTCTGAAGATCCCTGGTGTTTGACGGGTGGCCCAGAGGTGACTCCTAGGCCAGGCCGCCAAGTGGTTGCCATAGCAGGGGACCTTCTGTGTGACAGTCTCCTGCCACCTTCCCAGCATTGCAGATGCGGGACTGGGGTCCCTGGGAGGGAGCGACACCCCCTCCCCAGGGTGGCAGCTTGGGACAAGGTCATGGGGACTGCTCCCAGGAAGGAGTGGCTTACGCGGAGCCCGAGCCAGCAGACAGGACCTGGGCGCGGGCAGAGGCCGCCTGGGCCAGGGGACCTGCCCATCGCCGGCACCTTGGGGTTGACCCGGAGGAAGGCTGCAGGGCTGTGGGGGACCCCTGGGAGGCACTGTCCGGGGCCCGTGGGTGGCAGTTCTGGTTGGAGAGCGTCACGAAGACTCAGGCTGGTGAGGGGCCAGTTTTCCAGAAAGCCCGCGGCCCCTCCCTCTAGGGACCAGCCTTCCAGCCTCCCCCCGGGACGGCGAGGTCAGGTTCCGTGGGCCAGAACCGTCCTCAGCCATCGGGAAGGGAGGACAGAGAGCTGGGGAGGAGCCAGCCCCTGCCTGGTGCCAAGAGCCCAGGACCCCGCCTCGGGGCCACTTCTCGTCCCTCCCCGTGTCATTGCTGATCTCCCACCAAGTCAACAACCTAGAAGACCCACCATGACCTGACCCCCTCTCTGCCCGGCATTATACCAAGTGTGGGGCCCCTCGAAATTATCCCTGGGAGGTGTCATTACCTTGTGCACCAGAGAAGTTCAGAGCGTTACCCAATGTCACACAGCATGGAAGTGGCTGGGCCATTGTCTGGTGACACAGAACCTCACACGCTCTCTTTCCTTGGTGCCTATAATGGCTATGGAGGGAAACACCTTCCCTCAGATTCCTGGGAATCTGAGAAGAGACCAGGAGAGCAAAACTGCCTGCAGATCTGTTTTATCTGACACATTCCCACCAAAAAAAAAAAATCTGTGTTTTACCTCAAAATACCTCCACAGTTTCCTAATGGAAACCAGGAGCCACCTTCCCGATCTCTAAGAGCACAGTCCTTCCCATGGGTGCACAGGGCTGATCCTGAGCTCTGGACCCCCTGGTTTGGGGAGAAGGACCCCAGGCCGTGTGGGTACCCACCCTCAGTTTAAAAAGCACCATCCTGCAGAGTCCCCAGCGCAGACTCACAGCCAGCTTTATGTCAGGAATGTCCCTTCCAACATGTCCCTCCTTCCTTCCTGCAGGGGCCAAAGGAAGCCCCTCCCCCACACCAGGACAGCGGGGCCCAGAGAGCAGGGAGCCCCCTGGCCCTACAGAGGCCCATCCTGTGGCCCCTCAGAGTGTGCAGGGAGTCCGGTGGGCAACTTGGGGACATGAGCCTCAGTCGGCTGGGGAAAGAGGACGGCCTTCTCCACCCTCCCCTGGGCCTGGCCACCAGTGTGACTTGGGGACCAGGTGTGGGGCGGGGCCTCCGATGGCACTGTGGCCGGGTGGGGGCTGTCGGGGGGCGGGGGGCTGAAAGGCTGCTTGGTTTTCGACGCGTGGTTTGTGAAGGGGCGTCTTAATCCAGGAGGGACGGACTTGAAGTCTGTCATGCTGCGGTGCGTGTGTGAGTACCCAGGGGACGTGGGACGGGTGGGACATGCTCAACCTGCATGTCCCACCACAGGGCACAGGACAGAGGAGCAGGAGATGAGCAAAGAGGACCGAGCTGAGTGACAGCCAGAGGTGGGGAGCAGGCTCTGTCTGGCCTTTTCTGTTTGCAGCGTTGGGGACAGAGCTGGGGGCTGGCCTCGGCCACCCGGGCGCTCTTCCACTGAGCTCCGACCCAGCCAAGTGTCTGATCTTGAAGAGCAAACAAAGCCGTCCATTCTCCCGCTGCGCGCCCTATTAGCACTGATTAGGCGGCCTGGGAATTCCCGAACCTCATGATTGCGGTGAGCAGAGTCCTTCCTCCGGGCACAGGGAAGGGGAGCACCCCCTCCCGTCTCTGTGCCAAGTGACGGTGTCGCTGAGACCCGTGCTCTCTCCCCACCCACGGCCCCAGACCCTGGGGTTCCCCAGAGCCCCCCGATGCCCAGGAAGACAGTCTGAGGGTGCAGGGTGAGGCTTCTGGGGGATTTGGGGCGTTAGGCTGGGAGACTGGGGTCAGGAGCCGAGGAATGACGGAGACCCGGAGCCTGGGACCTGGGCCTCTTCCCCCGAATGACTGGGGACAGTCCCCTCCATGGCAACGTGGCTCAGACAACCTTCCCGGGCCACCGGGTCCCGCTCCTGGTCAATGGCCATTAACTGAACCACAGTTTACAGGCAGCGCCCCAGGACTGGCACCAGCACAGCTGTGACTTCAGTGTCCCCAGGCCCCTCCCAGATGCCCCACTGGCAGCCGGACAGCTTAGGGAACCACAATCAAGCCATGACGAGGCCCCGAGCAGCTTGGTGGCGGGATGGCCCCTTCTGCCAGCTCACAGGCCCAGGGCGCCTGGGAGTGGCCGGGCAGGGTCCTTCCCAAAGGCCTCAGTCATGCTCACAAAGACCCTCCCCCAGGGCCTCCCGCCGCAGGGGCTGAGCAGCCCCCTGCCCACCAGCCCCTCTACAGGCTCGGGAGGCCTGGGAGGAGGCGCCAAGGCTCCCCGTGCCTGCCCAGTGGCCCTCCCCTGCCCTGTGACCTTGCCAGCCCCTCCCCAGGATCCCTGCCATCTGTCCAGGGCCCGGCCCAGCCCTGCAGCCAGAGACAGGCCTGTGTTCTTCCCTGTCGGCCTGGGGTGGGGGCTGCGCGTCAGTGGTCCTAAGATCCATTTTCCTACTCTTATGAAAAGGGGCTAAAGCCAGCCGCGGTGGCACACGCCTGTGATCCCAGTGACTCCGGAGGCTGGGGCAGGAGGATCACAAGTTTGAAGGCAGCCTCCGAAACTTAGCGAGGCCCTAAGCGACTTAGTGAGACCCTGGATCAAAAATGCCATAAAAAGGGCTGGGGTGTGGCTCAGCGGTCAAGTGTCCCTGGGTTTAATCCCTGGCACCAAAACAAACAAACAAACAAACAAAAACCACAAAAAACCCACAAAAGCATCACCAACCAAAAGCACTGAAGCCGTACCCCAGGTTCGCTCACGGGGGGGCGGGGGCAGACTCGTATTCCTTGGGCGACTTCTATCTTTTTAAACAAGGAATGTGTATCGTCATGTCATTATAACAATGGTCACCTAAGCCCCCATTCTTAGGCTGCATGTGTTTCAGGTACCACAACTGAACCCAGGCCCTGACCCTACCCTGGGATGGAATGCCTGCCCCCTGTGTCCCCATGGAGGACTTCTCAGCTGCAAGGCCCAGCTTGATGTCTCCGCTGTGGTGGCTGCAGGCAGGGGTCCCTTTTGTCCAGTTCCAATGCATCATCTCAGAGATAAGAAGACCAGGTCCAGAGAGGGGCCGCCATCTCCCCAGGCCACACAGCGAGGCCATGACTGGCAAAATCACACTGGAACCCAGTGGCCTCCTGGGACAGTGACGAGGCCAGAGGTTGGTGCTTCATCATGGCTGCTCCGACCCTGTTCCCTGGAGCCAGCGCCTGCCTCTTTATTGTCCCAGGAAAGACCCAGGGGCTGAGCGCAGAGAACTGGCTGGTTGCTGTCCCTCAGGGGCGGGGGCAGGCAGCAGGGGGTCCTTCCTCCCGCTGGAGTGCAGGCCTGGGCGTGTGGCCAGGCGGGGCCTCCCTCGCTGGTGGGACGAGGCCTGGCTCTGTACCTCGGCCTGCCCCTGACCGGCTGTGGCCCTGGCAAAGTGTCTCCCGTGCCTGAGCGCCCTCTCTCCAGAAGGCTTCCTGGGCAGGGTCCGCTCATCACGGAGAGTCGCACGGAGCTCGGGAGGGTCCCGGAACCACAGCTCGGAGGTGACCAGGCTCAGTCCCACATCAGCTCAAGAGCTGGAAGTCCTGGGGGGCTCAGGCCCAGGCCCACGTGGGGTGGCGAGACCCCCCAGGCAGCTCTCTGGGTTGTGAGATGACGGTGCTGCCGGGCGCTGTGGACGAGGGTGCCTGGGGTCCCTGCAGCCCCAGCCCACGGTGAGAGCCAGGCTCTGTGAACTGGGTGGCCGTGCAGTCATCCGGGCAGGGGCAGGTGGGAGTTGAGGTTCCTGGCCAGAGGGCGCCATCGGGGCTGACTGAGCGGGCAGAAGCGAGTCTTGTTCTGACCAGAGGCCCTGACCCTGGCCCTGAGCAGCTCTGGAAACAAGGCCTCTAAGGGAGGCCCAGCTCCAGGGGGTCCCCGGCTCCCCGCTCAAATGCATCTAGGAGCAGCCAGTCCGGGCTCCTGTCCTGTTCACATCCGCCCCCGGTAGCCGCTAAGAAGGCCGGTCCCACCAGACAGAGGCCCAAGGACAGCGATGTCCCCACCCCAGCCCAGCAGGGGCAGGCGCGCAGTCAGTTCTCTGGCTGCCCCGTTCCTCAGTGACCTCTTTCTGCCGTGGGGGCTTCTAGAAGGAGACCTGGGGACCAGGTAGTCAGGTGACCAGTGCGGGCTGGGAGCATGGAGCCCCCTGCGCAGGGGTGGCCCAGGTGGCACTCACTCTGCCTTCCCAGGCAGAGGGGAGGCGTCTCCTAGGGGCAAACATGGGGAGGGGCTTCCTCTTGGGATCCGCCCTGTGCCCCCAGCCCACGTGGAGGGGAACCAGTGGACCTCCCTGTGCCCTGCGCCGGGCGAGGCCGCTCCCTGTTTGCAGACGGGGAAAGGAGGCTTGGCGCTGCGGCTTCTCTCAGGCGTGCGGCTGGGGGTGGGGCACAGGTGCTCCTCTTGGTCCAGGGCTCCCCACCTCCCTGGCCCACCCTGGGCACTGAAGTGCAGGGGGCAGTTCACCTCCAGGCTGGGCAGGCGAAGTCACCCAGCTGGCCCGGCACAGTGGCCGGGTGGATCTGGCTGGGCCAGCCCGGGAAGGCCCAGCCCAGAGGAGCCCCATCGCCCTGGGCAGGTGGGCCGGCTGGGCGGGTGCTCCGCTCCAGGGGCTGCGAGGAGGCGGGGGCCTCCGTATCCAGGCAACAGGCACAGCTGTCTCCTCAGGACAGCGGTCCCGCGGACGTCCCCAAGGCGGCTAATTTTCAGCTTTCCAGAAAAGAATCAAGCGCGGAGTCCGCCCTCCCGGCTCCCCAGGCCTGCGGGGCCCTGCCGCCCACCAGCCCTCCTCCTGCTGCAGCCTGAGGTCCGCCCAGGCACAGTCTCCTGCAGCGGCTCTCCTTCCCCAGACAAGGGGTCCTGTCTCTGAGAGTCTGAACGCTCCTCCTTTTGCCACCATAAGAATAAGGTAGGGACCACGGAGCCCTCTGAGGCCACCACAGTACTCCACGTAGCCAGGGTCCCTGGGCCAGCCTCCAAGACCACTCAGGGCCCTGGGGTGCCAGAGGGAATTCAGGGCCACTATAAACCCCCTGAGCCAATAATGAACGCCCAGGTGGCCACGGGGCGCTGGGTATGTGGAGTCCTGTCCTGCCGCAGGACCGTGACAACTGGAAGGACGGCGGACACTAGGACACCCCACCAACCAGGCTGCGCGCCCTCTGCCCCAGCCACTCCTTCAAGCTGTTCTCCTGTCCTCTTGTGAGCCCAGCTGAAAAGTCTGTTTCCAGGGACCCCTCCCGGGTGGCACCTCGCGGGTGCCACAGCCACAGGTATCATGAATCCACAGGAGCTCCCGGCTGCCCCATGAGCACACTCTGCCATAAATGCTCCCACTGCCTGGTCATGGGTTTGTCCCCAAGACAGACTCCTGGAGGAGTGCGCCCAGCCCGGCAGGTGGCCCTTGGTAAATAATAACCACATGCTATTCACTCCCGAGGAACCTGATGGCTGTGTGACCTTAGGCAAGTTACTGCACCTCTCTGGGTCTCAGTTTCCTCGTCTTGGGATGCTAAGGGCAGCTACCTCTTAAGGCTGGTATAAGTTATAGAAAGCATTAAGACAGGGCTTGGCATCTGGAGAGCATGATATAAATGTCTGCTATTATTGAATAATGTATGTATTTATGAGGCTTTCGTAGAGTCTAGACTCGCAGCAAAGAGGAAAAGGATCCTCCGACGTGTTGCATTCAGTACTAAACCTCCAGTAACAACGGACATTAATATAGCACTGACCACGTGCTGGGCCCTGCTCTCAGCGTCTTGTACTCATTGATTCTAGCCTTGTGGCGACACTGTGAGGTGGTTCGTGTTGCAGACTGAAGGGACTCACTTCCCAGATTCATGTGTTGAAGCCCTGACCCTCAGTGTGACTGCCTGGGCCCTTCAGGAGGTCATGGTCATGGGGAGGAGCCCTTCACCTGATAAAATCAGTGTCATGATAAGAATTCTCTGGGTCCTCCCTCCCTCTCTCTCTACGCAGCTTAGAGAAAAGCTTGTGTGAGGAGTGGGGGGTGGCTCTCAGCCACCCCCTGATCCTGCCTCCAAGTCCAAGGTCCTGGGGTGAGCATCCAGGCAGGCGTCCCCCTCCCCTGGGCTAGGCACCCCGTAGAGTCCGTCCCCACCAGGAGGAATGGCGGAGGGAACCCGATGGTCTGGCTTAGACATCCAGCTCCTCCAGGGCCGGCCTCCGGCTCAGCATCTTGAAGGTGGAGGTGGGCAGAGGGGGCTGGCCGCATCCTGTGTGGTCCCCAGGGTCCCAGAGTCAGAGCAGCTCCACAAAGGAAGGGGTTCCCGGGCAAGGGGGTGGCCTCCCTGCCCTGGAGGCAGCCTGGCACTGCTGAGCTCCACGCACGCACGAGGGTCAGGGCTGGACCGAACGCTGTCTCCCCAAGTCCACGTGTCCAGACACTGACCTCCAACGTGATGGCATTGAGAGGTGGGAGGTGATGCGGCCGGGAGGGTGGGGCCTCAGGGCAGGATTAGCGCCCTCCCGAGAAGAGGCCCAGGGATACGACAGGAAGACCTCCGCATGAGCCAGGTCCAGGCTGGCAGCCTGATCTTGGACCGTCCGCCTCCAGAACTGTGGGAGACGCATGTCCACTGTTCACGGCCAGAGCTGATGGAGGGTCAGGGTTGGGGGCCAGATACCCCAGCCTCTGCTGCAGCCTCGGGGAGCCATGAAGCACCTAAGAGAGGGCAGCCCACAGAAGCCCGGGAACCCAGCCCAGACGGGGTCTCCTCCGGGACGTCTCCCTGTTCCCGCTCCAGGTTCGTGGTCTGAAAATGGTGGGACTTACAGGAGGAATTCACCCCAATACAAAGACGAGCGGTTCCCCAGTGCAGGGGAAATGACGTGCAGGTGTTGAAGGGTGGATTTGAAATCCCGAGACCCAGGCTGTAAATCCTCGCTCCCTCTGTGTGGCTAGGGGTGAGCGTCTCAACCTCCCTGAGATTCCACCTCAGAGGATAGAACCAGAGATCCCCCGACACCCATAGGCTTGGCCCTCAGCGTGCCACGACCCGAGCTCCTTTGGTCTGTGATAGACAGGGAGCGGCCTGGCCAGGACGATTGGAGCAGGCGTGGGAGGCTGCAGGCGTGGGAGGCTGCAGGCGTGGGAGGGGGACAGAGGGTTCCTTCCTGCACCTACAGCACGCGCTTAGGACTGGGCCTGGGCAGGCTGTGGGGAGACGGGAAGCCAAGGAGGGGACAGTCTCTGCCCCTCCAGCAGCCCGCCATCAATAGGAGCCCACACACGGTGCACAGTTCCGTGCGCATAGTGTCCCCAAAAGGCAGCTACAGAGATAGAGAGCATGCTGCTGGCTGCTGGGCTGGGGCCAGGGCCGGGGGGCAAATAGGCACCAGGTTTCTTTCGAGGGTAATGGGAATATTCTAGAAGCAGACTGTAGAGATGGTTGTGCAACTTTGTAAATTGACTACATACTACGGGATCGTATCCGGAACAAGTGGCTTCTGCGGTGTGTGAATCCTTCCTCTCCAAAGCTGCTTCTAAAACCCCAGAAACGGTAGCAACAGAACTGGACTCTGGAAGGGTCAGTGCATGGGAAGTCATTAAGATCAAGGTCACCAGGCCTGGGTCCATGAGGTCAAAGGTCACTGCTGCTGTTTTTTTTTTTTTTTTTTTTTTTTTAAATACTGGGGGTTGAGCACAGAGGCCTCTACCACTGGGTGACATCCCCAGCCCTTTTTAATGTTTTCTTTTGTGACAGAGTCTTGCTCAGTTGCTGAGGCTGGCCTTGAACTTGAGATCCTCCTGGATGACAGGTGTGTGCCAAAGCTCTGGAAAGTAAGTCACTGGCCTCAGGACGCCCAGCTAGCGGGAGGGGAGGATTTGAACCCAGGGCCTGTGACAAACAAGGGAGTAGCCAAGCACTGCTCTCCCGGTTGGTCGCGGGCTCCCATCACCAAAGCTCCGCATCAGAGGCTAAACGACCCCCTCCCGGGAGTCAAAGCAGATGACCTCGAGACCCCTCCGGGTCCAGGTCGTCCGTGAGGCCACAGGTCCCTGCGGATCGTCTCCTGTATCCAGTCAAGTGGGAGACAAAGGCCTGAGCCACCCGAGGGAGGGGACCTGGTGGCCGGGCCTGGCTGGCACCTCCCCAGCTGGCCGCAGCTCCTCCGAGTGCTTGCCACAAATCAGCCCTGATTTCCGGTTGGGGACAACGGTGACATCTGAATACACACAGGCCAGGGCAGCTCCAAGAGAGGGCACCTCAGCCACACCAGAGCATCAGGGGGGCCCAGGTGCTGCCCTCCAGGCCCACGGGTCCTGCCTGGCCCTAGCCAGGGCCCGCTCATCTCTGCCCCTCCTACCTGGGCAGGGTCCCCTGGGGCAGTTTCCCAGGCCCTGCTGGTGGCAGGCCTCAACAAGGCTGGGCTCTTTGGGGGCCCCTGCAAAACAGCAGCCCTGGTTCTGGAAGAGCCCCCCCACCATGTGCCTGTGGCCCCAGGAGCCGGGGCGGAAGGCTGGGGTCCCCCAGGAAGGGGCCGGGCTGGGCTGGGCTGGGGCTTCCTTTGTCGCCTCCTCCCCATGGGACCCCCAAGCCAGGCCCAGGTGGGAGGCCGGGCCTCTTGACCACACCCGCACCTACATCCGGACTTTACCTCCGGCCCCTCCGACCTCCACCTGGTCTCTGGAGTGGGTGCACTTCTGGGGACCCCCATACCAGGCCCAGGTCTCTAAACACAGCTGGGATCTTAGTCTCCTACACCCCAAAGAAAGGAAGGGGGCCCTGGGGGCGGAAGTCATGTGCTGGGGACCACTGAAGGCTTCCCACAAAGAGGGACAGCAGGGGACACCAGGGCTCCATCCTTCATCAGCTCCCTTGAGGGGTCATCTAGCAACAGGGCGGGGCTCCTGGTGACCCAGGGTGTCCGTGGGCAGCCTGCCTTCTCCCCGCCCCCACTCGCAGCTCAGCCTGCTCCCCAGAAGACGCCTGTCCCCTGCCGGGCCTTACAGTGACTGCAACTGGTTCTGTCCCTCAATGAGCCCTCTGTGGTTCACCTGCAGCCACCGTCACTGCCCCACCATCGTCCGGGGGGCAGGGCCGGGAGAGGGCTGCCCCTCCTCTGCAGACACCCTTTCATGAGGAACTCTGAGCACAAAGGCCTATTTATCACCCCCCTCCCCTCGCCCACTTCTCAGTCCACCCGGGCACCACTCGGGCTCCTGGAATTCCTCTGCTCTATCATGCCCCCGGGACTTTGCACGACTGATCCCCCTGCCAGGAATCCTCCCCCTCCCCGGTGCACACACAGCCGCCTTTGTCCACCTCTAAGTCACTCAGGAGCACAGCCCCCCCCCCCACCTCCCCCTTCCCAGCGTGGGCTCCCTCCCTGCCTGGGGGCGGGGGCTGCGCAGTGTGTGAGACACGGTGTCGCCTGCCTTTGTCCTCGGTGGTTCTCAGATTGGAGCAGCCGTCAGCATCTCCTGGGGGGCTTGTCAAAACCCACCCTCCAAGTTCCTGCCCTGCAGGTCAGCGGGGTGGGGGGGCCTCCTGGGAATCAGCATTTCAACCCGTTCCCAGGAGCCTCAGCCGCTGCTCTGAGAACCACGTTTGGTGGTCTGTGTCCCCTTTCCTGAGATGGTGGGAGGCATGGTCCCATCCCTGGGGGGTTGCTGGTTCCCGTGGCCAGATAGAGGGGCTGGGCCTAGGACGATGGCCCGTCCACCCTCCAGGCTCTGGAAACTTCTCCAGGGGCCTTAGGCTGGCATCCTGAATGGGGAGGGGGAAGGGGCAGAGGCCAAGGCCAGGGGCCAGGGCAGAGAGTGTCTCTGGAGATTAGCAAGAGAATGGGATTTAGGGGGACCCTCGTCAGAAGCTCAGGCACCCTGTTTCCAGAACAGCCCTCCCAAGGTCATGGGGAGACCCTGAGATACAGGAGGAGAGCAGCTGGGGGTCCAGGGCCTAAACTCATGGCCTGTGTGACCAGAGGCCAGGCTGTGCCCTGGTTGGCACAGAAACAGCTGCTGACCCTCTGCCTTGACCCGACCCCAGGTGGCAGAGGAGCCTGTCTGGGGTCCTGTGGGGTCTGAAGTCTAAGAGCCCTTCCCAAAGGTTTGGATCACACAAGGCCACCAAGGCTTCTGTGAGATCTGCGGGGACAGGAAGCCCCCTCTCCAGTGTAAACTACCAGGATCCAGGAGGCTGGGGCTACACGGAACCCTGGGACACTGTGACAGAGAGGGGCTGGCATGTGGCCAGTGTCTGGCGAGCTTGGCACTCCCCGCCTGGCCTGAGTACAGCTCAGCTCGGGCCACCCCCTCCACGGTCATGTGGTATCCCAGGGGGCACTGGAGACCCTCAGGACAGAGCTAAAGTTGCCAGAAGCCAGGCTGTCCCTGGTGCCATGGGACCACTTGGGTACCAGCCTTAAGACTTCTGGTCTGGTCAGCAATATGCCACAACAGCCACCAGGCTCCTGTCTCCTCTTGACTGAGCACCTACCCTTAAGGAGGAAGAAAAATAAATTAAAAAAGTCTCCTAGTTGGAGTTTGTCTTGGGGCGCTCTATATTCAAAGACCTGGGGGGCGGTGGCGAGGGAGAGATGGAGTTGGCAGGTGGGGAGGGGCATTTGTTTTGTAATTTAAATCCTTCCAGATCATTTGAATTTTCAAAGAACATGTATCAGTCTGGTAATAACTTTCCAAAATAATTTTTGTCTTAAAACAGCAAAGCAATCAGCTAAACTCCATTTGTAAGAGAGAGGTTTATGCAACAGATAGCTTACAGGGGTCATTAAATAGACCATCTCCATTCTTTCCTGAGCGGCAGCCTGGGCCCGGAGCGCTGCGACATGGCTTAGCACCCATTATTTAATTTAAAGCTCATCAAGTTCCATGAGCTGGATGCTATTAGTGCCACCATCTCCTAGATGAAAGAATAAACTGCAGGAGACTAAATAACACGCCCAAGGTCATCCTGCCTTGAACTCCGGCCTGCCTGACGGCCGGCCTGTCCATCAGCACACACGAGGCTGCCTCCCAGAAATCGACAAGCTCCAAAGCCGCTGTCGTGAGTCCATTCTGCTACCTGAAAACTACTGATACCCCCCGGAGCCTAAATCAAATTGTCACAGGAACACAAACCAAGAGATTGGTGTCTGCAGCCAAACTGGCTGAGGGTTGGAAAGCGTGGAGTAGCACAGCCCGTTCATCTGTCCGTCCATTCGGCAGCCCCTGATTGGCAGCCCACCCGCGGTGCCCCGCTCCATGCTGAGGATCGGAAAAGGTGAGATGCCCACAGCCCCCAGGAAAGGCAAGGCCAACACAGGCTGGACGGGAGGGACCCTGGCACCTGCCAATTTGCTGAGTTCGTGGTAACTCAGGATGGAAGCGTGCATTGCAAGGAGTGCAAGTGAAACACCTCGGTGTCACCCGGAGACTGCAGCAGGCCCCCCTCCTCTCCAGAGCACTCAGCGTTCAGAATGCCTGAGGGAACCGCTGGCCATGCACCCCTGGGTCCCCCACAACTGACGTGGGTTCTCTAGCATTTTATCAAGGCCGTCGGCCCCAGATGGCAAGAAGGGGCTAAGGAAAGCTCTAGAAGCTGCAGGGCGCAGGGGTGGGATTTACGGCCCAGGGTCCAGCACATGGTGTCATACTCAATAGGACCCCGTTTGGGTGGTTCCATGTCCATTTGGAGACGAAGGGGCTGGGGAATGTGGCTCCCTGATCACCAAGTGTTCTGGGACAAGGACCAACAGGCTCTACACACCAGTGACCATCTGGGATGACTCCTACAGAGTCACAGAACTGCCATCAAATTCAACAGCACCAGCAGCATTCGCTACCCCTGAGTGCTGGCGCTCTGACAGGCGCCCGTTAATCACTTTTCTTATTTAATTCTCCCGTTTAATCTCTACCTCAATTCTGTGAGTTGTTGACTATTGCTATCCCCAATTTACAGATGAGAAAACTGAGGCTCAGGGCTAGGACTGAGCCAGGTCTGACTGGGAGTAGGACCTCGCCCTTCATGTGACAAGTGCCAAACTATAGTATGCCAAAGTCACTCTAGCATGGCTGGGACAAGGAACCCGGTGCCCAGGGGTCTGCTGCAACGTTTGCTGCTCATCATGCTGTAAGTAAAATGGAAAAGTTGAAAAGCCGGGGGATTCTGTGATTCCCTCCGGCACCTTCCATCTCTTCTAAAGGGCTCGCCCCCACCTCCTTTCCTGGGGGGAAGAGGAAGAGGAAGAGGAGGTGCTGCTCAGCTCCCAGCTCTAGTCTGAGGCTGCCTTGAAGACAGCCCTGTGGTCAACCGGAGGCTGCAGAAGGACAGTGGCTGCCAGGGCATCCACTCCCACCTGGCCCAGTCTTTGCCTCCTGGGACTCCGCACAACATCCTCGCCCATACTGTCCCCCCACCAGTGTCCAAAGCCCAGTCCCCATGTGCTGTGTCCCCGGATTTATCACTACCCCCCACCCATCCCCTGGAGTTCCCAAGCCTCGTTCACATCTCTGTCCCCAGCCCCTGGTTCCTCATTTGGGTGGCGGCGCCCCTTGGCAACAGGCTGGGGGCTCTCAGCCCTGGTGCCCAAGTTGCTTCTGGAGTGCAACAGAAAGAATGAGAAAGGGCAGTGGCACCTGCCACTTCTGTGTGTGTGTTGCACACCCAGACCAGGTACCCAGGGCCACCGCCACCAGTGTCTTAGGACTCTAAGTCCCAGAGGGTGAGGACCAAGTCATTCTATTACTTCTGCAGCATCAGAGGCAGCTGGAGGCTTTTGAAATTGCGGAAAATAGTTGACTTATAAACCTTGCCCATGGGGGGCTCCGTGCTGAGGGACCCCTGGGCGGGGAAGGAGATGGAGACACTGGAAGGCAGGTCCTGCTCTCTGGGGATCTCCTGGAGGCAGGAACCTTTGCAATTCGCTCATCAACAATGTCCCTGGGCTGCCGACTACAGGAACCATCCCTCCAGGACCTGGAGGCTGAGCACACCATATAAGGCAGGGCGGCGCTGACTGCAGAGCGGTCTGCGTGGTGACTCAGACCTGTGGAGTCCACAGTGGAGACAGAGCACAGGAGCCCTGGGGCAGGGCCAAGAGGGCTGTGGTCAACCCAAACCAAGCAAGGGGCAGATTTGAAAAAGCACGTGGCCACATTGCCTGGGAGCAGCGTCCTAAGCTGTGTTTTGTTTTAATTTTTTTTCCATCGTTTTCTGCTAAGCAATCATTTTTTTTCCCTAATGAAATAAGCCGCACCCTAAATGCATAACAGACCTGCGGCAGGGGGCACCAGCCGGGCCAGCTCCAGTGGGGACAGTGCCCTTCTCCTCCCCTGGACTGCTGGGCTGGTCGCCTGGGAAAGGCCCCTATCTGAGAGGCCATTTAAGCCAAGTAAACCCTAAAGAGTCTGCAGAAATCCACCCCCCACCCCGCCCTGCAATGAAGGGGCGGCGGGGAGAGAGGGAGGGAAAGGTGCTAGGGGGTGGCGCTCGGGAGCGCAGGAGAAGGGCTTTCTGGGGTAAGCCTTTGGGAAGTGAGGCACTAGGGGAGAAGGGCTTTCTGGGGTAAGCCTTTGGGAAGTGAGGCACAACCTGGGGACAGGTGATGCCTGGTGTGTTCTTAAGCCAGGCTTCTTTCCTCCCCCCTTTGTTCTGCAGTGCCGGGGATCAGGAGCGCAGGCCAGGCAAGCGCTCTGCCCAGCTCCGCCCCAGCGAGGTCAGGCTTTAGATGCCAGATTCACCCCAAATCAGACACCTGTCCCAGGAAGACCAACCCGGGTCGCATGAACCACGGAAGAGGGACAAGTCGGAGCCCCCGTTGCTTCCCGCGCGCTGCCCCGCACTGCACTCCTTTGTCCTGGAGAGAACAGCGCCTGGATTTCCCTCCGAGAAACCTCCCGGCTCGGCATTCCAGAGATTCCCCACGACACGCCCCACCCGCACCAGCCACGCCCCACTAACCTCGTCCGCCAATCAGCAATTAGCCCCCAGGTTTCAATGATTGGTCAGAGATGGTCATGTGACCACGCCAGCCAATGAGCTTCGACTCTGGGACTGTGGTTGAACTCCCGGGGAAAGGCGGCTCCCCTTCTGCCTGGGGTTGGACCTGGGAGCCGCACCGCAGCCTGGAGCTGCGGGCCTCCGCTGTGCCGCCACGCGGGGATGCCCGCTGGGGACTAGGCCCACGGGAGAGAAGCAGGGGCACAGATGTGGTGTGACACATCCAATGGGCAAAGGCCCTGAATTCAGCACTGACTCGACACCAGTATACAGACCCTAAATGGCCAATTTATTCGACACCAAGAAAAGACCAACCTGTCACCTGCCTTACTGACCCTGATGGGCGTTGCTTCCTAGTGACACAGCACCTGCCGTCTTGCACAGCCTGTGCCTCCCCTCCCCATCTTAGGACCCATCTTTGGCTCTTCGTTTTTTGAAATATGTTATTTATTTCTAGATGGGATAATAGTTGTACATATCGGTGTACAACCCGTCACGATCAGATCCGGGCAGTTGGCATCTTCATCAGTTCATCACCCCAGAAGTTATCATTTCTTTATGTCAGGAACATTCAAAATTATGTCAACCAGCTATTTTGAAATATGCAGAGAATTTTTGCACCCATAGTATAAATTTTTGACAAAAGGGCTCGGACAATAATCCACCTATGCTGTACAATGCACTTTGACATTTTGCAGGCAAATTTTGATGTTGTGAAATTCTCACTTTTTCATTAGGTATATTTTCTTTTTCCTTTTAAAAAAAAGTTTTCTCTATTTTGAGACAGGGTCTCCCTAAGTTGCCCAGGATTTGCTGTCCTCCTGCCTCAGTCTCCTGAGACGTCCCTGGTCCTTGCTTACCTGAACCTGGGGGACTCTTGGACCCTGGGACAGTGCCTGGGCCAGCTGAGCTGTGCTTGCCTCCATCCATCCATCGTCCCAGCTGCTGGGCCCCTCTTGGGAGAGCTGTTTGGGTGCCTAGTGAGACCCCTGTGCCCTGTCTGAGAGCCACTCATTCTGTCCCTCTCCTTATGGTCCCAAACATGGACCTTCGGAAGAGACAGACTCAACACCATGAATGTTCATGGGGTCCTGGAATCCAGCCACTCCTGAACTTGGGGCAGGAGGGGCCACCGCAGGGCTCTGGTTCAGTCTCAGAAGAACCAGCCATGGGAAGAGGCTGCAGGGGTGGTGGGACAGGCTTGGGCTCGGATGTCAAGCAGGCCATGAGCAGTTCCCAGGCTCTGACCTTCCGCATCAACTTTAAAACAGGGATCCCTCCACTGTCCACCTAGGGGCAGGCTGAAAGCCACAAACTGACCGCATCGATGGCTGGTGAGGGTGTGCAGCCACAGGAAGCCTCATTCATGGCTGAGAGGGAGAGAGGGAGGGAAAGGTGCTATGGGGTGGTGCTCGGGAGCGCAGGACCCTGGGGAGAAGGGCTTTCTGGGGTAAGCCTTTGGGAAAGCCAGCACAACCTGGGGACAGGTGATGCCTAGAGTATTCTGTGAAAGCCAGGCTTTCACATCGGAATGCAAAATGGGAGACAGTGCCACAGGTTCTTATGAAGGTAAGAGTAGTCCTGCCGTGCCGTCCAGCAGCAGTGGCTCAAATAAGCTGAAAACTTAAGTCCACACACACAAAAAGCTACGAACAAATGTTTACAGCAGCTCTGGTCAGAACTGGCAAACACTGGAAGCGGCTAATAGGTCCTTCAATAAGCAAACCCGTGAACGACTATGGCGCCAGCATTGGAATGCTGTCCACAATAAAAAGAAACAAGTTATTGGAGGGCTCAGAGGTGCATGTCTGTAATCCCAGTGACTCAGGAGGCTGAGGCAGGAGGGTTGCAAGTTTGAGGCCAGCCTCAGTAACTTAGTGAGGCCCTAAACAACTTTATTTTCTGTCTGAAAATAAAAATAAAAAGGGCTGGGGATGAGTCTCAGTGGTTGAGAGCCCCTGGGTTCAAACCCTTGTTCCAAATTAAAAAAAAAAAAAAAAAAAAAAAAAACTAAAACAAACTGCCATATACAGAAAGACACAGGGAACCTTAAATACATATTTCTAGGTGAAAGAAGCCTGTCTCAAGGCTGTGCACTGTGACTCCAGCCATCTAGACAAGGCAAAATGACAGTGATGGTACAAACTGGTGCCGGGGAGGAACATGGAAGATTGAAAAAAAGTACCAGGGAACGGCCCACCTGCTGGGCAGAGGAGCCCGGGATTCATCTCCCTTCTCCCACGGACTGTGCGTGGCCAGGAGGTCACCAGCACAAAGACTCTCATTCCCAGCTTTCCGTGCAGCAGGGGCACCAAGTGACCACATTCTGGCCATTGGATGTGACAAATGCATCAGTTTAGAAGAAGGCAGCACCCCCTCCTCTGCTGACGTCCCCTCTCTCATGACCGGGTTGGAGACACCACGGTGGGTCACGTGGACAATAATGGTGGAGCTGTAGACGGAAGGAACCTGGGCCCCAGTGGTTTCCGTGAAAGATCGGTTTACTTGGGATTTTACTTAGAGAAAAATTCCCCTCTCTGTGGCTTAAGAAACTGATATTTGGGGTTTTGTTGCGGATGAACAATCTCTGATGGCCAGGGACCTCCAGGATGCTCTCAGGGCTGTGCGCAGCACAGGTAAACATCTCAGTCCGTCCGTCCGTCAACCATTAGTGGGCCAGCTTCCTGTGCTGGGGTTCAACCACGAACAAGGCAGAGGCTGAGTCCACACCCTAGCTGGGGGCAGGCCACCCATGTGACCATGCCCGCATGGTGGATTGCCACGTGCGCAGGAATGCAACGTGGGTTCTTGGGTTCTTCTCCTGCTGAGCCCTTTTTATCTATTTTCTATTTTTTAATATTTATTTTTTAGTTGTAGTTGAACACCATATCTTTTATTTATTTATGTTTTGTGGTGCTGAGGTCCGGACCCAGGGCCTCGTGCTGGTGTGAGGTGAGCTCTGTACCGCAGAGCCCCAATCCCGCCCTTTATCCATAATCCTAAACACAAACCCAGGAGGCGGAGGGGTTCCTTCCTAATTTGACTAATGAGTCAGAAGAGACACAGAGAGGTTGAGGGACAGGTCCCGGGCCACAAACTGGTGCTTCCCAAATCTGAGCCTAGGTCTATTAGAGCTCAGAGCCTGAACATTGGGCCTCCTGCCCACAGGGACTGAGACGGGGCTGTGTGGGAGAATGGAGGTGCCGGCTGGTGGTTACACTTAGCAGCAATAAAAGTAGCATAAAACCCCTCGCTGACAAGCCCGAGTCCCTTACCTGCTAGGTGGCACTGGGAGGTCTTCTAAGGGTCGCGCCCGTGTTTCTAGAATCTTCTTCAAGAGAGGCTCTGCTGGCAGGCTCAGAGCGCGGGTTCCAGCAGGCTCGAGGTGCGCCTGTGGGGAGAAGAGGAGCAGCCATGACTCTCTGGTGGGGAGCTTCACGGGGTTCGGCTCTGCCCAGGGCCCTGCTTCCTGTTTGGAGGCTCCCAGGCCCTGGAGGAGGCCGAGGGAGGAGGCGGAGACCGCAGCAGCCTGGGGTCTGCAGTGGGTCAGAGGTCCCATCGCGTGGGTCCCGGCGGAAACAGCCTGGACTCAGAGACAGACATGAGCCCGTGTGTGCAGGTCCCAGGTGAAAACACAAGGGTCACGGCCACTGCATGGAGCAGAGTGCCCCGCAGAGGTGGAGGCTCAGCAAATGCTTCATGATTTGCTTCAGTGTAAGACAGGACTCGCCGAGTCTGCGCAAGTGGAAGGAAATGTGAAGACCCTGAGCCCATGGGAGCGAAGTTCCTTCCTCTTGTCAACCTGCATTCTTGGAATGCTCCAGCCAGCCCAACCTGTGCCTCTTTGTACCAATGAGACCGATGCCCAGAGGGGGTTAGTGACTAGCCCAAAGTCACACAGCAAATCGATTGCCCAGCAAGGCCTGAACTCCTGTTCTCTCTTCATGCGTGGCAGGTGCTCTCTCCAGGGCAGTGCCCTCCTTTGCCATTTCAAGACTCGTAACCCCTAGAGCAGTCCCAGGCTCAGCAGGAGCTGAGCTGCGTGCCAACAGGTGGCTCTCTCTACCTTGTAGGGCCACAGCAGGGAACGACTTCCTGGCTGTGTTCAAGTGCAGACCAGGTGCGGGAGGCAGTGTGCCCAGTGGTCAGCAGCGTGGGCTGCAGAGGCAGGTGGCCCTCGGTCACATGCTGGGGCCACCCCTTTCCAGATTCGGGGCCTTGGGTCTCAGGGCGCTGGCGTCTCCATTTTAAGCAGCTAACAATAGCTGCTGTCCCCCAAGACTGCTGGGAGTTAGAATGACCTCAGTAAGTCCGGGAAACCCGCAGGTGAGCACTTGGCATACAGAGGTCGCTCAATAAATGTCAGGGAGGTGCCGAGATGAGGGCGGTGTGCGCGGGAGGCGAGGAGGGGCGCGGCGGGAGGGGCGGTGTGTCCCTGGCACAGTGGGTCTCGGACACAGGGCACCTCGGAGACCTCCCAGCCCGGCGCTGCCCTCCTTTGACCAGCCAGCGAAACGCAGGGCCATCAGCCTCTGCGAGCTGGTGGGCTAGGGTCACGGGCGGCAGCGGGTGCCTGAGGACTGGGGCGGGGCCCACTCCCCAGGAGGAGTGTTCTGGCATTTTCCAAAGAAAGGCAGGGACAGATGCAGGAAAGAGGCGGCTATGAGATGGCTTCAGCACCAGGAAGGGCCATTCTGGCCAGGTCACCCTGTCACCTGTCCCTGCCACAGTGCCTGGCCCCATCCTGTGTCTCTGAGTCTCTCTGGGCTTCCCCAGCATCTCCCCCTCCTGGGGACCCCCAGCCCAGGCCCCTTACACTGGCTGAGAAGCAGGTGCTCCCCAGATGAACAGAATGGGGGGTCTTTGCCTCGGGGGGCTGCAGCTGTGGGCCCCATCCCTGTGGGCAGGAGTCCTATGGTCCGATCCAGCCCACCTGCCACCGCCCTCAGGCGCCCTGGCCTGCCCTGGGCCTCGGAGTCCCCGTCTGTCAACTCGGTGTTGGGAGCCCACCGCGAGCCCCTGCAGCCTCGGGGTCGTCTGAGGCTCCACAAGGCACAGGGAAGGGCTCTCCTGCCAGAGCCCCGTGACCCCAGCAGAGCCCAGGAGGCGCTGTGTCACGTGCTGGCTTCCTGGGGGAGGTGGCGTGAGCATGGAGGGCGCGGGGTGCTGTGGCAGAGACCAGGAGGCAGGACAGGGAGGGTGTTCCGGACCCCGCCGGGTGCCTGGGAGGAGGCTGGGGACGGGGCGCCCGTGGCCGGTGCTCCCCACACTTCCCAGTCTATCCCGACAGCGCCGCGTTCTTGCTGACGGATGGGAAAGTGGGGCTCAGCGAGATCAGCTCTGCGGACGCACAGCTGTGAGAGACACGGGTTTGAGCCCACGTTGGATTTCAGAACAGAAGCTGGTTTTGGTCACTGTGGAAGGTGACCATGGAGATGGTTTTAAATGGAATGTGAATCCAGGCGCGGTGGCCCTCGCCTGTGATCCCAGCAGCTCAGGAGGCTGAGGCAGGAGGATCTCGAGTTCAAAGCCAGCCTCAGTTAAAAAGCAAGGCGCTGAGCCACTCAGTGAGACCCTGTCTCCAAATAAAAAATGAAAAGAGCCAGGAGGTGGCTGAGGGGGCAGCTCTCCTGATGACACCCTCCCCCAATGTGAATCAGAGGAACTGAGGTCTGTGTCACAAATGTAGCCCGCAAGGGCAGGTGCCACCGCGTCTGTGCTGGGGGCTCTCGGGGTGTGGACACGCGCAGTCGTGAACCTAGAAGTGTGTCGTCATCAAATGAAGCAGCTTTCTCCAGCCTGGGCCCAAAATGCCAAAGCCCTGGCCACCCTGCGGTCCAGGACGTTCAGTGCTGAGGCTGTGGGCTGTATTGTCCTGCCACGGATCGCCTGTCCCTGGGCCCCACCGCTGACAGGAGAGTGACTCAGCCTGCATGTCCCACCCCATGCTTTCCACTGTCCCTCAGCTGCCTGTCCACCTGGGGACAGATCCTGAGAATAAGGTCTGAGATGCCCAGGGCTGCTGCCAGCGGCAGGGAGGTCCAGCGCCAGCCAGGCAGCAGTGAGGGCCCAGCCACGGGCTGGCCAGCCTGCGTCCCCACCCCAGGGTGGCCGTCTACCTCTCCAAGCCTCTGAGCTGCTGAGAAACCCCAGGGGGGTGCCAGGGTGCGCATCCCACCCAGAGGTTGTTCCTGGGGGCCAGGGGGATCCCAGGGATCCGTGAGGGAGCCTGGATCCCTCCTGCCCCTCCCGGCCTCAGTGTCCCCATCGATGAATTGACAACCTTCTGGCTCCCAGACGGAGCGGTGCTGGGCCCTGGGGTGTCTGGCTTTCCAGGTCACTGTCTGCGATTCCGTCGGAGCTGCATCTAATTTGCTGGGAGCCAGAAGGCCATCAAGCAGCGGAGAGCTGAGGGGGCCCAGGGCTGGTGAATCTCCACAGGAGTGGGCAGGACAGGGGTTTGACACTGGAGTCACTGACCAGCAAGGGACGGGAACCTCTAGGAAGAGAGAGGGAGGGGTGCGGGGAGGGAGGGGCAGAGCTGCCGAACGAGAACATGGGCACAGTCCCCAAGCTCACATTGGGCAGGTCCAAAAGTCGCGGAGTCCGTGAATATTCCCTCCTTAGGAACCATTAACCGAGCATCTGAGGGAGGGGTGGGCAGGGCCTGGAGGGGCACGAAGACGGGGTGTGCCTCCCAGATCTGCCATGGCCACCGACTGAGTGGCCTTGGCCAGGCCTCCCATTTCCCTGAGCCTCAGTTTCCTCCCGGATAAAGTACAGCCGCCTCCCAGGGTTGGGGTCCGACCCCATCAGACACAGGACGCCCCTTGAACTCAATGAGCTTGTTTTTTTTTTTTTTTTTTGGTAACTGGCTGTGGCTTCTATTAACTGAGATACCCTTTCCGTCTTGCAAAAGAGGACAGTGACGCTCAAGGTCAAATCCCTGGCCAGGATGGGCCGGGCCGGGCCTCAAATCACAGGAGGAGCGGTTATGAGCACATAAACCCGGGTGACTCAGAGAAGAGCCTTGATTTTAAAATATTGTTAAAGGAAAAGACTGTTTTATGATTTTTGCGCGGTGCGCTTATTAAACCCCAGCTATAAATGTGAACTAATAAGTAAAATGAGTTAAGTTAATGAAAAAAAAAAAAAACAAACAAACAAACCCAACCTTCAGGATAGATCCATGGTACCTAATAGCAGCCCATAAACATAAACATAAAATCTAAAATACAAGAATGAATCGTCGTGCCCAGCAGCTCAGGGAAGCCTCCATTTCTCTGCCTGGAAAATAAAAACGATTGATTTTACAGGGTTCTCATGGCTCACGCGTGGGTCTTGGGGAAGTCGTAAAGGAAGGAATGATTTCCGATTGTTTACTCACAGAGGATCCTATGTGTTGAATTTAAATCGTCTCCCGTTCCTAATTAGCACCAACCGAATTAGAATCGGAGCACCGCCCGAGCACCGCAGAGCCGAGGAGGCCCGTGGGCTCAAGCAGAGTGACTCGCCTAAGACCACACAGCCCAGGAGGAGCCAGGCTAAAACCAGGACCCTGCATCAAGGACAGGGTCCTGCTCTGGTCACCGAGACCCCAGGGCCGGGTCATTGAATCCAGTGGATTTGCTGGGGGGCACCCAGGTGGCTTCTGCTCCCAGCTGCTGGGGTAAAGTAAGCTCCCCCGGAAAGGCGCTTCGGAGCCAGACACAGCTGAGGGCGCAGCGGGGAGACGGCCGCAGGTTTCGGGTTGTAGGACGGCATGTAGGAAGCAGGGGGCGCCTGGGCCAGCAGACAGGGGACACCCTGGGGCCCAGGTCTCCTCTGACAGGGGTGCACACCTGCCCAGGCCCGGGTCAGCCCCCCCCAGGTGAGGCTGTACTGTAGGGGTGGGGGTGACATCAACTCAGCCAGCCCCCCCCAGGCCCAGGGACCTTCGCGTGGGGCGCGTGCACACGTGTGTGTGTTGATGTTCAGCTTCAGGCTGCACGTGATCATGAAGCAGATGTTTAATTACCACCCGAGTGTCATTAATCAACACGATTAATACACAGCCCGCACCCCATCATTACTTTGCAATCACACCGAAGCGCAATCCTGGATCGCCAAGGACGGGCCATCACCCAGCCCGCCAGAGGGCAGGTGGAGCGCCGCGGGTTTCCTCCCTCTCCTCCCGCCCCCGCCCTGCCCTCTGCTCTCAATCTTCAGGGCTGATGTCCCCATCACACAGAGTGGGGAGCCCCGTTCCCCTGAGGGGCTGCCTCTGCTACCAGGTCAGTTCTGAAAGGAACCCAAATCGCCCTCGCCCTTCCTCTGGGCTCCTCAGCTTGGAAATGCCGTTCCAGAAACAAAGAGCCCGTGGGTGGGAGGTGGGCCTGGATCTGGGAGCGGAGGCCTTCCCATCAGGCACAGCAGGGCCAGCGGGCAGGGGCCCAACCCCCAGGACAGCTGCCGGAGCCAACCAGACTGTCCCTGGCAGAGGAGGGAGAGGAGAGACCCGGAGGCGGGGGCAGGTGGGGAGGCCGCAGGGTCTAGGCACCCAGGGACCCAGGCAGGACCAAGGTGCATTCTGCAGGCAGGGGGAGCCCTGGCTCAGTCCTGGGTGGGCAGCAGAAGCAGGGCTCCAGGTGGGCTCTGAAGAGCGGCCACCACCACTAGGACTCAGCTTCCCTCAGGGCTGGCCAGTGCCCGGCCGCTCCTGCTGGCCTGCGCTCACCCCGGCCTCTGTGATGAGGCCACTGAGGAGAGAAGCGTCCTTCCTCCCCTCACGTCCCCACACACAGGCCTACGCGTGCATGCACACACACACACACACACACACACTCACACTCACACACACTCACACACGCACAGCCCAGCTGGGGTCGGATTGAAGCCTAAAGGTTGAAGGTTGAGCAGCAGGAAAACTTCGCTCTAGCCACAGCTCAGGGGAAGCTTGGCTGTGTGTCCTGGGGAAGGCTAAGTGCCCTCTCTGGGCTTCCACTTTTTCCTCTTTAAAACTGAAAGAGATATTCAATGAACTTCCGTATGGATGGGTAAAGGTGAGTTGAGGAGGAATCTGGAGCCTGAGCCCTGGGACTGAAATGACAGGTCCCCAGGACAAAGCCAGCTGGTTCCCACTGGGACAAAGATCAGGTTCTCCCACATGGTGCCTCATGGGTGAGAAGCTGAATTTGAACCCTGACCCCACCATTCACTACGTGGCCTTGATCACTTTGTGAATCTGAGCCTTGGTTTTCTCATCTGTGAAATGGGGACAATGATGTTCCTCCTTTGCAGTGTAAGTGACAAGACGGGGAGACGCCCAGCACCGTGTCTGGGGCAGAAGGAGCTCAGGGGGTGGGTTCAAGGGCTGCTCTGTGGCCACGGCTCCGTCCACCTTGAAGGGGGCTTTCTTGGGGAAACCGCAGCCACCTTCAGGCCACCAGAGACCTGGGAAGTGGCTTGTCCTCACCCTGGTCCTCCCAGCCCCCGGCAGGTCCAGCCCTGAGGGGACAGTCCTGACCACAGCCCAGCCACACCAGATGGAGTGCCGTCACTCCTCTGGGTGAGCGGTGGCCACGCTGGGGACCTGGGGCAAGGAGCCTGGCATGAGGGCCCTTGCCCCCGGAGTGCGTCATCTTCACGAGTGGAGTGTGTCTACGTCACTAAATAACAATGGGGACGCTTCAGCCGTGGGGGACAAACACCTGTGGGGAGACCCCGCCTTGGGCTGTTTCTTGGATTTGGAGGAAGGAACTGAGAACAATGGCCTTCTCCCCTGTTGGCCCTGGGGACGGGGTCATTAGGGGTCACACAGTCCACCTCCTGCATTTGGGAGGGACAGAGCTCACAGGGCCAGGCCAGGCAGGGGACTCATCCTGGGGTGGCAGCAACCAGTGTGATGTCATCCATCCAGCAGACGCCGGTGACCCTCTGCACGTGGCCCCAGGAACCACTGTCCACAGGTCATCCGAGGGTCCCCCTGAGGAATCTGTGCCCGTAGCAGGAGGCCACTAAACAGCCCTGGAGGTCAGTGAGCCCCATAGGGGGCAGAAGGGGCCGCCCCGAGATCCGTCAGAACCGCAGCCGGTCCTTCTCCAGAATTCCCCAGTAAGGGCTCCCAGGGGCGTGGGTGCTGCACCCTGCGTCCTTTCTGAGCGGGGCACGCCAGCAGTGTCCACTGCGGAGCCACCTTGCTGGGGTGCGTGGGACACGACGCCCCAGCCCCACCGGGCACAGCCCAGGAGCCTGCCTGCCTGACGGTGCGGCTGTGGCGGCCCAGCCCTGGGCCTCTGTGGGGACCGGGTGCTCTGGGCCGCCCAGGACCTCACCCCTACCGCGCCGCGGGCTGCCTTCGCGGGTCGGTGCGTGGATCCCCAGAGTCCTCACACGACCCAGCCCTCTCCGGGTCTCCTAGGCAACAGGCGCGGCAGCTCGGGAGGCAGATGCGGTGCTGTGTCACAGGGCGCAACCTCCCGCTGTCCCCACCACCTCTCACCCAAGAGCTGCCCCGTGCAGGTGCCCTGCAGGACGCTCCTCCTGACCCCCACGAGGCCAGCGTCCAGCCGAGGGGTGGAGAGCAGACAGATCACTGGCCCGGGGCCACTCCCCACCCCTAAGTGGCCGCACTTGAACTTGAACTCCATTCTCCCTGACTGCGGGGCCCCAGCACCTCCTCCTACCAACACGGGGGACTGGGCTGCTTCCCTGGGCTCGGCTGCCCGACCCCGGCAGGTCTGGGCCCAGGGATCTCACTGTGGCTGCTCCTGCCGTCCCCTCCCGGTTCCTGATGTGTCGCAGACTGTGGCTCAACCAGGGGCTACAGGCCGAGAACAGGAGGTTCCCGAGCCTCGGCTGCTGGCCAGGCCTGGACGGCCCCCACCGCAGGAGGCCACCAGGGTGTGGGGCCAGGGGCTTGGTGGCCCTCGCTGGGAGCTCCCTGATGGAGGGTGCCCCTGAGGGGCCAGCCTCCCTGGCCTCCCTGGCCTGCTCCATCTGCCCATCCGTGGCAGGGGGAGGGCAGAAGTCCTGAGAGAGCCCCCGGCCAGGGGCAGAGAGGAGCCGGGCGGGCACAGGACACCCTCCTTCTGCCCTTGCCCTCCCAAACCGTCGGCCTCCCCCAAGACGCCTGCAGCCTCGAAGCCTGGCGTCTCTTCACCCCCCCATCACTACCGTTGTTATTATTATCCCCCTTTTTTGGCACAGGGGGTTGAACCCAGGGCTCTTAACCACTGAGCCACACCCCAGCCCTTTTCATTTTTTTTTAGAGACAGGATCTCACCAAATTGCTCAGGGCCTCGCTAAGTTGCTGAGGCTGGCTTTGAACTCACAATCCTCCTGCCTCAGCCTCCGGAGCCACTGGGATGACAGGCGTGAGCCTGAATCACCCCCATTTTATAGAGGAAAAAACTGAGGCTCAACAAGGCAGAAACGCAACACACAATGACCACACGCCCAGGCTCCGCGCACGTCTGAGCTACCAAAAGCGGAAGACGAAGAAATGGCTAAGAAACGCTTTGTCCCCTGGGCATGACCACGGCGTCTAAGGGGGTAACAGCCAAAGAAGGCTCACCAACATCTGAGGGGAGAAACCGGAGGGTGGCCACCCACAGGGGGAATGTCACCATCCATGAGAAGCCACCCACAGAGGACCACGCCCAGAGGGGACAAGAGGCGAATCGGTGGGGGTGGGGGACGTGGGACCTCAGTGCCTGGGGCAGCTGTCCTGGAACCAGGCAGACGAGGGGTTGCATGACGTGGGCACGTGCTAGGTGCCACCGCACTGCCCACCTTAGAACAGCCGATTTTACGTTCTGTGAATTTTACTTCAATCAAGAAGGAAAAGGCGCTGAACCTCACGGACAGTCAGGAGCTGGGAGGAGGGGAGTGGGCTTCATGCTGGGGTCTTTCCTGCTGCCTGTCCCTGCGGCCACTGTCCTCGGTGGCCTGCTCTGCTTGTCCACCTCTGGGCCTCTGTCAGGACAGCCCTCTCTCCCCATGTCTGCTGTCAGGGTCCTTCCAGGGCTGGGTGAAGCCACCTCCCTCTCTGATGGCTTCCTGGGTCTCCCAGGAATAGTTCTGGTCTTGGGAACCCCTAGTCCTAAGTTTTGTCCCCCACGGCAATGCCCATGGGCTCCTACTGGGGTCGGTACCGCATGGAGCGGCCCCTGAGCCTGAGAGTTAAATGCCATCAATGCCGTGGAGTCCTCGGCTCTGTGCTTGGCACACAGTAGGCGTTCAATAAGCGCTGGGTGTCGAGGGCTGGTTCACTCCTAAAGGGCAGGGGCTGCTGACTCGTCCCCTCTTCTCTGGCATGGGCCCCGCCCAGCAGAGCTCCTCAGATGAGTGGACCCAGGGCAGGGGTGACAGCGTCCCCTGACAGCCCCCGTACCCACTGGGCAGGAAGCCGTCTCCGTTCAGGGGTGATAACTGTGACTCCGTTTCCCTGTGGGTTGGCCTCTGGAGAGGCCCTTACGGAGCCGGCGACTGTGAAGTGTCCAGGGCTCCGGGGACAAGCAGAGCCCTGACCAGTTCTGGTGCTCTCCTCCTGGAGGCTCGGCCACCGCCAGGTTGCACCGGGGGACGGGGGTCAGAAACTGGCCCCTGCTCTGCGCCGTCCAGTCCTAGGCCTACCCCACAGCTCCAGGACAGGACAGTCACTAAACAGAGGACGTTGGCGTGACCAGGAAGACCCGGCTGGAATGCTGGATCCGCAGACAGGCCTCCACCCCCCTGGCCTCAGTGTCCCCATCTGTGAGGACAAGAGCAGCACCCAGTGACGGGCCTGCCCCCAAGTCAAGTCCCCACCCACAGAGCAATTATGGTCATCATGGTTCTTCTCTCCATTTGACAGATGTGACAACTGAGGCCCAGGGAGGCACACAGCAGTCTACGGAGTCACGGGGCCCCCACACTGACACCAACTCCCACCTGCAGAGGCCCCCTGCATCCTGGCACAGCACTGCTGCCCTGGGACATGGGTCCTGGCTCTGGTGACAGCTTGGCTGGCCGGGTGGCAATGGCTCAGGCTGTGCCCACCCACTCCCCCTTCTCTCAGCCGCTCTGTGGTGACGTCAAGCCAGATGGCACAGAGGCACAAGGAACAGAGGTCTGGGGACAGAGGCCTGGGCTGAGGAAGGAGCTCCTCATTTCTTGGGGAGCCCTGGCTCCAGGGCTCTGCCTGCAGCTCCCTCGGCTGTGACACCCTGCCCCGCCCGCCTGGCCAACCCCTGCTCATCCTCCAAGACCCCAGTCCCGCGTTACCTCCCGGTGACTCTCTCCCGCGCTGGGTGGCCACTGTTGTGCTACATGTTCTTCATCTCTGCAGGCTCTGCGAGGGCAGGCACTGCGTCTGGGGCTCTCTGCAGTGTCCTTCACAGTGATCCCAGCGTCATGCACATGCCAGGCAGTCAAAACTAGTGAATCAAGAATGAGTCTCTATGACATCCCAGATGTTGGCCATACGCACCACTCCCCTGACTCAGTGCCCAACAGGACTCATCAACTGCGTCCCCTGTCCTGGTCCAGTCCTCAGTAAAAGTCTACGGGTCACAATCTCTGTAATAATGGTGGCCATACATGTTTCCCCGGCTGTGACCAATATGCAGTCAAGTGACCGCGTTCCATCCCGGAAGCACCTTCTAAGGGAATCCTATACATTTAGAGTATTTGTGTTAAGAATAACTGCAAACCCTGCAGGACGTCAGCCCTGTCAGTACGTCTGGAAGATCTGGAGTCTGCTGTGGAACTCGAATTATGTGACAGTGACAAGAACTTCCCTTCCCTCCGGGAACACGGAGAAACACAGGCCTCCCTGGTCTCACCCCGGCTTGACTGTTGGTGATGGAACACGCCAAGGCAGGGAGCCTGTCCTCCCTAAGTGACACTGAAGCAGAGAGAGGAGGCTTTGGGACCAGGAAAGTACAGCCCGGCCCCTTGACCTTGGGCTGAGACCTTGGGCTGGCCCTTGAATCATTAATATCAGAGAAACTCAGATTAGAAAGCACGAGGAGACACCACCACAGACCCAACAGAGGTGAATCCAGATGGCTGTGAGGCAGCTGGCCCTCCCACAGGCTGCTGGCAAGACTGTCAAACGACAGGCTCGTTCTATTTGACAAGGCCAGCTTGAACTTGGGAGTACAAGTGTCCAGCTCGTCCCACCTCCTCCCCCGCCTTCATACCACTAATTGCAAATGCGCTCATTTTATGAACCCACAGTGACTTTGTGTTCTGTCTCCATTGGACTATAAGCTCCATGCTGGCAGCCACTGTTCCTGTCACATTCAACCCTCCGAGACACAAACTGTAGACGCTTGGTGAATAGTTGTGCGTTTTCCCATCTACCAGGCACAGCTCCAGACCCCTGTTGCCTTGGAGGCTCAGGTAAGAGTTTCCCAAAGGGGTCGAGCTCCATGGCGCAGTGACCTGGGAGGCTGAGGCAGGGGGATGGCAAGTTCAAGGCCAGCCTCATCAACTTTGCAAGATCCACCCTCTCTCAAAGTGAAAAATAAAAAGGGCTGGGGAGGTGGCTTAGTGGTAGAGCCCCCTGGGTTCAATCCCCATTATCAAAAAAAAGAATTTTTTTTTTTTCCCCAAAGCAAAGAAAATGCTCCTAGGCACGGTGGTCCCAGCAGCTGTGAGAGGTGACATGCCAGTTCTGCATCACTCACTAGGACCCTTGGAGACAAGTTTAACGGGAAACCGAGGTTCAGAGTAAGGAGAGATGTGCGCATGATCACCCGCGGTGACCTGGAGCCTGGGCGGGAGGCGGCTGGCTGGGTGCCACCTGCTGGCTGAGGGTCACAGGTGTGATCCCGTCTCTCGGGCTGTGCTTTCCTGCCCGCCAGGTGGGGCGAGGGAGGATGAGGGCGAGGGTGGCCGCAGCGGGCAGCTGGGCTGAGGCAGAAACGGCCTGGGGTCCGCTCCCCCGAGTCTGCGCCCGCCCCTCCTGGGGACAGCCAGCAGGGGAGGAAGGAGCCTTCCGCAGCCAGGCCCCTGGCAACCGCTCTGCTCCCGGGCAGAGGGGCAGCGTGGGACGCCTCGGGCGCGGGGACTCCTCTCCTTTGAACTTCAGTTTTCTAATTTGCAAAATGAGGAAAATAATTCCTCACCCCAGGGCTGTTAGGTGTGTTAAGGGGGATCTTCTACAAAAGGACTTGAATCTTTCCAAAGTCCTATGCAAATGTCCTCTTTGATGTCTTAGGAAATCTAGGTCTAATTAGGCCAGCTCCCTGGGAGGAGGGGCGCCCAGGCGAAGTGGGCGGAGAGCTCGGGCTGCCTGCCCCGCCCCTGCGAGATGCCCCGCCCCTCCTGCCCGCCCCGCCCACCTGCCCCGCCCCGCCCACCTGCCCCGCCCTGCGAGCTGCCCCTGGGTCCTTCCGGGGCTCCCTGTGCAGCACTCGCGGCCTGCAGGTATCTGGCAGAGCAGAGCCCTGGGCCCAGGTGGCCTGGGAGAGGGAGTGCTCCTGACAGGGCTGTGCTCAGGGAGGTCCTTGGCCAGCGGCTCCAGTCACAGCTCTGCCCCAGGCCAGGGCAGCCACCGGAGTGTGGCTTCAGGACCCTATAGAACGCAGAGCGCTTGGGAGGTCGGGACCCACCCACAGGACCGCAGCCCGGCCGCGCCAGTCCTGGCTCCGGGAAGTAATTAGGCAAGAGTCGTGGGATAAAAAAGGTGGATGTGTAGGCGCCCGGTGGCCGGTGGAGAGGGACCCTGTGGCAGAGAGGCTTTGGGGGTGGAGGAGAGAGATCCTCTGGAAGGAGACAGAACGACACCTGCACCCAGGGGTCCCCGGGAGGGAAGGAGCTGGACGCAGAGACCCAGAGAGGAAGAACGGGCCGAGGCAGGGCGTCACTGGGGGAGCCGGTGGACAGGCTCATTCCCTTGGCCTGATCCGAGAGTGTCCTTTTGCAGGGGCCGAGGGAGGCGGCCTTAGCAGAGAGAGGACAGGCCCTGCTGGCAGAGGGGCGTCCAAGCCACTAAGCCTTCAGCACAGCCATGTTGTCAGTAAACCGAGAGCAGAACTAGAACCTTCCATCGCATCACCCACAGCTGGGCTGTGTAGATCCTGCCCGCTGGCCACCCCGCTGGAGCAGGAGCTCCAGGCCCCAGCAGGGACCCCTCCCTTCAGGAAGACCCGTCCTTGCCACCAAGGCCTATCAAGTGTGCAGCCAGGCCCCCTGCACACCTAAGGCCACCTGACCGCAGATGCCCTTTCCAGCAAGGCCTAGTCAGCATTTGATTCAAGAGCTGGTCCTCTGGCCTCACCGTGGTGACTAGAATTAAACTGTCACACCACCTTGTACGGTTCCTGAGGCTGCTGTGGTGGAGCCCCCCACAGCTAGCTCCAAACACCCCCAATTTATTGTCACCCAGTTGTGGAAGTCAGGTGTCTTTTGAAAGGGGTCTCCCTGGGCTAGACTCCAGGGGTCCGGAGGGCATCTGCTGCTGCCTTTGCTTGATTCTAGAGGATGACCACGTCCTGGGCATGGCCCTGTCCTGCTCAAGGCCAGCAAGGGCCAGTCCAGGCTTCCTCCCACAGATCCCTAGAGCTCCTGTAGTCCAGCTTCTCTGGGCCTCTCCGAGGGACCAGGTGATAAGATGCACCTACATATTCTGGGATAATCCCCTGTCTCCAGATCCTTAACTGATTCATTAACCGACCCGTTAGCCAGCTAAGAAAATTAGCCCCTCCTTGACTTAGGGCGGGTTCCAGCCCTATATGCCCATCATATGCCGCCACACACTGAAAGTTGAAAATACACTGAATCCCACCCTCCCAGCCACCAATTCAGCAGCGCAGTCCGCGGCAGAGCACGGTGCAGGCAGGGCTGCCAGGACCCAGGCCCGCTGGCTCTGCCCACATCCAGAGTACAGGAGTGCACGCCGCGAGCCCAGGAAAGATCGAGATCCAAAGTATGGTTTATGCTGAGTGTTCAGTACTTTGCCATCACCATAAAGTCAAAAAACCCAGTTACGTTGTCATCACAGATCAGGGACCATCAGTACACTCAGGTTCCCGGGATGAGCACACGGGCATCTTTGGGGGCCATTACTCTGCCTATCCACCAGCCAGGTGCTCATGGATAGTAGATGGACACATTCAGGCACCACCACCCATTGGGGAAAGGCAAAGCGGCCTTGGGAAGGGACGAGCTGGGGAAGGGCTTGCAGAGCTGGACCAGTCCCGCCTCGCCCACGCTTCCCCTTCCCGTCCACGCTTCCCCTTCCGGGGATCAGCCAGACCCCCAGGGAAGGAGTGAGGAAGTCACTTGGGAAATAAGAAGATTCCAGCTTGGTTGCAAAGGACTGTGACGTCAGGAGACTTAGCCTGAGAAAGGCTCACGGCAGCCCCAACACAGTGTGCTGTGCACCTACAGGCCAATGTCCTAACCTCTCTGCCACCCTTCTAATGAGTTGCCAAGTGACCCTAGCCTCGGGTGCCACCCCCATGCACTCTGTTTCTGGGAGCTTCGCCCACCGCTCTTCTTGCTCTTCAGGAGCCAGCAGCGCCTGGAAGCTTCCATCCCTCCCCTGCCTCCGGGTGGCCCTTAGCCAGCATCTGGGGTGTGGGAGGATGAAAGCTCAGCCCTCTTATCTCAGGTTGAGGCCAACTCTGAGATGCCACGAAAACCCCCAAGCGGCCGTCTGCAGGACTGTTCTTGGCTTGGCCGCCGGCTGGGCTTCCTGCCCTGCCCTGGCGCCCCCTGAGAGATCATCCTTGATAAGTGCTTTGTCCACAAAGGCTTGCCTTGGGTGCCTCTGGATTATTAATGGATCCGAAGCCATTGAACTGCAATCCTTTGAAGTGAGAGCTCTGCTCATTCCCATTTCTCAGGTGAGGAAACTGAGGTCAGAGAAGTTCAGCAACGCATCCAGGTTGTAGAGCCAGCAAGCAGCCTGCGGGGGGGGGGGGCGTGTGGATGGCCCAACTGGAGCTCTGTGCCTCCTCTCCTCCTCGGACCACCCCCACCAGCTGCAGACAGGAGACAGGAGGAGGGCGCTGGGAGACCCAGCAGAGAGCGTGATGGTGTGAACGCCTTGCGGAGCCTCGGTTTCATCAAAGTCCAACACCAGGAACAGGAAAAGCTTCATGGCTGGCCAACCCAGGCCCAGGAGTAGGCAGGGCGATCTGGAACCCTGGCCGTCCGCCACCCCACCCTCCCCAATGCAGCTTCTCCCTAAAAGAACCCACCAGGCTCCACCCCAAACCAGCGCAGAGCGCCCCCAGAGCCCCGCCCAGGCAGAGCTGAGAACAGAGGCTGGGGCTGGAGAGGCAGGTCCCTCCCAGGGCATCTGGAGATGCAGGCCACAGAAGCTAAAGGCTCCCACAGGGTTCTGCACCCCAGCCCCAGCCCCCAGGGGCCATTTGAAAGGAGAGAAGAATCATAAGAAGCAACCCCTGTGCTCCTGGCCCCAGCCGCCTCAGGGCTCCTGCCTTGGGAACAAAAGCTGATCCCTGGGCCTCCTGGTGGCTGGGCAGAGGGGGCAGCAGCAATTAAACGACCCACAGCTGCCACCAGAAACTCCTTTTCAAAGGGAAGCCTGGTCTACCCAGCGTCCTTGACCTGCGGGCGGGCGGGCTCCTCTAAGTGGGCAGGTTGCCCGGCCTCGGGGAGGGGCGGGAGAGCACCTGACGTCAGGGGTGAGGGGTCTGTTCCCTGCAGGTCCCCAGGTCCCGAGTCCCCAGGGAACTCTCATGAGGGAAGGACAGAGTCCCAGGCGAGGCCTGCACTGGGCAGTAGGCGCTGGCCGCTTCTCCCTCTGGGGCTGACCCCGGCTCCTGGGGCTCCTGGCCTGGCCGCCCTTCTGGTTCGCAGTGACCCCCAGGGAGCTCCTGGAGGTGGGACGGGCTCCTCTTCCACCCTCCCCCAGCAAGGAAGATACTCCATCCAACAGCGTTCTGTGTGGCAAGGACTGACAAAGGCTACTGGGGGGGTGGCTTCCTGGAGGAGGTGGGAGGGAAAGCCCTTGGCCCTGCCCCAGGCAGCCAGAGCCCAAGGAGAGATAATGACCTGAGAGCCACCCCTTGCTACATGCCTGCTCCAGGCCTGGGGCTTGGTTTCTGATCATCAAACCAACCCAAGAAGGTGGCCTATCGTTGCGCTTTACAGATAGCCCCTCTGAAGGCCCAGAGAGGTTAAGCTACTTGCTCAAGGTCTCTAAACCAACAGCAAGGAAAGCTAACATGTTTGAAGCCCGGTCCATGAGTCCTCCCAAGTCCTGCTCTGTTCCCTGAGACCAGGACAGCTGGCCCCAAGGTGGACACAAGGGGTAGGCTTGGGGTTTGGGTCTCCAAAGCAGGAATGCAGGCCTCCTGGAGGAGGTGCCTTCCAAACGTGGAAGCTTCCGGCAGGCAGAAGAGGGAGGAGGGGCATTTTTGGTAGAGGGCAGCAGGCCTGCAAGGGCTCAGAGAGGGAGTGCAGGGTGGCGTCGGTGAACAGCCTCACCTGATAGATGTCCAAGGGGCATTGGTGGGGAACACAGTGGCCAGGATATGGAGGACACTCAGACCCATCCCCCTGGGACCGCAGTGAAGACTGGCAGTGACAGCCACCAAGTGAGCATCACTGAGAGAGGGAAGGAGCCAGAGGAACGGTCCCTCCTGGGACAGGGTGGTTGGGGGAAGGGACCGGCTTGTCCCCAGCTTGTCAATGCAGGGAGAAGCAGCTCTGGGCTGCGGAGACCCTTTAGGGGACGGGAGGGTGGGCTTTGAGGGTCTTGGGTGAAGCTGGGCTGGGGAGGGACAGAGACGACTGCCCTCCATTGGGAGCGTGGTGCGGGACGCTGACTCTGTAGACGTGGGTGAGATGAGCAGGGTGCGGGCGGAAAGGAGGGGGGCAGAGACACTGCCCACCAGGACCGGACGGCAGCCTGATGGGGTCCTCAGCCTCTCTACCTCTGCCCTTGTCTGGGGAAGGAGGTATAAGGGTGCCTGTCACCAGGTGAGAGTGGTGGCCTCCTCCCCTCTCCCCTCCCCCACCCTCTTGAAAGCTGAGCTGCTCCAGGTCCAGTTCAAGGTAACTGGCTGTCCCTCGGCTTAGACGCTCTGATGCTGGTCAACTTGCTCCATTCCCCCGTCCCCTCCCCCGAGAGGCCCTCCTGGACAGCCCACTTGGACAGCCCAACCCGCCAGCCACCTGAAGCCACCATCTGCTTGCCTGCTACTCCCCATTAGAGGCCATCCAGGAGGGCAGCTGTCCTGTCCCCCGTTTCCCCAGCACACGGAGTACTGCCCAGTGCAGAGTGGACACGAGCATTTGGGAACAGATGTAGGAGTGAGCGAGTGGACAGTTCCCCGGGCTCTCTGCCTGCCTGGGCTTCCCCAGCAGGACCAGGGACCCTGGCCGGTGACAGGCACTGTGATGTCTGGGCTGGCTCTTTGGATGAGCTCATTCAAAGTCAAGTGCTGGGTTCCACTGCAGCTTGGCCAGGGGGATGACGGGCGTGAAAGCACTAGACAAAGCACTGTAGTGACTGACCCTGGTCAGCTCCGGCCGCCATGAGCTCCGGACATCTTTGGGGGGGGTCACATCTTTTGTCGGAGTCCGGAGCTCTGAGCACGTTATGTTTTCGCTGGTTCCTGAGGCAGGAGACTGCCTTCCAACAGGTCTGCGGGCGCAGGACAGGTGGATTCCCAGGGCACCCCTCCTGCTTTCCTGTTCCCCGTGCCCTAAGCCGGGGCCAGAGGCCAGCACCGAGCCTGCAGCAGCTCCATTCCCCTAATGTGGCAATGGCGGGTGGTACTTTTCAAAACTGCGGATTCGGCTGGCAGTATTTAGCAACTAGGAAAGAACTCCTTAAACGTTTCGGTTTCTAACTTTTGTTCTTGCATCTCAGAAGATGTGGAAATACTGAGGCTGAAAAGAAACTCCTCGCTTGAGGTGGTGCCCGTGCTGGAGCTTGCCGCGGTCCCTACCACTCCCTGGTGTCTCCCAGACAATGAAGCCATGGTTTAGATGTCTACGAGCCAGACACTGGGATGCTGGGGGTTTTGTCTGTCTGTCTGTCTGTCCGAGTGACCCCTGTTTGAGTCCCCTTTGCCTCAGCTTCCCTGTGTGTAAAATAGAGATTCATGATCTAAGAAATTAATGTGACCAGAATATGGCTGGAACCCCCCCCCCCATGCTCAATCAGCATTTCCCTATTCCCTCTCCTGTCCCGCCAAGTGGCCCAGCCATTCATTCCCTAATCGGCAACTGAACACGGAGCCACACCTTTACGCCAGCTACCATGTAAGACGCTGGGATGTGACAGTGTGTCAACTGGCACGGTCCCTGCTTCTGCAGCCCTTGCAAACTAGTAATGTATAAATGATCCAGCGAAGAAATCTGCAGTTTCAATTTGAAATTCATGCCAGGAAGGCAGGAGAGTAGCGAGAAGGAAGAGAAGGTCTCTCCACAGAGGAATGAGAGCGGCCTCCCAGGTGGAGATGGCAGGACAAGTCCTCCAGGCAGAGGGACGGAAGGAAGGCTGAGGACGGGGCTTTTAGGAGTAAAAGTAAAGTGGGAGCCACATGCTGTGAGAGATCTGCATGTTGCAAATTGTCTGGGCTATAAAACATCAATAAGACACACTTATTAAAATGGCTAAAATCCCCAAACTGATAATGCCAACTGCTGACACGGATGTGAAACACCAGGACTCTCATTGCTGGTGGGAATGCAGAATGGTATGGCCATGTTGGAGGAGTCTGGCCGCTTCTTCCAAAACTAAACATGCCTTCCCATACGTGCAAAGGTACAAACATGCCTCTCCATCCCACAGTTGTGCGCCTCGATCGCTGCTCCAGTGAGCCAAAGCTTGTATCTCCACCAAAACCTACACGCTAGTGTTTACAGCAATTTTGTACACGACTGCCCCCAAACTCAAAGCAACCAAGATGCCTTTCAATGCACTAATGGATGTTCAGACATTTATACAATGAAATATTATTCAGTGATGAAAAGAAAGGAGCCGGCCTCAGGAAAGACACAGAGGAAGCGGAAATGCGTATCGCATCACAAAAGAAGCCTGTGGAAAAGGTGTGCACTGTGCAATAACAATACAGGACATTTTGGCAAAAGCAGAATATGGGAGAGGGCAACAAGCCCAGGGTGGGGGAGAGGGGGAGAAGCCAGAGTGCAGCGTGGAGGATTTTAGAACAGTGGAAGTGTTCTGCAGCCACATAACAGGGACACGCGTCACACATTTGGAAGGAGCAAAGCAAGGAAGGAACCCTAATGTAGCCTGTGGATTTCAGTTATTAATAATGTACCAAGCGTAGTTCAAGCCCCGTGCTTAAACACGCAAATACCTGCGATCCCAGCTACTCAGGGGGCTGAGGCAGGAGAATCGCAAGTCCAAGGCCAGCCTGAGCGCCTCAGCAAGACCCTGTCTCAAAATAAAAAAATAAAAGGGTTGGGCCTGTAGCTGGGTAGCAGAGTCCCTGGCTTCCATCCCCAGAGAAGGGAAAAAAAAATGTTCATATATGTACATTGTATCACAACAGTATACGATGTTAACAACAAGACGTTAAGATGTTGACAACAATGTGTGGATCTTGGTTCTTCTGCAACAAATATGTCACGATAACATGGAAATAAAGAGAAGGAGAAACGGGTGGCCATGATGGCTTGCATTAGAGAACACTGTCATTCTGAGTTTTCTTTTCAAACATAAAACTACTTTAAAAAAGAAAGTCACTAGACTTTCAAAACAAACATTGTGATTTTTAAAAGTGGTTCACAGTGGAGAGGCTGAATGGGGAGGGGCCAGGGGAGGTGTGGGAGGGGCCTGGGTGAGGTGTGGGAGGGGCCTGGGTGAGGTGTGGGAGGGGCCTGGGTGAGGTGCGGGAGGGGCCAGGGGAGGTGTGGGAGGGGCCTGGGTGAGGTGTGGGAGGGGCCAGGGGAGGTGTGGGAGGGGCCAGGGGAGGTGTGGGAGGGGCCAGGGGAGGTGTGGGAGGGGCCTGGGTGAGGTGTGGGAGGGGCCATAGGAAGTGTGAGAGGGGCCTGGGTGAGGTTGGGGACCATTGTCAGCTGTCCAGGCAGCAGAGTGGTGTCCCCGCCCCCCCCCCATATCTCTGGTTGTATATACTGTACATTCACACCAATTCATGTCTTCATACAGGTACTTTGGATAGTAATGATCATCACATTCCACCATCGTTAATTACCCCCTGCCCCCTCCCTTCCCCTCCCACCCCTCTGCCCTATCTAGAGTTCATCTATTCCTCCCATGCCCCCCCTCCCTACCCCACTATGAATCAGCCTCCCTATATCAAAGAAAACATTTGGCCTTTGGTGTTTTGGGATTGGCTAACTTCACTTAGCATTATTTTCTCCAACTCCATCCATTTACCTGCAAATGCAGTGATTTTATTCTCTTTTATTGCTGAGTAATATTACATTGTGTATATATGCCACATTTTTTTGATCCATTCATCTATTGAAAGTTATCTAGGTTGGCAACAGTTTAGCCATTGTGAATTGTGCTGCTGTGAACATTGATGTGGCTGTGTCCCTGTAGTGTGCTGTTTTTAAGTCCTTTGGGTATAGACCCAGGAGAGGGATAGTTTTGATGAGTCTGGGGCTGGGGAGGAGGAGGGGCCTCCATCCTTCTCTACAGGACACCTGGACAGGCCCTGGGATGGGCTGGCTGTCTGGCGAGCACAGGGAGGGGAGGGTCACGGATTCGCTGGCCGTGGCCTTGGGCAGTGGGTACTGAGGGTCTCCATGCACTGTAGTCGGGCTAGAGAGGGGAACAGAACATGGTGCAGGAAGCCGTGGGGTCCCTCAGTGCCATAGGACACCCAGACACTAGGGCTGCGGGTCTGGAGCGTAGGCAAGAGATCTGGCTAGAGATTCAGGAATCTCGTCATATCCTAGGGGTGGAAGCCGCGGAGTGGGCTGGTGTCCCCAGGGCGATCCAGCCAGCGCTGACTGTACTGTAGATCTGCCTGTGGTGACATCAGTGCAAAGGCCCCCACAGCTGAAGACATGGAGTCTCAGAGCAGTCAGGAGCCCTGCCAAGGCCCTCAGGTGAGGTGGAGCAGGGTGAGGTGGAGGCTCCTGTCCCTTGGTCTCCTTGGTGGTCACCATTCCACGCTGCCCTTCCCCTGCCCATCCGGCCCTGTGCCCAGCCGCTCCTCCCCAGCACGGTGCATCTCCCAGACCAGAGGACGGCCACTGTGCACCGTGCGACGTGGGGCCTCTCTGGGGAGACGGCCCGGGTGCCTGGGCTCACCAGGTCCACAAGGTGGCCATGAGCTCAGGCTGAGGTGACACAAGCCCTCTCCTTTTCCAGGCAGAGGTCCAGGCCACCTCGCTCAGCAGGAGGAAAGCAGCCACGGCCCTGCCACCCTGGCTGTGCCCGCCCTGGGTGCCCCCCACTTTCCTAGTCTCCTTGCAGAATCGGCTCCTGTCCCCCAGGGCTGGTCCTGGCTGGGGCCCTGCGGCCTGCACAGGCCCTCAAGGCTAGGACTCAGGAGGAGCCGAGGGAGACGCTGAGGCCGAGCGAGAGGTCCACGCGCTCTGCTGGCCTCTGTTCCTTCCCCGGTCATTCCTCCCCCAGGAGCCCAGGCCTGCCGACCAGGATCCGGAGCAGGAGCACAAGGCCCAGGAGACGCTGTCATCTAATTCTGCGTCTCACTCCATCAGCCCGTTTCACAGACGGGGGAGACTGAGGCGCAGGGGTGGAAGTGGCCCCCAGAGGTGCGTCTCAGTCACCCACGCCCGTCTCCTGTCCCAGCAGGCCTCCCCCGCAGCGCGGGCTCAGCGGGAGCACTCAGGAGCCAGCCAGGGGCCTCCCGCAGGCTTGCTGGTGTGTCTGCCTGCTGTGGGGGACCTGGCAGAGTGGCTGTGCCACCCACAGCCCCAGGCAGCGCCCTCCTGAACGGCCAGGCTCCTGGGCTGGCCAAGAGCCCGCAGGCCCTGCCTTGTGGAGGAGCTGAGCCCCAGCCAGAGGAGGCGCTGGCAAGCTGGGCACAGGAGCCGGTGGGACAGGGAGAGGAGGAGACAAACAGAAATGGCGTCACACAGAGAGGGGGCCAAACCACGCCCTCCCCCAGACGGCCCCAGGGAACACCCTCCACCCTGCAGCTGACTCACTGTGTTCTGAATTCAAGCACCTGCGTGGGTCTGTCCACAGACATTAAGGAACCAGACCCAAGAAGAGCCCTGGCTTTAGTGTCCAGTGTTTCTGGTTCCAAATCCTCTCTATCACCTATTTGCTGTGTGACTTTAGGCCAGTGACTAAACCACTCTGAGTTCCAGTTTCTCACCCCCAAACCAGGCCCAAGGAGAGCAGGCATGTAAATCCCTGAGCACAGCCAGGGGCACAAAACAAGCTTAGATGCTACTATTGGTGACACAGGGGACAGACACACAGATGCTCCCAGACCACCCAGTTCATGTATATGTGTGCACACCTTTCCTCTGTTCCAGGAAAGCCCCTTGTGCCAGGCGTCCCCAACTTTGGGGTGTGATAATCCCCATCTCCCAGCGTATCTCCTCCAGCCTCACAAGGTAGAGAGATGGCGCTTCTGACGGACCCATCCCAAGTTGAAAATGGGAAATGCGATGCATGGACCTACCCTCCCGCACAGGGAGCTCCACAGCGCACCCCACCATCTGCTCCGTTGTCTCCCCCTGACTGCGGCTGACTGGGGGCTGGCTTCCTGCCCCCACCCAGCCAGGAGAGGGCATTGTGCCTTGTGTCCCTTCCCCGGGCAGAGATCAGAGTCACACCTCACGGTCCAGTTCCTGCCCGCCTCTGTGTCACCCTCAGGATGTAAAGTCTCGGGGGGAGCCTCCGTGCTGTCCTCTTTCTGTCCAGACGATGGCAAGTGCCGGCTGCGAGAGGGTGCAGAGGGCAGGCCGGGTGCGCACCCTGTGCTCAGGGACCCTGCCTCTCGTGGGTCACGTGAGCACCGGCCCTGAACCCGCCGACCAGGTGCGCAGCAGCCTCGTGTAAGAACACAGGCCCCGGGTGGGGGCCAAGGTTTGAGCTGGACACGTCTCTGGTCAGGCAGGGCCAGGTTCTTAGGAGGGGCCCACAGCACAAGGTGGCGAGGGCCAGGCAGAAGCCCGAGGGCACAGGTCCCACAGACCTGGCTCCCGGGTGTCTGACCAGTGCCCACTGTGCGAACAGGGCCTCAGTCTCCTCATCTGTGAAGTGGGGACACAGTCGGCCCTGGGAGGTGCTGGGGAGGTGCCCAGGACTGCTGGCTCCGAGTCACAGTGGACACCAGCTGGAACTCCCCACCTCAGGGGTCAGCGAGGGCACCAGGTCAGAGCCTCCTTCCCAGAGCAGGGCACCAGCCAATGTCCCTGCCCAGGAAGGCCATCAGTGCCCATCCCATCCTGGGCACACCCTCTACAGCCTGGGACGGCCTCTCATCTGTCCAACACGCTGAACTGCAGGGGTCTCCCTGGGGTCGGCTCTAGGACCAGAGAAGGGCGTGCGGACCACAGGGCGGCCTGACATTGCCCCCCCCTATGCCCAGCACCGAGCAGAGCCTGGGCACCCGGCTGGTGCCAAGAAACGTCCCAGGACAGAAAGGAGAGCAGGGAGCGAGAGGCGGGAAGGCACATGCAGGCCGGGAGCCACTGTCCTGGCTCAGGCCCTTCCTGAAGCCATTCACTATCTGGACCGCAGCAGCCAGTCAACACTCCCTGGGCAGGAAGCCCAGCCCTGCGGTCAGCAGGCCCCTGGCCGGGTGTGAGGAGCGGCCCTGCTCCAGCGCAGACACCGGCCCTGGCTTTATCTCCCACTTCTCCTTCCTCCCATTGTCCCTCAGGCTTCCCACAGCCCCAGCTGGGGAGGTCCCAGAGCAGCCCCCAGCGCCCAGAGGCAGAAGGTGGGCAGAGACCAGCCCCCCTCCCAGGGACACATTCCTTTCTGATCTGTCACCGGAGACCCTCCCCCCACAGTGTAGTCTCCCTGGAGACCCTGAGGCCCCCACATGCTCTGCCCCTGCCTTGTCCACCCCCAGGGTTCGGGGTCAGAGGCCCCCACAGAGGCCAACTGATTAGCTAAGGTAGGGGGTGGGCAACAAATCACCATGCCAAATAAATCCTCAGGACCCGTAAATCAGGATGACAGCGAGGAGGGGCTGGGGTGAGGGGCTCAGGCCACGTCCCCTGGCGTGGGGGAACCAGAGAGGGACACAGAGCAGTGCAAACCCGGACTCTTCTGAGGACCCAACTAAACTGACCACTCAGAGGCCGATGGCAAGCTGGGGGCAGGGTCACAGGGAGGGGCCAGGAAAGCAAGAGGGGGGCCCAGCAGCGGACCCAGCCTGTGCCACAGCAGCTGCCCGCAGAGCGGGGATCCAGCGCAGGAGACAAGCCCAGGCGCCAAGGCCTGGAGTCCAGTGGGGTCCGCGGGGAGGAACCGACCCCTCTCCCCCTCCCCCAGGCACTTCTCTCCGGTGAGCTGCTCAGTCTTTGTCTAGGAGGCACACAAAAAGCTGAAGACAAAGCTTCTCAGGCCAATGTCCATTCTGTCCATTTGGGCCTTAAGCCAAGACCATAGACTTGTGACGTGGTGACGGGGACAGAGGCCACATGGGTACCAGCAGCACCGGCGGACATTTGCTAGGGCTGACCGGCCCCCAGAGTGTCTTGCTAATCTTCCCAGCAACTTAGGAGATTTTACAAAGGCTCAGGAGGTTTAAGACACCTGCCCAGTGTCACACAGCCAGCAGGTGAAAGCACAGGTTCTCCAACTGAGCGCCACCTGTGTGTGACACCCCTGGTACCTTTAATCCCCTTGAATTGGTCCAGCAGAATTTAAGATTGGTTGACCATAGGTTAGTCTCTTTTGGGGTCTGCCATCTGCCCAGAGCTAGACGGGCCCTAGACTGCCGGGAGGTGCAGTGGAAAGGGGTATGATCCAGGAGGCTGGCTTTTCCCCAAGCACTGGAGCGCCCCTTCCAGAGGGAGAGCTGTGGCTGGGAAGGGCCCATCCAGCAGGGAACTACATTTCCCAGCCTCCTTTGCACCATGTGGCCATGTGACTCATCCTCACCAATGGGAGTGGAATGTGTGTTGGTCCAGGTCAAAGCACATTAGCCGGCTAAGTCTTCCCTTTCTTCTTCTCTCCACGGTGACCTTGGAAGCCACATGAAGACAGAGGAACTTGGAGCCCTAAATACCACGGGGAAAGCCACCCACCGTTCACAGAACCAAGACTCAGGGTGTACCTCTTACAGGGTCACTAGTCTTGGGTTCTCAGTGATCACCCATCTAGAGAAGGCTGGGAAGGCCCAGGAACCCTGAGAGCTCAGGTGGAGTCTGCTTGAGTCAGAAAGTGTTTCCTAAGCACCTCCCGGCTCCACCCCACCCATGCATACACCTTTCCTGACACCTCCGCCACCCCCCAGCCAGTCTCCCCCATATCACTTGAGAACCGCCCTCTCTCCTCCCTTCCAAAGCCAGATTTCTCAAAGGAGTCAAAGTCTCACCACTTCTACGTCTTCTGCTCACTCCTCCACCTCTGCTAGCGTCCACCCCCATTTGTGCTCAGAAACAGGCCCAGCAGAGGCCAAAGGCTACACTTCCTCCATTATGGCCATGGCTTGGAGTATCTGGATGTCCCAGACCCTCAGTTCCCAAATGGCTGGCTCCCCTTATGAATAGGGGACGTGTCCCGAGACCCCCACTGGAGGCCTAAACCTACAGACAGCACTGAGCTATGTTTTTTCCTATGTGCATGATACTTATGGTAAAGCCCAGCTTTTAAATGTGGCACAGTAAGAGATCAACAACAATAACTAATAATAAAAAATAGAGCAATTATTATAACATATGATAGTAGAAGTTATGTAAATGTGGCCTTTCTCAAAATATCTTATTTTACTGTGTTTGCTCTTATGATGATGTGAGAGGATATGTAAAGGAAGCTTTACGGCTTCTCTTTGACATACACAAATTGCCAGCATGACTGTTTTGAGCTTTTCTGCCATTACCAAATAAATTAAGGATTACTTGAATATCAGCACCATGATACTCTAATGTTGACCTGATAACCAAAATGGCTACTAAGGAATCGATGGATGGGTAGCCTATACGTCATGGATACGCAGGGCAAAGGGATGATTTATGTCCCAGACAGGACAAAGCAGGATGAGCCTAGATTTCCTCACTCAGAATGCTGCACAATTAAAAACTTACGAATTAGTCCTTTCTAGAATTTTCCATTAAATATTTTTGGAACTTGGTTGACCATAGGTAACTTGTTTTCAGATAACTGAAAACACAGAGGGTGAAATTGTGGCTAAGGGTGACTGCTCCATTGTCTTCATCCATTTTCTGCTGCTATGATAGAATATTGCAGACTGTGTATTTTATAAAGAAAATAAATTTATTTTTCACAGTTTGGGAAGCTGAGAAGTCTAATACCAAGGTGCTGGCATCTGGTGAGGGCTTCATCATCCCATGGTAGAAGACAGGTAGGTAAGAAGAGCTCAGGAGACGGGGAATGAGGTCTCAGATGACCCTCTTTCAGTGGGACCCTGCTCCCTCGATGACCCATTCATGAGGACGGAGCCCCCACGACCTAACTGCCTTCTAAATCTCTCACCTCTTAATAATATCACAAAGCAAGCAATGTCAACATGGGTGTGGAGGGGATGTCAGATCATAGCACACAGCAAGTGGCCTCAATTTCAGAAGCACAGCTGCCCATACGCCGGTGTCCTATGACTCTCAGGACTGATCCCCCGAGGGATCACGCAGCATCTTTCCAGAAATTTTTTGCAGGAACCTACTCTGTGCTTAGATGATGGTCTAACTAAGGATGAGGAAGAGAAGGCCCTGAGAGATTTTTCAGTCCAAGCAGATAGATTATATCTCCATTTTGCAGATGAGGAAACCGAGGCTCAGAGAAGCTACAAGTCTAATATGACGTGGCCAATTAGTGCAATTAGCGTCATCTAAACATGATGATCAATAAAACCTGATGCACTTTTGAGGGAGAGGAACACTATGACCTGCACCTAGCTCAACTCCCAGACAGGGAAAGAGAAGAGAAAGAGAAGTCCCAGGATCGGCTTCTCTTCCACCCAATTTTATTATCTATAATGTTCTAATTAAAAGTCAAGCACTCTCAATAATCCCCGATGAGATCCAAGAAAATGTCTTGGTCCTAATTTTAGCTCCATGCAAAAGAGTCCAATATCATATCAGACAAAATTATTTGACCTTCAAAAAAGGTTATGTGCTATCTTTGTTCTTCCTTTCCCGAGCTTGCAGTGAGAGGGCTGAGCCACATGATCCCTGGGGCTCATTGCAGACATCAGTGTCTGTGATTCTAGAATATTCTCTCTTGCTTTACCAGACGCCAGAGGCCGACTCCTGTACCCTAAAAAGGCATTTTGTTGTTGGAGTTTAGTGCTTAACTGCTGCATTCAAGCCTGAACGTTTGTCTTTTATAACCAAGCTAGAAAGCAGGTGCTCTCCGAGTCCCTGAGGACGCCAAGGTCAGAAAGCTTCAGTAAGTTGCCCAAGGATGACCAGCAAGTCGGCAGTCAAACAGGGTCCAGACTCCAGCCGCCCAGCTCCTGTGCCAGCCCCGCTCCTCCCACAGTCCCCGCTGTTTGCAAAGGGGCCTGTCCATAGCTTCTAGTGGCCAGTGGCCCACTGACTCCACCCCCATGTGGAGGCTGCTGGACCCAGGAGGCCTTCCGCTGAGTTGGGCAGCATCAGCCTTGCTCCAGAGGCAAGCAGGCTTGCCCGAGGAGGCTCAGGGGCATCTGCCAGGCGGCCAGGAGAAGCTGAAACCGTGGGGACCCGTGGTCAGCCACCAGGTGGGTCAAGAGCAAGACGAGCTAAAGCAGAGAGGGCAACGAGCCACCCAGGGGCCTGGGCAGAGAGGCGGAGATGTTCTTGGCACCGCGAGCCGGGCTGGCAGCTGATCCACTCTCACCCGGGACTGCCCGAGCCACCGAGCCGTGACAGCCAGCTCCCTTGACCGTTTACCAAAGCCTGTGAGCAGAGCAACTCCCTTCCCCTTGCTTGACGCCGGGGCTGGACCCGACGGGACCTTTATCCAGCCATGGTCACCAGCAGACGCCGGCCCAGGCTCTGGACTTCCCTGTCACACAGAGATTTTCTCTGGGACAATATTTATTGGAGTAAGATTTGAGCACTAGTGAGAGAGACGTCCGTACAAAGAAAAAAGAGAAAGAGGATTAAAAAAGAAGAGGAAAAAAGAGAGAGACCCTCCCCGGCTCGAGAAAACAGGGAAAGCGGAGCGCAGGGCGGAGGGGAGAGAGTCAATTAAATCAGGATAATTGCTTCCGCTGCGGCCGGGAACGCGACGTCTATTAATTAGGAGCTCCGTGTTGACTGTGGCCGCTTGACTCCGCCAGGCTGCCAGCGAGCGCCACGATGACATTCTCCCTGGGAGCCAACGGGCAAAATATTTTCACCCTGGCAATTAGCGGTTTCAAAGAACCCAACACACACGCGCACACACCACACGCACACGCACTCGCACACTCACACACACGCACACGCACACATACACTCACACATGCGTATGTGCACACATGCACTCACACACACGCACTCACACACACCCACATGCGTACTCACACACGTACACATGCACACACACACACACACACACACACACTCACACGTACACTCAGGGCCAGGTTCCCCAGGCCCCTCTAATTAGCATGAAATGCAGCCATTTCTGCTGTCCCCACACCCCATTCCCCAGAAATCCGTGTGCCCCAAACCCAGTTCCCATCGTCACCAGTTCTCCTAGCTCTCGACTCAGTACCACGGGAAGCTTCTCTGGGTGCAGATAACTGCACAGAAGCACAGACGGGTGCCTGAAGGGACCTACAAAGGGTCATCTTGTCCAACCCTCTGCCTCTGGCAAGATCTGCCCAAACAACTCAAGAGCAGAGCCTGTCGGAGGGCGGCGGAGAAGAAAGGCCCTGAACTCGCTTCAGGACAGGAGAACTCCGTCCTCAGGGCCAGACCCACACCTGGGCGCCAGATGCCCCCAGCCTCAGAGACCAGTGAGCCAGCCACACAGTCCCTAAGCCGGCTCTGAGAGGAGGACAGGGAGGTCCATGGTGCTTGCTCAGAGGGGCTGTTAGCCATCCCCCGAGGACCAGGTCAGGAGGGACTGAGAGACCACCGAGGCCCCCGGCCACTGGGGAAACCGGGTCAGGGAAGTCAGGCCATGGCTTTTATTGATTCATTCATTTATTTGGTACCAGGGGTGCTCAATCACGGAGCCACATCCCCAGTCCTGGAGTTTTTATTCACTGACAGGCTCTTCCTGAGTTGCTTAGGGCCTCGCTGAGTTGCTGAGGCTGGCTTTGAACTCTAGATCCTCCTGCCTCAGCCTCCCGAGCCGCTGGGATTATAGGCATGTGCCACCATGTCCAGCTCAGACCAGGCAGGACTAGGGCCAAGGACTTTCCTAAATATATTATGTGGGGCTGGAGCTGTTGCTCAGAGGTAGAGTCCTAGATTAGCACATGTGAGGCCCTGGGTTGCATCCCCTGTACTGAGAAAGGAAATTAGAGGCTGATCTAGGATACATTATATCATATACCATTGTTTCAGTGTAATCGCTGTTGCTAGGCAGTGTCTGGCACACAAAAGAAGGTCAATAAACAACAGTCCACTCTGACAGCCAGTCAGGGCAGAGGGCCTTCGGGGGTGCTCTCAGCGGCTTCTCTAACACCCCAAACTGGTGACACTTGATGCTCAGGCTACACTCCCACCCCTTTGGTCCACACTGCCCCAGCCAAGACGGACTCCACTGGAGTCAGGGAGGCCAGAGCGAGCAGGAGGGGGAGGAGAAGCATCCGGGCCCCTGTGGCTGCTCACTGACCCACCCCCCACCAATCGGCACCATCCTGAGGATGAGTCAGGCGGCCATGGTCCGCGGCCCTGTGCGCCTGGCAGGGGATGTGGGGGAATGTGGGGGCTCCCGTGTCCTCCAGGGTGAAGCACACGCTGGCCCCACCTCTTGCTTCTCCAAGGAGTAAGCAGAGAGCAGGTCTCAGATAAACACGGGACACCAGGCCACTGGCCCTGCCTGTCCTGCTCAGAGAACAGGCACCAGGGATGGGGCCCGGCGGACGCTCTCTGGCCCACCAGTGGGGCCGAGCCAGGAAATCCTCCAGCGCGGGGGACCCAGTCTCTCCTGCTTCGGTGCTGGGGACAGAGGAAGGTGAGGGTCAAAGCCTGGGAGGGCCGCGTCCTGGAGGATGTATAGAAATAGCGTCCCCTGCCCAGGGAGGGCTGCCGGAGGGAAGTGGGGCTTCCTGCCATTCACTGTCCGCTCCGCCCAGCCAAGTTCAACAGCCTGGCCTCCTAAGTGTGCGGATCCAGACCCGAAGGCCAGCGCACCTGCCCCTCAACCCCGAGCGCCCAAGACAACGGGGACAGGGACAGGCATGCTACCTGGAGAGCATCAGAGCCCGCCCAGGGCCCCCTCCCTGGAGCGGCTCTCAGCTCCGGGCCTCCCCTCTCAGGCCTCGGCTTCCCAGGTACCAGCAGGCATAACTGCAGTGACCACTGCAGGCCACTGTCCAGCAGAGTCAGGCGGCCTCGGTGAGGCTTCAGCTCCAGGGACCTTGATCCCAGCTGTACGGACCCTGAAGAGGACACTTTGCATTGCGTGTGGCACCAGGGCACAGTCACACTGACCCCTGCTGTGGCCTCACCCGGGCAGAGTGGCTGCCCACCCTGCCCTGACCACACGACTTGCTTTGACCCATGGGACATCAGAGCCGAGGCAGGGAGGGCCCTCTTGCCCTCTGGTCGATTGCTGTGTGAAGGGGTCTCGGTGGCCATGGTCCCCTCAGCCTGAGCCCCAGAGTAAACATCTGTGGAACAGACCAGGCCCAGGCAGCTGCTGGTGCGGGGGGAGGACAGACACAGGGATCAGACTCAAACCCAAGCTGCCACCAGAGCCTGGACCCGAGGCCAGGGGTCCAGCCAGCCCAGCCACACTGCAGCCGACCCAGGGCCCTTGAAAGTCAGAGGAAACATTGTTACGTGGTGTGATCTTGTCGAAGACTAAATAAATTTTACTTTGTGAAAGAGAGAAGTGACCTGCTCAGGGTCACGATGCTGGTGGACAGCAAGTCAGGGCAGAGAGGAGTCAGGGAGGCCAGGGAGAGCAGGAGGCGGGAGGAGAAGCATCCGGGCCCCTGTGGCTGCTCACTGACTCATCCCCCGTGATGCTCAGGCGCAGTCCTCCTGCCTTCGGGGCTCGACCCCCCACGGGTCAGCATCGCAGGCCGTTCCGGCTCTATGCCCAGCTGGCAGATCTGCTATGGCGGCTCCGTAAGTGATGGGAATGGATGGAGGGAGGAATGAACGAATGAGGGAGGGGTTCTGTGGCCATTCGCTGTGGGATCCAGGCGTCCTGGGCAGCCCAGGGCTGACCCAGGCACAGGTCCTGAGGGAACGAGCAGCCTCGTGTTCAGAGCCTCAGTTTCCAGGTCTGTGAGGGGGGACACGGGGACGGCTCTGCTCGTCACAGCCTGGGGCTGGAACACCCCTGGCAGGGTCCCCGCCTGTGCCCCGCTACTGCAGCTTTCAAATAAGCAAAGGAGCAAACTCCAGACGGGAGCAAGTTTGCATGGAGACAGGTGTCCCCGCTGGAGAGCCCTGTCCCTGTACTCAGGAGGTGGGAGGGGACGGATCACGGGACCATGGGACGGGAGCTGATGGTTGTCTTAAGACAACAACCTTCTTCTGCAACAGGAAGGAGTTGGCGCGGCCCGATGTCCATCGTGACCCCTTAAAGGATTCCATTGGGAAGGGAAGCGCAGTCTGGGAACCTCTGCCCCCACCCCCTGAGAACCCCCGAAGCTGCAGCATTTTCCACTGAACAATGAAGCAGCAAACCGCCAGGGACGCCTTGTTGGCGTTTGTCATTGTTCTGTTTCTTCCTATTTTGGATTTCCTTGGAAAACGCGGTTCTGCTGCTCGGAACAGTTTGATGGTCTCCGAAGGCACCGTCCCAGCCGCCCGTTCCCAGGGTCTCCCACTGCTCCACTTCCCCCCCCATAACCCCCCCCCCCCAGGGATGGCTGGGTCCCAGGCTTGCAGAGGGCCCAGGAGGACTCTGCCCAGCTGGGCTCAGCCCTCCGCGCTGGTGTGACAGTGGCCGCGGGCCGGGCCCATGCACTCCTTCCTGGGTTTGGTGCAACTTGTGAGAAACAGACCCTGAGGTGTGTCCCCCCCAACCCCCCAACGTGCCGGTCACTGGCTGAGCATGTCCGCTGTGCCTGTAGCTGGGACCCTGGTGCTGGCAGTGTCCATATGGTCCCCATTTTCAGTCTCAATCCACAAGGAGAGGCACAAAGCCAGCTCTTTGAGGTCCTTCCCTAAGCAGCGCCTGCGGAGCAGAAATTTCAAAAGCCCTTTGGCAGCTGGGCCTGAACTTGAGAAGAACGTGAAGTCCAATTTCCTCAGCCTGTGCTCAGAACTACTGGGTGGTGACCAGGTGCGCTGGGACAGGCTCCTGATCCATTTTGTCTCAACCTTACAAATGCCAATATGTATCACAATCCCCATTTCCCCCCAAGGTTCAGAGAGGTTCTGTGACTTACCCGAGACCACACAGCAAGCAATAAGCCTAGATGGGGAACCACATCCAAACCTGCGGGTCCCTGTCCCCAGGGTGTTCAGCTGGCCTTTCTCTGCTCGGGTCAGCTTGGCTGGGCCCTCGCTTGTGGGAGAAGGAAGTGACAGGCTACGGAGACCAGATGTCGATGATCAGGGCTGCAGAAAGTCATGGTCACCTGTTGGGGGACGTCCTGCAGGGTGCTGTGAGGTGAGGGGTGTGGAGCCCAGGGAGCAGCCAGTGTGAGGGGCAGCACAGGGAAAGGGCGGGGCTCCGCAGAGGCAGGTGGACTCACACTGGGGTCTGTCTCTGCCCAGAGGATGATTAGGAATGCGGGGTGTGTGTGTGTGTGTGTGTGTGTGTGTGAGAGAGCACGTGCACGCACACACCTGAGCATTCCCGGGAACGCTAAGAGCCCACTCGTGTGCAGCAGCGGTGCCACAGGCTGGGGGCTGCCCACGGCACCCCCAACCAGGCCCAGATACCCGGGGCTAAGAGCCCAGCAGCCCGGGCGCAGGGAAGCTGTTCCGCGCACCTGGCGTGTGTGGTGAAGATGCCCCACAGGAGTGGGGCCGGGCAGCCCCTCAGTCCCCTGCTGAGCCCACGGCCCCTGCAGCCCCTGCCCACCTCTTTGACATGGGAGTGGCTGGTTCTGCGGGGTGCCAGCCTCAGTAATTCGCCTCCTCCTCCCAGGACCCATCCTGACCTCCAGCCTGGGCTGGCTTCTCGCCCCGGGCCTGGGTCACGAAGGCACCATTAGATTTCACCTTGAGCGTCTGTGTGCACACGGGAATGCAAACACACACTCACACACACACACACACACACACACACACACGCCCTGCCTTCAGGACACCTGGGGACGGAGCTGCCTAACCTCAGGCCCTGCCTCCCCGCCTCTGCCCACGCTGGGCCCTGGGAACACCTGCTCAGGCTTCCCTACCAGCTGAGCTCTGTCCCCAGCCCAACCAGGTCAACTTTTATTCATCCTCCAAGAACCTATTATGGGGTGCGCTCTGTGAAAACAGGTCCACACCCCACATGGGACATCACCACTCCCTCCCCTGCTGCTCACGGAACCCCAGTGTGACTGTGTTCACCTCTCACCCTCACGCAGAGCAGAGGAGCCCTTTAGTTTGATCAACGCATTGAACATAGAGGATGTCTATGGCACGCAGGAGGGAAGGACAGGGCACAGGGACAATGACCACAGAATTGAGCCAAGAACCTCACTGAGCACATTCAAGTTCATGTCATCATTACTGGACTGCAACAGAAAACCCAAGGCCCAGAGAAGTTAAGGCGTTTGTCCAAGGTCACACAGCCAAGAAGTGGCCAGGCTGGTATAGTACCCTGGCCTGCAGATCTGCAAAGTGCTTGTTCTTTCCCGTGGCTGGGCATGGCTGGCCATAGAGGATAAGACACCCCCCCTCCCCCAGTGTGGGGCTGGGAGGCTTGTTTTGCTGAATCACTGAGAGCAGGGTACAGAGGGAAGCCTGAGCCCGTCTCCTCCAGGTACAGCATGAGGAAGTGGCCGATGGCAGCACAAGGTATTGCTGGTGTGGCCTGCTTGGAGGGTCAACTGGGACGTCTGTGTCCTGGGAAGGAGCTCATCACTAGAAGACTAATCCTGTGAGTGTTTCAGCTTCTATTTCCAAGAGCGTCAACAGCACTCGTTGAGCAGAAAAACTCTTCTTATTTGGGATGAGACAGATTCAACCAACTCTTTAATTATAAAGACCTGCAGGGGGATTGTAAGGAGCCACAGCACGGCGCACGTCTGTCTGTTCTTTCAAAAGGAAGCGGTCCACGGCAGACCACCCCCAGGAGGATTGGAAACAGGTAGGGAAGCCAGCGGCACTCTCACAGCCAACAGGCACAGCGTGTCCTCAGATTCCAAGATGGTCCAGCCATGAAAGGGCATGGCGTTCTGCCACCTGCCACCGTGTGGGCGGTCCCTGAAAACATGTTGGGTGAGAGGCCAGACGCCAGAGGCCAGGTGCTGGGTGAGATGTCCAGGATGGGACTCCTGGTCGGGAAGAAGGCAGACTGGCAGTCTCCAGGGGCTGGGGCGGGGTGGCGGGGGAGAGATGGCGCAGAGGGTGTGGGCCTCCACTCTGGAGCGATGGAGATGATTCAGAACTAGAGGTGGCGGGTGCGCGGCGTGGTGACTGAACTAAATGCCACTCAGTCAGTCACTTACAAGTGCTTGATTGTATGTGGCATGAACTTACTAATTCACCTCATAAGTCATTGTTATTATCATTATTATTTAGTACTAGGGATTGAACCCAGGGGTGCCTGACCACGGAGCCACATCTCTGCCCCTTTTATAATCCATTTTGAGACTCGGCCTTTCTAGGTTGCGGAGGGCCTCGCTAAGCTGCTGAGGCTCGTCTCAAACTTGTGATCCTCCTGCCTCAGCCTCCGAGTCTCTGGAACTCCAGGTGTGTATCCTTGCCCGGGGCTCAATGAATTATTGCTGAAGACAGAAAACTTGGGGAAAGCCTGTATTTTTTAGATGACGTGTAGACAGCAGCCGATGCGGGTACAGGCGCTGGTGTGAGAGGGAACCCGGCTCCACAGACAGGCCGGTGGCCTTGGGAAGTCCCCTAACCTCTGGGTGCCTCAATTAGAATCTGAGGCGAGTGGTCTCTGCCTCAAAGGGGGGTGCCCAGGATCACAGAACCCAGGGCCTGAGAAGGCCTTAGGGTAGAGCTGACCCGAGGCCAGCACGGTCAGCGTGGGCTCTGGCCTGGCCTCTGAGGCAGTGCAGACGGGAAGGAGTTAAGATGTGAAGTTCAAGGACTCCTGGGGGCTGGGGTGGAGCTCAGGGGTAGAGCCCTGGGTTCCATCCTCAGCACCCCCAAAACTGGGAGGCTTGGTACACCCAAGTGCCAGATCGTCACAAGCCTGTTTCTAAAAGCCTGTGGCCACAAGTCAGGGCTGCCAGCAGTTGTCACCAACCCAGGCGAGGGAGAGGGAACCCTAGGGACCGTCCACGATCCAGGTCCGCTGGGAAGCGCGAACATCAATTTCCAGGAAATGGCAAATTATATTCTCGTGCGCCTGCTGCTGCCAGGCCCTGGGGAGGGATTTTGTGTTCAATTGCTTTTTAATCCCCGGAGACAGCATCTCCCTCCCGTCCCCCTCCCCACTCCCCCCACCCCCAGCCTGCCCACCCCCCCTGTGAAGCCACCATCAAGGGACAACCCCCGCGTCCCCTGGCTGGAACGGGAAATCAGAGCAGCCAGGGAGCGGGGAGCCCTTGCCAGGGGGCCCTTGTCTGCACCAGGCTGCTCCTGACACGGGGCTAGGGTTTTCTGGTTAACTTCCTGCCTCCTGTGCTAAGTGCCCGTCACCACAGCTGTCCTGTGAGCCCCCAGGGCCGGGCGCGGGAGGAAGACGAGGGAGGAGGCCAGCCCTCTCTCGGCCTCTGCCCCTGTGCCACCGGAGTAAGTCACTTCACCTCTCTGAGCCTCGGCGCCCTCCCCTGTAGGATGGCCACACTATTACTCTCCTCAGGTGACACTGCAGGGACAATAGACATTACTAGGAAGCACCCAGCACATGGTAGGAGCTTTACATAGCAAAAAGCAAAGCTCAGCTCCAGAATGATGTCAACAGTGCCCCCTCCGCCCACCTAGTCTTGAGCCTGCAGGACGCTGCCCCCCAGGACCAGGCCCAGGCCCAGCATTCCAGGGGATCCCCCAGCTCGGAGCCCCAGAACCAGCCAGCCCCACAGGCCCCTGTCCCTCCAGCCGTGCCTGTCCCCCGTCCCACTGATTCTGACCCAAGGGCCACATCTGGCCACGTCGCCTTCCCCTCTGAGGACATGCCTCAGGGAGAGCCCTCTGGGTTCCGAGGCTCCGCTGACCCCCTCTTACCGAGGGGAACTGGTGTTTGAAGCCACCAAGAGACGAGTCTGGGGTCACCAGGCCAGAGAGCGCTGAGCAGAGCCGGAACCAGCCATGAAGGCCAAGATCCAGGCGTCAGTGTCACTCCACGGGACGACCCCTCCCCCGCTGCGGGCCGTCCCCACCTGTTCCATCCTTAAGGGACTCGCTTTCTTTCAAAGGGCGTAAAACCACTCATTTCCTGTCCACTTGGCCTGACTTCAGCGACAGGGTCCGGGAAACCCAGGGTCTGACGTACTAAAGGTGCGTCGTCAAATACTCATCCAGATAACTACTGACCGTCACAATGAAGCGCTCCGGTTCCTGGGGTCCCACCTCAAACCGTCTGACCTCCCACACCCCTGATGGCTGGTGTGCTTCCTCCCGCCTGGAGGTCGGAGGGAGCCGCCTCCCCAAGCCGTGTTTGATTGATACCTGCCAAAGCCTCCCAGGTTATCCCACCTGTTCCAGCCATTGTTGGAGACCGTCTCTGGAAAGAGAAGATCCTTCAGCCCGAGACCAGCTACAGTTTCATCGTGGAGTGATTGATGTTAAAAGTACAGCTTCCACCATCTTCTTGAGACGTCTGAGCAAGTTCAAGGCTGTCGGAGGCAGACAGACGCCCCAGGTGCCGTCGGGAGGCAGGTACATTCCCTGAGAAGAGCTCTGGCTCTTCCCTCCTCAGCCTCCCCTCCTACAGACCCAGCCTCCACTCCTAAGACCCAGCCTTCACTCCTAAGACCCAGCCTCCCCTCCTAACAGACCCAGCCTCCACTCCTACAGACCCAGCCTCCACTCCTACAGACCCAGCCTCCACTCCTACAGACCCAGCCTCCCCTCCTAATAGACCCAGCCTCCACTCCTACAGACCCAGCCTCCCCTCCTACAGACCCAGCCTCCCCTCCTAACAGACCCAGCCTCCCCTCCTAACAGACCCAGCCTTCACTCCTACAGACCCAGCCTTCACTCCTACAGACCCAGCCTCCACTCCTACAGACCCAGCCTCCACTCCTACAGACCCAGCCTCCACTCCTACAGACCCAGCCTCCCCTCCTAATAGACCCAGCCTCCACTCCTACAGACCCAGCCTCCCCTCCTACAGACCCAGCCTCCCCTCCTAACAGACCCAGCCTCCTCTCCTACAGACCCAGCCTTCACTCCTAAGACCCAGCCTCCCCTCCTAACAGACCCAGCCTCCACTCCTACAGACCCAGCCTCCACTCCTACAGACCCAGCCTCCACTCCTACAGACCCAGCCTCCCCTCCTAATAGACCCAGCCTCCACTCCTACAGACCCAGCCTCCCCTCCTACAGACTCAGCCTCCCCTCCTACAGACCCAGCCTCCACTCCTACAGACCCAGCCTCCTCTCCTACAGACCCAGCCTCCACTCCTACAGACCCAGCCTCCCCTCCTACAGACTCAGCCTCCCCTCCTACAGACCCAGCCTCCCCTCCTACTTCATAAAATCTAACAAGACTTGACAAGAGGAAGGTGTGGCCGACTGGATGCCCCCCCAGCCATGCCAAACCTCTGGCTCTGCCCTTATTTGGAAAGAGTCTTTGCAGATGTGGGTGAGGATGAGGTCATACTGGATGAGGACAGGCCGTAAATCCAACCACAGTGTCCTTACAGGAGAGGAGGACACAGAGAAGGACGCCCAGCGGAAGATGGCCACGCGGTCACAGGGAGGTAACTCCTTGTCGAGGACCACCAGGAGGACAGGCCCCCGTCCAAAGCGGACAGAGGCAAGGAAGGAGGCCTCTGCCCTGGCCAAGAGCCTCAGAAGGACCTGGCCCTGCTGCACTTGGACTTCAGACCCGCTTCCCAGGACTGTGAGGGGTCGCCCTCGTGTTGCTTCAGACGGCCTGGTTGGCGGTCACCTGTGACAGCAGCCCGGGACCTAACACAGAAGGCGACGGCGGAGGCCCAGCGGGACCATGTGGCTGAGCTGAAGCCCGTAAGCAGCTCACGTCCGAACCGGGACTGGAACTCGGCTCCCAGGCCTGCGGCGCGTCCTGAAAGGACCAGGAGCTCCCTGGAGTCCCGCAGCCAAACCTCCCTGCTCTGGTGACACTGGGAAGGGCCCTGAGACGAGACCTGCCTCAGCAAGAGCAGTTTTGTTTTTTGTTTTAATGTTTTGTTTTTTTAAACTTCTGCATCACAGGGAGCTGGGAAGTGGCCGCCCTGTGTGTTCTCAATGGCTTTCTGGACAGACGTCCGGCCAGTACCAGGCCGTCCCTCCCTGCCCCTTCCCCAGGACGCCTGTGGTCTCCTTGCCAAATGCCGCCAACTGAGAAGCTCTGTTCCGTCTCCATAAACTCATTACTTCCCCGTCGTCCCAGGCCGTGGGGGGCCGGGCTCTCGGCTCCCCCACTCCCACCCCCCCGTCTGTTAATATGGCTCCCCCCGCCTCCCAGATCACAGGCAGCTGGAGGCGTGGAGAGGCGCTCCTGATTTCTCCCTTCTCCTCGGGAGGAAAGGCTGTGGTGTTTTCCTAGGTGAGGTCCTGGAGGAACAATTTGGTCTTCTGACCTGCGCAGACTTTGAACACCTAGAAAACATCAGGTGCTTAATGAATGGGGAGCTTTCGAATACAGCAGATGCTCAATTACTGCATGAGACAGGAAACTTCCGGTGTGCACCCTACGGCCTTGCCATTGCTCCCGGCATACCCTGGCCCCGCCACTGTCTCTGTCGCCAAGGAGCTGGTGTCCCAGTTTGCCACGCGGGGCCCAGTGTTAAAACCTTTTTCTTTTCTTTTCTTTTTCTCTTCCCTCCCAGCATACTGGGAGCCCCTCTGGACAAACGGCGGCTCCCTGCCTCCTGAGTGGGAGGGCCCCCACTCATAGCTCTGTCACCTGCAGGCAGCGCCAGCCACCTCTGCCCCAGGTCTTGGAGCCCACCTGGCTGAAGCAGCACCGGCCGGCTCCCAGCCGGTCCGCCCTGGGCAGCCTGGACTTCTGCCCCCCATCCCCCTGGTCTCCCTCCCACTCTGCTCCCATAATTCCTCTCCACAGCAGCAGCTGAGGGATTTGTTTAAAATGCAAATGAGACCCTGGAGCTCCTCTGCTGAAAGCCCAGCACACCCCAGATCCCCGCAGCTCCCCATCCGTCCAGCCACAGGAAGCCTGTCTGCTGCGGCCTCTCCTGCAGGGTTCTGCTCATGGAGGACTCCCGGGGGGCCGGCTCCAGTGTATGCTCCCCAAGGCCCTGCGTGGCTTCCATCCTGGGAGGGACTCTCCCCGGTTCCCAGTGGGGCAGGTCCAAGGCCAGGGGAAGGGCACGGGTGCCATCCTGTACCCTGCCAGTGGGAGCCACGAGCATGCCAGGAGGCCGGGGGATCCAACCCCATGTTGTCCCTGGCGCTCTCCACCCGCCCGGCGGCCCTGACCCCAGGAGGCGCTTTTTCACTTTTACCCATGGCCACGCAGCCCAGCTCCTGGGCGGTCTCTCTGGACGTTTCTATTTCATTCCACAAGTATTTATTGGGTCCCTCTGTGTGGCCAGCTCTGCGCCCACAGACGTGGTGCCCATCTGCGTGGCAAACCTGGGAAGCGCCTGATGCACAGGGTCAGCCACCCATCCCCACAGATCCCGAGAGACACGGCTGTCCTGGGGGAGATCTGGGGAGATCCGGGGGGGATCCGGGGGGACCTGGGAGATCTGGGGAGGCGAGCAGAAGCTGCAGGGGAGGGCAGTGCAGTACCTCTGTTCCCTGCAGCCTCTCCAGGGAGGCAACGTGAGGTTGGTCATTTTAGTTGATAATTTGGCAGATTCCAAGTGTGCGTGCAGGGGACATCACACACTTACACTCATAGGAAGCCCCACAAGCCCCCGTGCCCCAGCACTCGGCTTCAACTCTCCTTATTGTGAAGCTATTTATGTATTTGAGATAAAAATGGACTTTTCTTGGTCCTGGGGATGGAACCCAGGCCCTTGGTCGTGTTGGGAAAATGCCCTGTGAAGCCATTTAAAAAATAAATAAGGACATGAGCGGACCCGGCATCAGACAGGACGTTGCTAGGCGGAGGTGCAGCCCGGCTGTCTCCGTCAGGCGCACGGCCTTGGGCAGAAGGTCTGGCCACCCAGGCCCACGGGGTCCCTGTGTGGGACGTTGCCGTGTCCTCCTCTCCTTTCCCAGGAGACTGACTTTGGGTGGATGGGAGCAAACTCTGCAAATTAGCCCGGACTTATGTCCCCACAGAACACCCAAGAAGTCCCTCCCTGCCTGCCGCAATCCTGGGAAGCTTGTCCGGGTTCTGGGGGAATCTGGTCTGGAACGTTCTGCGGACGGTGTCATCCAGAACCCTGTGGGACAACCCAGGAAGCCACAGTGAAATGCACTGTGGGGGAAGCTTTCTGCCACCGAGAGAGTGCAAGACCGTGGGAAGGGGACCTGGACAGCCCGGGAAGGCCCTGCACGGGCACCTCTCACACCCCTGAGGGCTCTCCCAGAGCTGGCCGGGCCCTTGAGGTCCACTGGCGGCCATTCCCCGCGCGCGTACTGAGTGTCAGATCTGAGCTGAGGGTTTGGTTGGAATTCAAGGGAATCAAAAGTCTCCCGTCGCAAATCTGCCAGCCACAAGCTCCGGGGCCTCTGGAAACACCTTTTACTTCTCTGACCCTCACTTTCCCCATCATCAAAACGGCTGTTGTAACCGGGTCATGGTCTGAGCCCTGAGGCCCCTCTGTCCGTGGGGCAGAAAAGGCCTGGCTGGGAAAAGACCCGATCAACATTCCAGCAACTGCCCTGGGGGCTTCCGGGCAGCTTGGGGGCCACTGGGTTCCCATCCTGGCCCAGCACCTGGACTCCAGCTGGCACGTAATAAACACTCAATAAACACAACCCCACACAGCGTCCCACAGCGGCCGCCCTCTGGTCCTCCGCCCGGTCTCCTCCCCACCAGGACCCCGGGCTCCACTGCGCCTCCCTGCCCCGAGCTGTCTGGGGGCTGGAAGGAGGGATGGGCTGGGGGGGGCGAAGGGAGGGAGGAACAGCTAATGCAGTAGCCCCTCCATCTGAGCTTCCTTGTTTCACAGTTGTGACGTGGGAGGGGGTGGGGAGGGAAGTCACCGTCCCCATCAAGCCAGGGCTCTGAGACCCTCCGAGGATGGGGGATGAGCAGGGAAATCACTGTCCCCTTCATACGGGTTTAATCTGGTTTTGGGGGGGACAGGGTTCAAGAAGGTCCTGGGCAAGGCTGGGGAATGTTCCAGGGGCTCCTGGGGCGGGGCGGGAGGGGCTGCAGCTTCATAAGTGGCCCATTGTGTCCTGTGGGCTCCCACAGCCCCCCCAGGGCCACGCTCTGGGGAGCAACAGAACCCGGAGAGGGCAAGGGTGAGGGAGAGGGGCCATGGGGACAGAGTCTGCCAGGGAGGGAGGGCAGGGGCGCCCAGGGACAAAGGCGGGCCGGAGGGGCGCAGTAAGTCCCACAGATAGAGCTTGGCTGCCGGGTCGGGAGGCCCCGTCCCACTCAATTCAGTAAAAGAAAAAAAAAAAAAGAAAAGCGAGAGGCAGCCGCTTGGCCGCGGAATAGAACTCTTTTTATTTGTCTTAATGTCCCTGAAATGCACAAACTGGAAACCCGACACCCTCTATTTCTCTTGGACGACTCCGCCAAGCACCTCCCCACCTTTCCCAAGCTCCGGACCAAAATTGCACCGTTTCCTGCTAAAACCTCTCCAGTTCCAGGGCTGCGGTGTGGGCCTCAGCTCCAGGAGGCCCGGGGGGGCAGTGGGGGGGCAGCTTCCCGGGAGAGACCAGGCTCAAGCTTGCAGGGGACACCAAGGGCAGGCCCCTGTGGCTTGGGCGGGCTGGGGACCAGCCTCTGTCAGGACAGGGTGTGGCTAGCATCCTGCCTGCATCCTGGGCTTGGCCACTTGCAGCCCGGTGACCTGGGTCCCTGTCCCCTAGCCAACCCTGCTTCCTGCACAGAGGCTGGTCCCCAGCCCGCCAAGCCACAGGGCTGCCCTCAGCTTTAAAGGAAGGCTCCGGGAAGTGCTGACAAGCTTGTCCTGCCCCGTGTGGAGACTGAGTGAGTGAGTGGCAGCCACCATGGCGACGCCCAGGTGGCACATCCAGAGTCAGCCTTCGCCGCAGAGCCGGACTTCCCAGGAGCCAGGGGGCAGGGCACTGGACTCTCCCGTCCTCCCCAGTGACAGCCAGCCACGGAGCAGACGTGAGGTGGCCGCTCAAGGGCCTCTGGGGACGCATGCCGGTGCTGATAAGTGCACCATGACATGGCCCTGGGATTCCCCAAGTCTGAGAATGACCGGCTCCCCCAGCGTGAGCAGGCTCCCGCGTGCAGGGCCACCAGAGCCTCAACTCCACCAGCACGGGCCTGAGCCTCCAAAAGGGAGGCAGAATATGCGTTGATTCCTCAACTCTGCGGCACGGCCAGCCGGGGTTCTGTGTCCCCCACAATGGGCAAGGTCATGTGTTGTTTTGGCCCAGGTGTGGGAGTGCTGTTAATGGCTTCTCTCACTTATTCACCCCCTTATGCCTCGTGCGCTTGAGACCCCTGAGAACCTGATTTCATCAGGCCCTGTACTAGGCACACGGGTGCTCCCAGGATGAATCTGGCACAGAATCAGTTCTTCAGAATCTTTCAGTCTTGCTGGGTGCAGCGGTGCGTGCCTGTAATCCCAGCAGCTCAGGGCGTGTGGTTCAGTGGTTAAGCACCCCTGGGTTCAGTTGCCAGTACCACGCGACCAAAAAAAACTCTGCTTTGCTGGGCACAGTGGCACATTTCTGTAACCCCAGCCACTTGGGAAGACCACCTGGGCCACTTAGCAAGACTGTGTCCAAAAAAAAAAAAAAAAAGAATCTCGGCCTCATCAGGGGACATTCCTTGTTCCCTGTCCACCGTCCCCCACGCCCATCAGCAGGTGCCCCCTGACCTCCCTTCCACACCGTCACAGTAGGGAGGGAAACTGGTGCCCACCGTGGCCCGGCCCCAGCCCGGGCCCCCTGAGCCTGGCGGGTGGCCTCCCTGGGGCCTCTGGGTTCTCCTCTGCAAAGCGGGCACCATGGGGGCTCGCCACCCACCTCCCTGGGTCCCTGTGGGAAATCAGATGTCAGTGCCACCTCTTCCGCCAACTCTGAGGGGCTGTTCTAGGAACTTCCGGTGGCCTCGGAGTGTCACTCCTGCCCACGACAGGACAGGCAAAGCTTACCCCAAAGAAAGAATCTCCAGATCAGAATTTCGGGTCCTGCGGTCCCCACAACGAGGGAGGATGCTAGCCGGCAGCAGGGGCCTGCTCTTGGCACCCTCAAAGCCGATGGCACAGAAAGGCCACCAGCCAAGGCCTTGGGAAGGTCACAGTCCTGACCGCAGCCTCTAAGCCGGGATCCTAAAGCAAGTGACCATTTGCTTGAGAAGGCACCCGTGGACCAGGCCTGGGCGGGAGTGTGCACCCAGCCAACTCCTCGGGGTGCTTCCGTCTGCCAGCCGGGGACAGAGGGGGTGTCGGTGGGCTCTGGAGGCCCTCGGCTGGCAGGGCTGGAGTTGGCTCGTTGCTGTGTGGTGACAGATATCCCTGTCCGTCTCTGGTCATCATTTTCTTTGGTGCATAACCAAGAGACAGCCACCTTCTTGCCACTTTTGATGTTTGGGGACAGTGTGGGCAGGCCACACCCCTCAGTGGACTAACAAGAGAATCCAAAGGGGACCAACCCAGACGGCAACAGGGATGCCCACTCGGCCAGCCACAGGCCCCAGCACCAGGTCTTACAGCTTCACGACGTGGAAACAGAATGATTCTTCTGTGATCTGGAGGAACCCATGGGGGAGGGGTAACCCATGGGGGAGGGGTGCAGAGGACACGGACACCCTGTCCCCAAATCAGCAAGAAGATCAGAAAAGGTGCAAAGGGCCCGGAGCTCTGCTCCCCGCTGTCCCCCATCCGGGCGATCGGCTGCTCTTCTGTGAGGTGGGTTGAAGGCAGAGGGTCTCCTGGACATGGGGCAGGGGCAGCAAGTGGGCGAGGCGCAGCCGGGGTGTGGAGGCCAGCGGGGCCCCGAGGTCTGCGTGGTGCAAAAAAGGACCGGGGTCTTCACAGCCAGCCAGAGTGGGGCAGGGGGCCTGTCAGGCTGCCTCTGTGAGTGGGACTCAGACCAGTCGCAGGTCACCCAGAAGGCTCCCAAGTCCCTAGAGCAAGCCTGGGGGTCAGGGCCAGGGCAGGCCTTCTAACACTGCAGGTGCCACACCACCTGGGGACCGGTCAGCGTCTAAGAGGCAGCCATGGACCCCGCTAGGAGAAATCCCACCTGTCTTCCTGCTGCTAGGTCAGGAAATGGGCCCCAGGCCCCAGGGTCTGAGCAGCCATAAAGGGCAGGAGTCGGGGCCAGGCAGGTCAGGCTGAGCCTGACCTTCACCCCAGCACCCAACAGCCTGGCCACCACCGTGGCCGGCTTGGACTATGGCAGTAGCCTCCTGCCCGATCCCCTGCTGTCCCTGCTGACCTGCTGTTTGGCTGAGTGGGTGTAGGACCATCATTATGCCCATTTCACAGAGGGGGAAGCTGAGTCTAGATAGATCATCATGGTGACCTGGACGGGCAGAGGGACATTGCGTAGGCTGGCTCCAGGGTGGGCATCTTGAACGTCGCCTGAGGCCGGCATGGGGACGGGGGATCAGGCAGCAGCAGCCCTTGGGTGATGCCAGACACTTCCTCACTGGACCAGCTGGTGGGGGAAGGTGGCCCTGGAGGACAGGAAGTGGCTGAGCTTGTTGAAGGAGCCCAGGGCAATCAGTGGCCTCAGTGGAGTGATGGGGGGCTCCATGATGGCTCCGCCCATGCGACCCAGCCAATCGGCCTCAAGAGCAGGAGGATTGGGGGAGAAAGAGGTTGTTGGAGTGGGTGGCGTGTGGGAAGCCGGTGGTGGCAGTTGGGCTCTGAGGGTTTTTTCCTGAGGAGCTGTTTTGTTTATCTTGTGTGGTTCTAAAAATAAAGTTAGTTTCTTTTGACAAGTGGCTCCTGAATTGTGCCCAGCCAGCCTGCGGCAGGGGGCAGGAGGTGAGGGTGGAGTTAGATCTGGCTCCAGGGGAAGGGGGGCGCCTGGGGCTTCTGGGGCGGAAATGGCACCCTCTCAGGGGTAGGCCTGCCCAGTGTCCCTTTCCACCAAGGCCAATTAGGACCTCAACCGGTTTCCGCCATGAAATCGGTTGATAATAATGAATGTTAATAACTAGCATTTATTAAGCCCCGACTGTGTGCCATGCACGGGCCTGGGCCCTGTTCCATGCATTCTCATCGGATCCTCATGTCCACCTCCAGAGACGGCCACTGGGTTATCGTCCCCATTTTACAGATGAAGAAACAGAAGATTCAATAGGTCAACTGCTTGTCCAGCACCCCAGCCACTGAGAGCCAGGATTAGGACCTGTTTGTCTGAATACTGAGCCCGAGTCCCCCCTGCCAAGTCCCACCTGAAGTATACACACACACACACACACACACACACGCACACGCACGCACATGCATGCACACACGCACACGCACACACATGCATGCACACGCCTGGCCTCTCTTGGCCACATCAGGTGCCCCCTGGGCCCAGGAAACCTTGGTGAGGCAGAGCCGGGAAGCCCAGGGGCTGCATTTCTCTAACAAAACTCGCCCGTGGCTCTTTCCTTCCCTGGCTCTTTCCTTCCCTGGCTCTTTCCTTCCCTGGCCGGGTGGGTCGAAGCCTCGCTGCAGCCTGCAGACGGGCTCAGGGGCAGGCCTCCCCCACCCCCCCAATGGCTGGCTCGTGATCGTCCTGGTCCCGGATGAAGCAATCAGAGCTCAGGATTAGTGGACGTGGCTCTGGCTTTCAAGTCCCACCCGCTGACAGACCACCACGTCCCCGCACCCCCCTGTCCCTCCACCTTTCAGAAAAAAGTGCAGTGGCTTGCTTATCTTAGTGTGGCGTTGCCGTGGAAACGCATCCCCTGTGAGAGGCGCTGTCATAACATTTCAGCGCTGTTCGCAACACTTAAAGACACAGCCTCCTCCTGCCCGTGCAGCCCACGGCCAGCGTCCACCCTGGGGAAGGGTGAGGGAGGCGGGAGGGGAAGAACGCGGGGGACCGCTGTGAACAAGTCGGCTCCCGTCTCCAGGTGCCCGGCCAGCATGGGAGGGTTTAGAGGGTGGAGGCCGCTCCAGGGGCTCCCGGCCCTGGCAATGTGCCCTGCTTTGGTGGCTCTCACCAACGTCCCCAAGAAGGTGGCCTGATTAGGATGCCCGTTTTTCAGAGAAGGAAACTGAGGCTCGGGGATGTCGAGTCACAGCAGCAGATACGGCTTAGTGCTCCTGGCCACCGCATGTCCTGATCTAGCTCTCCAAGGCCCGCATCCCGGGACCCTCCCATGCATCTGTATCTGTCACTCTGTCACTCCGTCACTGCTCTTCAGCTCCGCGGTGGTCCTTGGGGCCTGGCGTTGCCCACTTGCAAGCAGGAAGCGGGAAGGGCTCCGAGCCAGCCACCTCGCTGCCGGCTCAGTGACCCTCCGCTGAAGACAGCAGGTGTGTGGGGAGGAAAGAGGCGTCCTGCACCCAGGGCTCCCTGCGGAATTTCACCCTGATTCACCCTCGTGAGGCTTCTTCCCCCGCTGCCCCGGGACACATCCTTGTGAATCATTGTCCTGAGGTCCCTCACCTGGGGTCTGCACAGGGGACTGTCTGCCCTCAGGTCACACAGGAGCCCTCTAGGGCCAGACCCTGCCTGACCTCAGCTCCAGCATCTTCCAAATCCCCTGCACACCCGGCCTTCAGCCCCACTGGGACATGGCCCTGTCCCCACAAGCCGCCTTCTCTCTGGCCTCTGGGCCTGGCCACGGGCTGCCTGGCCACTCTCCTGGGGGCATTTCCCCAGGCTTCTCCCCCTGCTGAGGCCCGCTGGCCCTGAAGGCTAGTGGAGGCAGCCCCTTCCCTGGGAGACCTTCTCTGACCCTCACTGAACCACTGAACAGGCTCAGCAGCATCTCCCCCGCCCAGAGCCCCATGAAGGGGGGGACGGCCAGGTCTTTACCGGCCTCCCGAGCCACCAGTGTGCCCTGGGGACAGGCTCCCGTCTTCAGCTCTCAATTCCCACTGTCCTGCCCAGGCTCTGCCACTGAGAAGCTGCTAATGAAACAGAAAGAGTGAATAAACATGCACTTATGTAGTACCTACTGTGTGCCAACCAGACAGACTCTGCAGTCTCTGCAAGCACCTGCAGGGTCCCCTGTGGCCACCCTGGCCGCCACTTCACCTGCTTCTCTTCCACCCCGACTCACTCCATTGCTGACTCGTCACTGCCCTGGCCCTGCTGTCCCAGCCCCCTGTGCCTGCAGTCCCCTCTGCCCAAAGCCACCTTTCCACAGATGCAGCCCTTGTGGGGACAGGGCCGAGTCTCAGTGTGGCTGGAGGCCACACTTCCTCAGGTCTCTGCCCCGACGTTCCCCTTCCGCTCCGAGAGGGCTCCCGGCCTCTGCGGAAAACTCCTTGCTCAGCCGCTGCTCACGGACTTTGTCATTGACAGACAGGGAGACGGTGGGACAGATATTTACATAGAACTGACCCACGAGCCAATGAGCACTCAATCCCCCACCCAACGAGAGAAAGATATGTGTGAGCAAAGGTTCACTGTGTGTCAGCCAGTTCACGGTGACTATATGTAGAATTGTCCGTCCGTCTCACGAGGTGGAAGTGCCCCGGGGAAGGGGTGTCGCCCCCTGGGTAACCACCCCCCGGCCCCCTTCACAGCACAAGGTAGGTGCTCAGTGAATAGGTAGGAGTGAATATCAGATGCTAGCCCCCATTTCCTGCTGCAGAACAGCCCCGGGCTGCAGGCGCTGTTATAAACCAAACCCAGGAGCTCAACTCTCACCCCAAGTAGCCAAGGATGCAGTGCCCTGAGCCCTCGCTGCTGGCCCGACTGCTCGCCCTGCTGCTGGCCTTGACCATGGACCTTCCCTGGCTGGGCCCTGTACACAGCAGGTTGTTCCAGGGGCCCCGAATCCTCTTTCCAGAGTGGGTGCCCAGGCCTGGGTGACAGGCTCTCTGGTGGCTGGGGATGCAGTGGGGACCAGGAGGAGAGGAGAGTCCACAGAGGAGGCGCCCAGAGGAGGCAGGGGGTCAGGGGCAGCATGGAGCAGACTCCCCTTCCGGCTCTGAAATTCTGCCAAGGTCTCCGGCCCCTGCACACTGGGGGTCCAGATGGGCACACTCCGGCCTCTTCAGAGGACTCAACCCACCCGCTGCTAGGAAATGTTCAAGCCAATGAGTTCCAGCGTCCACGTGGAAATTGTGGATGCACTTTAGGCAGATGTCCTCCTCCGCCGCCATGCTGGGGGCTCTTGGGCTCCACCCGCGACCCAGGCCCTGCTGAAGCCCACCAACGGCGGCCCCACGCTCAGGCCTCTTCCCCGGCCCTGGCCTGGAGTCCAAGCGGATCAGTGCAGTGGTGTGGGGCAGAGGGGAGAAGGGACCCCAGGTCAGTGCCCAGAAGCCCAGGAGGCTGCCACTCAAGCCAGGCTTTGGACAGCAGAGGACAGGACCCCTCCTGGGGACCCTGGGGACCTGGGCAGCCTTCATTTTCCACAGGCCTGAAGGAGGGTCTTGGGGGAGAGCCTCACCGGATGCTCCTGGGGATGGGGGACGGGAAAACGCCCACCTGGAACCCCAAAATGCCAAAGATCCACAGGAGGAACTTGACCTGGGACAACAACGTCACCACGTCATCCTGTCCCAGTGGCCATTTTTGGTGCTCCCAGCCACGCACTGGCCTGCGGACCCTCTGACTGGGCCAAAGCCATCCTGCTTCACAGACGGGGAGGAGGCTGAGGCCAGACGAGACGCGGGATCCTGACCCCCACGGGGTTGACCAGGGTCCAGACTCGCCCAGATATGCCGTGCCACCTCCTGTTCTAACCTAAGCAGCGCAGAGCAAGTCCTGAGCTCGGGGCACACACGATGATATACACACTCCTCCGGGTCCCTTGAGAGCCAGCCAGGAAACTGCAGCTTCCGGGGTCCGTGAGGTCTGAGGTGTCAGACCCGGGGACAGGACCCCTTCATGACAGGTGTCCACCCAATAACCCAGAAAATCCAGAGACCTGACTCCCCTGCCCTCAGATCCCCAAACACCCCCCAGGGGCACTGGCACAAGACGAGGACCCCAAAGAGGACTGCCGGCTCCTCTGCACCCTGCACTTTTCCACACGGGGAAGAAACAGGAAGAGGAGACAGGGCGGGCTCCCCGGAGCCCCCGGAGCCCCGGGAGCCCCCGGAGGTGTGTTTTGTGCCTGGTCATCAGCGCTTTTCCTGCGTCAGGCGACAAGAATACAGACTCATCTCTTGCTGATCTGGGTGCTTTTTAGCTCTCATTCCCCAAATACTATGATTCTGGGTGTCTGGGGTGCAGTCGCCCTGGCTTGCTCCCGATCAGCATCACTAATCCCCACACCTCACAAGATCTAGGGCGGTCCTCCTCCGCACTACGTCACAGCCGCGCTCAGGGCAGACACAGCCCGCTGCCTGCGACACCAGCCCTGCTTTTTGTCCTCATGGAATTCCTGCAAGGTCCCCATGAGGTCCCCGTACCCGTCTTTGTCAGGTGAGGCTGCCATGGCTCAGAGAGGTTAAGGAATTTGTCCTAAGGCACAGAGCAAGTCCACAAAGAAACAGACACCATTGTCCTTAGCAGACACAAAAGCCCACGGAGCGATTTCTCTCCGGGAAACTCCAGATTGAACAATTTCATCTTGGCGTCGGCTGAAGATGAGAAGGGACTTCAGGAGTTGACGCTGGGTTTATTTCCCTAAGGGAGTGAGAACCTCAGCTCTGCTATGCCCCGGGCTCTGCCTCGTGCAAACTCTGAACCCTGAGGAGAGTTCTCCGTCAAGTCCACGCAGGTGGAACCGGGCAGCGGACACGGGGTGCGAGGGCCAGGAGCCTGCAGGTCCTTCCCCTTTGCTGTCCTGCTAAAGGCCGTGCCCGCCCACGGTGGGTTCCTCCCTTTGCAGGAAGCCCCCTGGACACACGGTCCACTCTGGTGGCCCTGCCCTCACGGGGCTCCTGCAGGTTAACTTGGTGAGGACTCCATGGATCGCAGCTGCTCCGAGAGCTGCTGAGGTCACCAGGACAGGCTGCCGACACACCCCGGGGAGCGCCCGTCCCGCACCAGGGTCCTCTTCAACTTCAACTTGCCCACTGTCCACAGTCGGTCTCGGGCCCCTGTGACACATGGAAGGAGGTTTGCCCAGGCGGCTCCAGGCTCTGAACCTCAACCTCTTATCCACAAAACAGGAGAAATCCCATCCGCCCTGCGGAGGCGGTCCACGGAACGTGCCGGGGCCCACCAGCCCCCTGTGGGGTCCGTGAGCAGTGACCAGGGACTTCTGAGGGCTGCAGAGAGCAGCCCCGTGAAGACCTGGTCATTCCCATCCCCTCAAAGTGTCCCAAGCACCTGGAGGTCAGGGCCACGCGATCCCTGGCTTTGACCCGGGCAGAGATGGGACACCCGTGGACACCTGGGCAGTGTCTGCTTTGGGCAGCACTTTGACTGCCTGCTCTGACTGGTGGGAACCAGGGTTGGCCTCCCCAAGGTCACCCTGACCAGCGACAAGGGGACACTGGAGGCTCCACTGTGCTCAGTCACTTAGCAGCAGTGGCCACAGGCAAAGCCCCAGGCCCCCTGAGCCTCAGCTGCCCCGGGGGGTGGCGACGGTGCCAGCCTACTTCACCAGGTGCCCGGAGCCCAGATGGTCCCGGGGGCGAGCAAAGTTCTCCAAACCCCAACCTCCGAGCCCCGCGGGGGCCTGCGGCGTCCTGGGCACCTCCTGTCCCCTGACGGGAACGACTCCCTTCCCCGCGTCCAGGTGGCTCAGCCCCGCGCCAGCTCCAGGCCACCGTGTGGGTGGCAGACGTGAGCAGGGAGGGGACTTGCCCAGGGTCACGGGGACACTAAGTAGCAAGTGTCCTCAGCCCTCTGCCAGCAAGTCCTCGGCTGCCAGGGGAAACTGTCCCCCCTGCCCCTCTGGCCACAGCTGGCTGTCACTCAGCGAGCAGGAGGACCCAGTGAGCGTCCTCGGGGACAGAGGGCCCTGAGCCCAGGAGGGCAGTTCCGGGCCGGGGCCCCAGCGTGCAGAGGCAAGGGGAGGAAGATGCAGATGGAGGGACTCGTGAGCGGCATGAAGCCACCTTGAGAAGCCGCAGACACTTGCGGCCATCACTGCCGGGGCCACAGTGTGGTCCAGACACGAACCAGGCCCGAGGGAAAGCCAGCAGTGGGGCACGTGCCACCCGAGAGACGCTCTGTCAGAGGGAAAAAGTCACCTGCCCCTCCACCCTTCACACCCACAGGGCTGGGCTGGACCCTTCACCCTACAGGTGACCGTGGCAGGAAGGCCGCATGAGCAAAGCCCTTCACGGCACCCAGGCCAGGATGGCAAAGGCAGCTGGGGACAGGCCGGCGGCTGTTCAGTGCTCCTGCTGCGGGCGGGGTTCTCATGTGTCCCAGGTGACCCTGAAATGTTCCCGGACACTTACTGTAGGAGCAACCTTCCGTGTCTCATCCCCAGTGCAAAATGGAGCCAGTCCCTGCCACACGAGTCCCTGCCACATGAGCCCCTGCCCTGTGAGTCCCTGTCATATGATCCCTGCCACGCAGGTCCCCGCCACGTGAGTCCCCACCATGTAAGTCCCTGCCACACAAGTCCCTGCCACACAAGTCCCTGCCACATGAGCCCCTGCCATGTGAGTCCCTGTCATATGATCCCTGCCACGCAAGTCCCCGCCACGTGAGTCCCTGCCACACAAGTCCCTGCCACATGAGCCCCTGCCATGTGAGTCCCTGCCACACGAGTCCCTGCCACATGAGCCCCTGCCATGTGAGTCCCTGTCATATGATCCCTGCCACGCAAGTCCCCGCCACGTGAGTCCCCGCCACGTGAGTCCCTGCCACACAAGTCCCTGCCACACGAGGATGCCACGCCAGCCCCTCCCGGATCTGGAACCGCACCTTCTCGTCACCGTGGCTGGGACGACTGTCACCGCGGGTGTTCTTCATGCTGCATTTTATTCACATGGCGCTCCACACCTGGACGGCACGTGCCACTGGCGTCACTGGCGAACGACTTGTAACAAAGAGTGTCCCAGTGTCGCCGAGAACCCAAGACGGAGCCTGCTGCTCCCTGGACCCCGTCCCTCACCGGCTGTGAGGGGCCACCCCCGTCCCCAGAGCCTCCGTGTTCCAGCTGGGACACGGAGAGAAGGTCCTCACGGGTCCAGCCTGCCGGACGCTGCAGGTGTCCTCGGGCCTTGGCTCGTGGTGGCGAAGCCCTGGGGGCTGGGGACACAGCACAGGACAAGGCCGAGGTGGTGGCCTCCTGGGGACTGCTGTCCAGGGTGGTGGACAGAAACTATCACACGGGCTGTCACTGCCCGGAAATGACCGTGGGAAGGGAGGGCGTCGGTCCCCGGGGGTCCAACCCAGCCTGGGGGCAGAGCGGGGGCCGAGGTCTGGCCGCCACCTCCAAGTCTGACTTCTGGAGAGGTCGCGGTTGACGTGGCTGCTGCAGAGAGAAACGGGATAAGAAGGTGACAATGGAAGAGAAGGCCTGGGAGCAGGGGGAGCCGCTCCCCTGGACACACTGCAGGACACTGGCCCAGGCGGGTACTGGCCGGGAATTAGCTATTGCTCCAGACCCCGAGGGCCACCCTAGAGTCCCCTTCCCCACACGCCCTCCCCAGGTAGGAAAAGGAGGGTCAAGTCCCCCCAAAGGACTTCTGAAGACTGAGCACTGTGGCCACTGACTGTCCACTCAGCTGGTCAGCACCCACCTCACGGTCACTGGATCACTGCTGTCTCATGAGGGTCACAAGATAGGCCCCTAAGCAGCACCTCATCTCTGCCCTCACCCACGGTGCTGGGCCCTGACTCCGCCCAGCTCAGCTTCTGGGGTCCAGGGAAGTGTCCCAGGTGGAGGTGCCCAGCACTGAGTCCCCAAGGCCGGCTGAGGTGGCCGCGTGGACAGCCGGGAACAGCCCGGGTGAGGGCGGCTCCAGGGAAAAGGGTTTCAGCGCTGGCGGACGGGGAGGAGCGAGGCCGCACGAGGCCCTGCGGCCACGGCAAGGGCTCTGGGGTGGACCCCGGGAGTTCTGGGGTGATTCGGGGACAGTGCCAGAGCCCCTCTGGCTGTGGGCAAGGAGTGGGCTTCACAGGACCACAGGGACCCGAGGAGGCGAGTCCTCAGAGATGGCCGCCATGTGTCCTAGACACAGGGGTGCTGAGGGCTCACTTCAAGACGGCAGCTTTTCTGTTCGTTTCCGTGAGTGTCTTTTCTCATTTCTAACTTTGAAATGATGGATGAATACTAAGTTTTCGAGACAGGGTTTGGCTCTGCTGCTCAGGCTGGATTCAAACTCTGTTCTCGTGCGATCCTCCTGCCTCAGCCTCCCCAGCAGCCGGGACTACAGGTGCCTGCCCCCTTCTCCGGCTCTAACGCTGCTTCTGATGAGCAGAAGTTTTTAATTTTAACGAAGCCCAGTTTACCGAGTTTTCCTTTCACAGTTCTAACATCCTGACTCTGTGCCTGCTGCAAGGTCGTGGAGACAGTCTCCATGTTTACTTCTAGAAATTGAATGATTCCTGTAACTCAATAAGAAGTAGGAAAAGAATCCAATAAAAACTGGGCAGAGGACTTGGACAGATATTTCACCAAAGAAAATATTCCGAGGACTAAGGGCCCAGTGAAGGACACTCAGCCTCACGAGCTGAAGAGGGAGGTGCCGAGTCAAATCACAATGAGCCGGGTGCAGTGGGGCACGCCTGTAATCCCAGGAGCTCGGGAGGCTGAGGCAGGAGGATCATGAGTTCAAAGCCAGCCTCAGTAACTCAGCAAGGCCCTAAGCAACTCAGTGAGACCCTGTCTCTATATAAAATACAAAATAGGGCTGGGGGTGTGGCTCAGTGATCAAGTGCCCCTAAGTTCAATCCTTGGTACCCACCCCCAATAATGATAATAAAAAAATAAAATAAAATTACAATGGCATGACTCTGCAGCTGGTAGAATATCTAAAATTAAAAGACTATGTGATTGTTGACCGGGATGTGGCGGGACTGGAGCTCTCATACACAGCTGGAAGGTAAAATGGGACGACATTTGGTTTTAATGAGTTAAACACATAACTACTCTATGATGCAATTATTGCACTCCAGGATATGTACCCAAGAGAAAAGAAAATGAGAATCCACACAAAATCTTTGACATTCCCAGCAGCTTGGTTACAGAGTAGCCTAAACTTTGAAACACAAAGGCCCCGGAAGGGTAAATGGATAAACTCTCACATAAACACAAGAAGGAATATTACTCAGCAATAAAAAGCAGTAAGCAACATGAAACTGAGTGAAGGAAGGAACATTCCACTCATGGAATGTTCTAGAACAGGAGGGCTATTCCATGGGGACAGAAAGCACTGCCGCCTCTGGGGAAAGAACAGGAAGTGATTGGGAAGCGGCATGAGAGAACTCTCTGGATTGTCGGAAAGCGTTCATATTCTGATTGGACTGTACGTAGACACGGTCGAGATGGATTGAACGGTGCAGTTTAGATCTTCATAAAAATGTCATCTCCATAAGGTTATTTGGGGGGAAAGAAAAACAGTTGTTGGATGAATGGGTGTGGAAGCACTTGGACGAGTTCAAAGGGCTCTATGGAAGAGAAGTCAGGGGCACACACTGCTAGAAGATTCCATTTATTCTCCATCCAACAGAGATCTGGTGACCTACTGTGCGCTCTCACAGCCTCTGGAGCAACAAAGACGGGTCCGATAGCGTCTCAACGTCCATCAAGACGCTAACAGGCGTCCTGAGTGCCGTGTGTGCCCGTGTGGGCCTCTCCCTCCCCCGGAAGCCGGCCTCTGGGTTTTCCAGGGGCCAGTTAAAGGGTTCAAATATTAAAAGAAAAAAAAAGGCGGTTCAGCCACCTCTTGGCAGCCCTCGGCACCTGGACCAGCCCCGGCACCTGGACCAGCTGCACGAACCAGGTGAGGAGACTCGGGAGGTGTCCGAGGTTTTCCAAGCGGTCGCCAACAGGCCTCCCTGTCCCTGACCTACAGGCAGGGTGGGCCTGGCCAGGGGCCCTCCAGCAAGGCCACGGCCACAGGACGACTAAGCACCGTCTCTGGCCGCTCCTGCCCTTGGCGCAGACCTCCATTACCCCGTGCGCTGAGCCAGTCTTTCCCAAGTGCTTTCTCTTAGAGGAACAGAAAAAAATAAGTGACCGACTGCGCCGCACAGTGAGGACTCAGCGCAGGTTTAAAGACTCAGCAGAGCTCCTCACGGGCCCCAGGAAGCTGAAGACAAGATGGGCCCCGAGATCCCATCAGCGGCTGAGAGCACTGGGCTCGCAGAGTCTCTGTGTGGAAGTTTCTGGTCTTTCCCTGGCCCCAGAACCCCAGGGTAAAGGCTGCTCCCGTGTCAAGTGGCGGGGTGAACTGAGAATGCAGTCAAGAGGGGACTGCCTGGGACATTCACGGCTGTGGCTCAGCGCCCATGTGCTGGGGAGGGACGGGGAGGAGGCCTCGGGAACCCGGGGAAGCCAGGCACGGGGGAGGCCCTGAGGTCAGTCCTGGGGCAGCTCCCAGAAGGCTTGGCCAGAGGCCCTCTCAGGACCACAGGGGTCCCCTCAACTCCCCTCTGGCTCTGCAGGACCTGGAACGTGGGCTGTGGCTCACTGCCCAGATGGGGTCAGTGACATATAGCCTGATCTAGACACATGGGCTGGGAGACCAAGACCAGTGTCCCTAGGGAGCCCTGTGTGATCCCTGCCTGAGCACTGCAGCCAAGGACAGGTGGCTGCCTGCTCGCTGTCTGTATGAAGGAGACGAGGTGGCCTTGCTCTTGGGTTCTGCTCCCAGAGGCCAGATCTTAGCTTCCTGGACTGCCAGGGTCTCCCCGGGACCCCTCCGAGCACCAGGTGTAGCACGTGCACACTCCAACTTTGTAGAAAGAATAGATAAATAAACACGTGCATTAACACACGCCGGCTAGCACTGGAATGGTCCCTGGAAATCAAACAAGCCATCCCTCTGTGCAGTGTACAGGTGAGGAAATGGAACACGGAGAAAAGAAGCGATTTCCTCCTCATGCATCACGACCAAGACCACCCTAAGATCCAGCCGTCCACCACGAGGCCCTGAGCCCATGAGCCCTCCTGGTATTGATTGGCAATGCCTGCCGGGCTCCTTGCCTGGGGACCACCGGAGCTAACGATGGTGCTGCAACTGATTAGTGATGTCTGCTGGGGAAAAGGGAGGGCCGGTGACAATTAGGTTTTCTCCTATTTGCTCAGCCTTAAGGACAGGAGTGATGCTAATGAAGCCCGCTCCCTGGAAAGGGGAAGATTTGCCCGGGCAGCACCTCACGCAGGAAGAACCCCCATTTCCAGCTCTTGCTCCTCCCCCTTCCTCTTACACCAGAAGATTCACTGCCCCCCCAAAAAAACTCCCATCCCTTCATAGCTGCGACGGGTCACTTCTACTGTCCCCCAGCCTGGCTTGCCCTTTCCACTGGGAAAACAATCCTTTGAGGCCATTGCCTAGTACCCTCTTCTGCTGACTAAGCCTTCCCCAGAGTCCTGCAGAGAAAACCCACCCAGGCCCGAGGTGCTCAACTTGGTAGCCCCCACCCCAGTCTGGGCTCTGCATACAGTAGGTGCTCAATAAACACATGGTGCATTAAGTTGGCATGCCTACCAGCCACCTCTCCTGGAGCTGGCAGAAAGACCACAAGTAGCTGCAAAAAGAAAAGGGAAGGAGGTGGGAGAGGCGACAGGGACCGCGGCATGATCTATTGACGGTGGGAGAGGAGAGAGAATGAATTCATTTCCTCTCTGTAGTAATTTGCCTGTAAATATTCACAAACCATGCAATTGCTCTCAGCCTCCCCATTAAAGATAAATGCATAAATAAAGCTGCCCGACCCAGGGGCTTTGCACACGGCTGCTGTTCCTCTCCGACAATACCAGACTGACTATTTAGTTGGCTGCAAAGTCCTTGCCCCGAAGCATCTCAGGGGTATCCCAGGGGTGCGTTCAGAAGTGGGTGACCCGCAGGGGAGGCGGAGGCCAGGCAGGAGGAGGTGCTGGTCACTGGTGAAACGAAGCAGATTTGCTCAGAAGACCAGGGTGTGACCAACCCAGTGCCCCGAGGGACCACACAAGGTGGCCTCATTTGGCAGGGTTTGGCTTGGCAAGGTGTCCTCCCCCCCCATACTGCCCCCCAGGAGGGTTCGAGGGTCATACACAGACAGTGCCGGCTGCATCTCTGGACCAGAGCAAAAGCAGCTGCCTCTGCAAATCCTGGAGGTCCCTGGCCCAAGGGGAGAGGACGGAGGGTCCCAAACAGACGACCTTCCAGAGCCAGCGTCCCTGGCCGGGCTGGGAAGGAGGCCTTCATGAGGCCCGGGCCTCTCCTCAGTCACCTGCAGCTCCCTCTCAGCACCTTGCCTTGGGACCAGGACAAGAGGAGCTTGGGGAGGGGCGAACACCCACCCGCCAGTCAACGGCAGGAGCCTGCCCCTCCTCCCAGCATGCCCTGCAAACTCCCAGGAACTGGACCCAGAGCCCGTCCCGTCCAGATGCCCAGAGCAGCATGGCTGAGCTGCACCCTCCTCACCAAGGCCCAGAGCGACAGTGTCCAGCCCCACCAGGCTGTGCCTTGGGACAGGCTCCCTGCCTTGGAGTCCTCACGGGGACCCTCAGAGACTGGTCACTCTGAATGAGAAACTGAGGTCCAGAACTACCCAGGGAGCCGGAGAAAGAGTGGAGATTCAAACCCAGGCTTGGGGCCACAGGATCTGAGCCCCAAATCCCCAGGGCACGGAGGAGGGGGGATGGGAGGAGGCTGGAGGCAGGGCCGGGGCGGGGTGTGTAGGGATTTCAGCAGACGAAGGCCCTGGCCTCTGCTGGCCTTGAGACCCGCTTCTCACCGGCCAGAGGCGACTTGGGCAGGCCTTTCCCAACTGGACCTCAGTGTCCCCACCCACGGGATGGTCTTCTACTGCCCCTGCTGGGCCCTGGCTCGAGCCACTGGGGAGACAGTGAGGTGGCGGGAACACACAGGGCAGCGCCCCCCACGGCCCCAGAGCCCAGGCACCAGCCGGGTGAAGCCTGCCGTCCCAGCAGTGCTCGCTGGCCCCTGCAGCAGCCTTGGCAGCAGAGAGACTCAGTCATGGTCATTGTGGGGCACTTTGGAGACCAGGAGCAGGCCGAGGCACCTTGGAAAGACGGGCACAAGAGGAGCTGAATGGGAAGGCGTCCTGCGTCACCCCGGTTAAACAGAAACCCCGTTTAACCACAGGCAGCAGCCTGTCTCCCCGACTCCGTCACTCGGGGCTTTTTCCTAACCGTCTGCCACTTAGCTTTATATTTTTATCACCCTAGAGCTGCCTCGGAATTGAAAATGAATTCACTGATGAGGGGAAGGGCGTTGCTGACCTCTGTGGCTCGCAGCCCTGGGCCGACATCCTCAAGCCTGGCTCCTTCCCACTCAGCAAGCGGAGCACGATGCGGCTCCTGTGCTCAGCTATGCCAAGGTGCAGGTGGGTGCCAGAGGAAGCAGCTCCGAGTCCCCGAGAGGGAGCGCTGAGTCACAGTCCCCCCGGGCCAGCAAACCCGCGTGTGCAGTCATTGGAGGCTCCCAGAAGGAGGCTGGGGGTGGAGTGGGCCTCCAGGGCCTCCAAGTGTGCCAAGCTGCAGAGCTCAGATGGCAGGTGCCAGGGGAGGTATGACTGAGAGATGGAGAGGTTCAAGTCAGGGAAATGAGAAAGAAAATCCATTAGCAGAGAATTTTCTCCACCGTTAAAGGAGGAGCACTGACTACACACATTCTGGAATGTTCCCAAAGGGTTCCATATTTAAGATTGCTCCCCGGCTCCGTGCTGTTGGAAGGTGGTGGAACCCAGAAGGGGTGGGGCCTGGTGCAAGGTCTTCGGGTCCTTGGGGACATGCCCTTCCACCTCCTCCTCTCCTGCTCCTTTGCTCCCTTTTTTCTCTGCACATGTTCCCTCCAGGATGCGCCACCAAAGGCCCCAATAACAGGGCCAACTGGTCATGGACTGAAATTCCCAAAACCATGAACCAAAACAAACCTTTGTTCTTTATAAGTTGATTGTCTCAGGCATTTGTTATAGTCACAGAAAGCTGCTTTGAACACACACGCTTAAAAGCTACGGCAAGCCCCGGACACAGTTTCAATTTCAGGTCAACCACCACCTTCCATGTATGTGCCAAATAGTTCATGGGGCACATGTCGTGTGGGACGGACTTGCACTAAAAATTTATTCATTGCTTAAACCGAGTTCCAATTTCACCGAGCGACCTGGATGTTATTGGTAGATCTGGAAACTACCCCCAGGAGGTTCCAGCTGCGTGTTGGCCAGCAGGGCTCCCGTGACCCTGTGATGGCCAGGAAGGAACCACACACACTGTCCTGCAGTGAGGGATGGCGCAAAGAAAAGCAGGAAGCGCACAGAGCGGACGTTCCGATGGCCCCTCCGCGGGCACACATGCCCGGCCGAACAAAGGCAGGAAGCCGGGGCCTCTAGGCCGGGAGAGAACGGAACGGCCTCGCCTCGTCTTCCAGCTCTCCAAGTTGTTGTTTTATTGCCTTAACAATAACAGCCGCGCACAAGCTCTGCTCCTGAAAGGGACCTTGCTGATCCGTCACACTGTGAGCGCTCTGAGGTGGCGGCTGGGAGTGTTAATCTCCACTTGCCAAAGAGGGTCCAGGGATCAGCGGAGGCTGGGGAAGAAGGACGCAGTGGGGGCGGGAGGCCGAGGGAGCCCTGTACCAACCCAGCCGGCGGGACGGTGACCGCCAACCGTGACCCCCCAGGTCCCTTGCTCTCTCCTGGCCTGGACATTTACTGCCCAGCTGTGGACACTGCAGGGCACAGGCCCAGAAGCAAACTCTGGCCTCGCCCTCACTCCTCCTCCTCCTCCTGGGGACAGGCCTGGCCCCGAGTTCAAGTTCAGATTAAACAGCTGCCGTGCTCCTATGAAGACTGGTCTTTGAAGTCTGGGAGGAAAATCTCAGCTCCAAAGGGACCTTTCCTACCAAAAATCCTCTCTGGGGAGTCCAGCCGGAAATAAAAACAAACCCCTGGGTTCTTCTCCCCAGCATTTATGAGATTTTTAATCAGAACAGCTGCCTCACAGACTGCGCTGCTGGGGAGGGAGCGGGGGCAGAGACCCAGGCAGGGATGGCGCTGGGGGGGACCAACGGGGGGACGCGCACAGCCACCAGGCAAGCTGTCACCCCGAGGACCAAGTGACAGTGCCCGCCCAGGGACACGTGGTGCTGGAACCCTGATAGCCCCGAGGAGCTGCAGCCACGTAGGTTCCAAGTCAGGGGACCCTGGCTCTGTTTTGCCTCCATCCACGGCACCTAGAGACCACCTGGTCACAGGCGGGACTCAGGCGGGACTCAGGCGGGACCCCTTTGCCCCTGAGCCTGCTCCCCCTCCCCGTCCCCCCCCTCCAGCAGCCCCTCCCTTGGGAACATCTGCCCATGGCCAGCCAGGGCCAGGGGCTAAGGCTGTCCACCCAGGGAGCTGCAGGAAGGGGTCGGTGGCCCCTGGGAGTGTAAAGGCAGACCTCACACCGGCTACGAGCTGGCCTTTCTGAGCAAGGGCAGGGGTGGACACTGGGCTTTGGGAAAGGTCTTTGGCCATCTGAGTTCTGGGCCACCGGCGCGTCACTGGCCAGTTTTGGTGGAGGACATGACAACCTCAGATGGGCACGTTCGAAACCCTTAGCCTCTAAAATGCTCTGCACAAACGTTCACTCCAAGGACCCTGGCCCCCGGCCCCCGGGGACACACGTTCATTTCAAGAGTGTCCAGAACCCCTGGAGGGCTCTTCGCGCAGTTCAGATCCCCAGCCCCACGGCGCAGCCGTCCCGGAGCGTGAATGATGAACTGAAAATGATGAATTTGAAATAAATGACAGCACAGTGAGGTAGGGACAAGGACACGGAAACGGGGTTGCTGCCAACGCTGCCACCCTCTGTGCAAAACGTCACGGTATCACTTTCAGAAGTGACTCTATGAACATAAATATTCAAAAACTTTTATGTTTTCTCTTTCCCCAAAACCGTCCATGGACGTAACTAAAAGGTGTCCCCCTCTTGTTGGCTTTCCCTTCTGGATGACGTGATGCGTTTTATGGGTGAGTCACGAAGACCAGGTTCACCGCACGCTCCATGAGGCTCCTTCCCGACCAGGGTCAGAGCTGATCCGACTTCACCATCACCATTAAAATAGACTTCCTCTTGTCCAACCAGGGCCAGGGACACACGCCTGCAACCTCAGTCCCTCAGGAGGCTGAGGCAAGAAGGTCGCAAGTTCAAGGCCAACCTGGGCCATCTACCCAGAACCTGTTTCAAAACAAAAAAGGCTGGGGATGTCGCTCAGTGGCAGAGCATCCAGAGTTGATGCCCAGCGTGCAGGACGATGATGATGATGATGATGATGATGATGATGATGGTGATGATGATGATGACCTTTTTGTATAGAAACGCAAGTATAAAAGGTCATCCGCCCCTGGGTGTGAAGCACCCTAGAGAGAGTTTTAGGTGTCCAGGTGACTGGGTCATGGGGCCCAGCATCTGGACAGACAGTACCCAGGGTGGTCTGTGAGTGTGGCTCCGGCATGTGTGAGCTGAATGTCCCCAGCGTGGGTGGCTTCGTCCAATCAAAGACCTAAAGAGAACAAGGAACCTCAGGGCTGTGGCTTGAATGTGTCCCTCTGAAACTCAGGTGCTGAGACTTAGTGGTCAGTGTGGCGGTGTGAAGGACGGGGTCTTGGGAGGGGATGGGACAAGGGTGCAGCTCCCCCACCCACAGGACGGAGGTCGCCCTCAAAGAGGCTTCAGCCTCACCCAGTCCTGGCCCTTCTGCCTTCCGCCATGTGTCTGCCCCTCGGAGCGCACAGCCCTCACCAGACGACCCAACCCGAATCCCGCGTCCACATCCTGAACTTCCTGGACTCCAGAGGGAGGGACAGTACACGTGTGTTCTTTTCCCACTGTCCAGCCACAGGGGGTTTGTTGTGGCAACACAAAATGGACAGCACGGGCTGCCCCAGAGGGAGAGGGAAGCTGGCCTCTCGGACTTCTTGAGCTGGACACTGGTCCATCCCCTGCCCTTGGGCTGGAACGGACACCACCAGCTCCCCTGGGTCTCAGCCTGCCCACTGCAAAGCTGGGACTGGTCAGCCTCCACAGTCCCATGGGCCAAGGTTCCATCAACACACACACACACCACACACACACACACACACCACACACACCACACACACACACACACCACACACACACCACACACACACACACACACACCATACACACCACACACACCACACACACACCATACACACCACACACACCACACACACACACACACCACACACACCACACACACACACCACACACACCACACACACACACCACACACACACACACACACCACACACACACACCACACACACCACACACACACACACACCACACACACCATACACACACACCACACACACCACACACACACCACACACACACACACACACACACCACACACACACCACACACACCACACACACCACACACCACACACACACACCACACACACCACACACCACACACACACCATACACACACACCACACACCACACACACACACCACACACACACACACACACCACACACACACACCACACACACACACCACACACACCACACACCACACACACACCACACACACCATACACACACACCACACACACCACACACACACACCACACACACACCACACACACCATACACACACACCACACACACCACACACACACACATCACACACACCACACACACACATCACACACACCACACACACACACACCACACACACACACCACACACACACACCACACACACACCACACCACACACACACACCACACACACCACACACACCACACACCACACACACACCACACACACCATACACACACACCACACACACCACACACACACACCACACACACACACACACCACACACACACACACCACACACCACACACACACCACACACCACACACACACCACACACACACACACCACACACACCACACACACACCACACACACACACCACACACACACACACCACACACCACACACACCACACACACACACCACACACACACCACACACACACACCACACACACACACCACACACACCACACACCACACACACCACACACACCACACACACCACACACACCACACACCACACACACACACACACCACACACCACACACACACACACACCACACACACACACACACCACACACACACACCACACACACACACACCACACACACCACACACACCACACACACACAACACACACAACACACACACCACACACACACACATCACACACACCACACACACACACACCACACACACACATCACACACACACACCACACACACACCACACACCACACACACACACCACACACACCACACACACCACACACCACACACACCATACACACACACCACACACACCACACACACACACCACACACACACACACACACCACACACCACACACACACCACACACCACACACACCACACACACACACCACACACACCACACACACACCACACACACACACACACACACCACACACACACACACCACACACACACACACACCACACACACACACACCACACACACCACACACACCACACACCACACACACCACACACACCACACACACACACACACAACACACACACCACACACACCACACACACACACACCACACACACACCACACATCACACACACACCACACACACCACACACACACCACACACACACCACACACACACCACACACACACCACACATCACACACACCACACACACACACACACCGCACACCACACACCACACACACCACACACACACACACACACCACACACCACACACACACCACACACACCACACACACACATCACACACATCACACACACACACACACCACACACACCACACACACACATCACACACACACACCGCACATCACACACACCACACACACACACACCACACACACACATCACACACATCACACACACACACACACACCACACACCACACACACACACACCACACACACACACCACACACACACACACACCGCACACCACACACCACACACACCACACACACACACACACACCACACACCACACACCACACACACACCACACACACCACACACACACCACACACACACACACACCACACACACACACACCACACACCACACACACACACACACACACCACACACACACACATCACACACACACACACACCACACACACACACACACCACACACACACACCACACACACACCACACACACACACACCGCACACACACACCACACACACACACCGCACACCACACACCACACACACACACCGCACACCACACACCACACACACACCACACACACACACACCGCACACCACACACCACACACACACACCGCACATCACACACACCACACACACACACACCACACACACACATCACACACATCACACACACACACACACACCACACACACACCACACACACACACACACACCACACACACACACACCACACCACACACACACACACACCACACACACCCCACGCCATTGGTTCTCGGTTCTGTTTCTCCAGAAAACTCTCACATCCACCAGATGTGGCCCTGCCCGGCCGTTGCTCTGTCCCCAGTGCTGACCAGCAGGTTGGGGATGGGAAGTGACCCAGCTCTGCCCACACAGGAGCAGGGACGCCCAGGCCTGGCCCTCACAACACCCAGGGGACCTGTGGGGGAAACCACGAAACCGTGATCGAAGAAACCGAGAAGAAGGAGTGGTCAGCGCGCGTCTGAGGCAGAAGGTTCCAGGCTGTCAGGGCGCCAGAGCTCCCCGCTCCGTCCAACCGCTGACCCAGAGTCCCCAAGTCGCCAGGTGGCTCTCAACAGACGGAATCTGAGGTTCACACCATGAGGGACCCGAAGGGCCAGCCCAACACTGAGGGACAGCAGAGACGGGCATTTGACATGGAGACGCACACACAGCCACGGCGTCGGAACTCTGCCATCGGCACAAGAAAGGACAGTGCCACATGGACCCTCCTCATGCAGTCACCTGGCACTTGACAAAGAGCAGAGTCAACAGAGCAGGGACGAGGGAGTCCCCAACAAGTCACATGGGAACGATTGGAAACCCACACGCAGGGCCATCGCTGCCGTCACCTGGACGCAGTCCTTGCACCTGCCCAGAAATGAACTCCAATGACCCAGCCCTACAGGTCACAAGGAGACCTGCAGAATTCCTAGAAGCCGACCCAGGAGAAAGTCCAGATGACTCTGGGTGGGGGACAGTGTCCGGAAAGACGTCAAAGGCGCAAGCTGTGAAAGAAGTCACTGGGCAGCCGGGAAAGTCACTGTCAAGGGCCCCTAAGACAAGCCCCAGGTGGCGCTTTGGCTGGGAAAGGACTCTCGTTGGAAAGCGCAAAGCACTTGTAAAACCCAACAAGAGGGCAACAAGCCCCCCATTGGGAAGCAGCCAAAGTCCCAAACACACACGGGACCAGAGACGTCCAGGGGGCAGTGAGAGGCTCCGAGGAAACCAGGTCACCGCACATTTATCAGAAAGGCCAAAATGCACACCCCGGAGACACCAAACGGTGCTGAGGACGCAGCACTGGGCACTGTCCAGCAGGGCACAGGACTTCAAGACACTGTGGCCATTTCTTATAATCCCAGAGCTGCTCTGACCCTGCGATTCAGCAACCGCGAGCTGAACACTTAGAGCCACAAAAAACCTGAGCACAGGGGCTGACAGCAGCTCGTCCCGAGTCCTGAAATCGGGGAGCAAAAAGTCGTCATTCTGTCGGGGACAGGGAAAGCAATCGTCGCACATTCAGGAAACGGAGCGCGGCTCAGTGCGAAGAAGGAACGGGCTCAGAGGCACGGTCCTGTCAGCTGAAATACGGAAGCCACCAGCGTCCATCGCTGATGGATGGACAAGAAGAATGCGGTGTGCACACAACATGGAGTATTAGTCAACCCTAAAAAGGAGGGGATTCCAGAACGCGCTACAACACGGGGAACTTGAGGGCGTTAGGCTAAGTGAATAAGCCCAGGTGAAGGAAAAAGAAAGGATAAAGAACAGAGGGTTCTCTTATCCGAGGTAGTTAAGGGGCAGGGAGGCGGAGGAGGGGAAGCGCAGAGCATGGCTGGGACAGCGGAACTGTCCTGCGTGGCACCGTGATGGTGCACACACGTCACTGTACATTTGCCAAAACCCACAGAACCACAACCCCAAGGGAGCCTCGGTCAGCGACGCTCCTGTGACAGCGATGTGTCCGGTCATCAGTTACGGTACGTGACCCACTGTGGCGCAGGTGTTGACCTGGAGGACACGGGGAGCCAAATGCTCTAGAAGGTAAGGTGACTTATGGGGGGGGTACCAGGGACTGAACTCAGGGGCCCTCGACCACTGAGCCCCATCCCAGCCCTGTTTTGTATTTTATTTAGAGACAAGGGCTCACTGAGTTGCTTAGGGCCTCGCTTTTTCTGAGGCTGCCTTTGAACTTGCAATCCTCCTGCCTCAGCCTCCCCGGCAGCTGGGAAGACAGGTGTGCACCACCGTGCCCCACTAAGTAACCTGACATTTAAAAAATTCAAAAGCGCAGAGTCCAGAGCCTAATCACCCTCCTGGACCCCACATGACCCTTCTTCCCTAACGGGGGAGTTACCATTGCTCACCCCCAGCACAGGGACGGTGGCTCTGTCCCCTCCCTCCAGCGGCTCCGGGAGTGCGGTGAATGTCAGCAGCCCACCCAGGAGAGCCCCGGCCACGGAGGCTTCTCACTTGATTTGTAAGGGTCCATTCAAATATTCCATTTTCTATTTGCCAACTCACAAAGGCGCAGCCGACAGGGCTCAAGAGCGGCAGCCCAGGCTGCTCCCCGGTGTTCAGAGCCCGGTGGCCTTGGGCCGGTCACTTTCCGCCCTCCCATGCGGACACGGCATCTGGAGGTGGCGTCCCTCGTCCTCCGGTCCTCGCCACAGTTGCTCTGTGTGACTCTTCTCCAGCCGAGAGTCTCGCTCTGGATTTACAGCGTTTTAAAAAACCTTCACGAAGCCCCTCGGGGCGGTTCCCGCGGCTCACACGGAAGAGCAGCCGCGTGGTCAGCATGCACAAGGCCTGGGTTTGGTCCCGAGCTCTGCAAACGAGGATGGGGAGGGTGCACGACTCACAGGGAACCAAGGGCCTCAACAGAAGAGTTACATCTATAAAACTCCCAGAAGAAACCCAGGGGTAAAAATTCGCGACCTTGGACTCGGCAGTGGTTCCTGGGTGGGACCAAGAGCATGAACAACAGGGAGGACTCGTAAACTGGAGCCTGGAGTGGCTGCGCCTAGCGGGCCCCTCCGGCCACCCGCTTCCTGTCCTCAGATCTCAGGATGCTCCAGCAGCTGCCTGCGGAGAGATAAGGCCCCGGGCACTTCCCTTCTGCCTGAGCCCGGAGCTTGGGGCATGCTTGGTGCAGAACTTGGGAAGAGTGCCACCACGGGTAGGGGACTGCGCACTCAAGAGGCGCCACTGTGGGTGCAGACGGTGCCTTTCTAGGTGTCCGGGCTACGGGAGGAGCTGTGGTCACACACTGTCCCTGGCCCAGGAGTTGCCCGGAGTCACTTACAACTTCTGGGAAGCCCAGGTGGCCCCACTTGGGAAGAGCACCTGGTTGCTCCCCGGGGTGTGGGGAGACCCTGGGAGTCAAGCTTCAGCTGCGGGGTAGAGGCCAGGAAGACTCTTCAGGCCCCAGATGGTCCTGAGCCCCAGGAACAGAGTTGACATAAGCCAGGTCCCTCTTGCAGCCTTTTTTAGACCCTGAACAGAGAGAGGTATGCGTCCCCATGGCAACCTCCCTGTTGGTGACAAATACCCACTCTTACAATCCCCAGAGCCCGGGCCTCTTCAGGGAGGCCACCCTGGGAAGCGCACACTGCTCCCACACGTTAAAACAGACCCGGGCTTCCCACAGGAGTGACCTTGCCCTCACGGCTGCCTGGTGGGACGCGTGCCATGCGCCCATTTCACAGATGAGGAAACCGAGGCCGGGGAAGACCCCTCGCCCTGAGTCAAACAGCTGCTGGAGGGCAGAGCTGGGACCTGCCTCCGTGCCCTGGCTCCAAAGCCCCAGCAAGCTGCTTTACGGCCACCTTTATGTCTTCCCTGCCACGAACATTTTCCTGTTTCCAGGTTAACCAGAGAGGTGAGCTAAGGCATGAGGCCCCCCGGCCCCTCCTCAAGGTAAACTGAGAGCAACACACCCGCCCCCACCTGTCCCCCCGCCCTTCTCTGTGTTTAAAGAGATCCTTTCCCCGTGGAGAAGCCACCCAGGGGAAACGGCCAGCAGGCACCTTCTGATGGACAGAGCCAGGCAGGACTCGGCCCGTGATTAGGCCTCTGCTTCCCGCAGCCTCTGCCAGGAGGCCTGCAGTTAAGATTCCGGCTCCTCGGGGCCGCAGGACACAGAGGCCATGGGGCACAGACAGCCACACAGGCCGCCGTCCGTTGGAGCCTCAGCCTGGCCCTGCTTTGCCGGCCACCTGCCTGGACTGCGGTCAAAAATGATGCCCGGCCCAGGCCGTGGTCACTCCAAAGGGAGAGGAGGGGAACAGCCCGGTTGCCGCCGGCTCTCTCCACGGCAGGCAACCGGCTCTCCTGGAGCTGCCAACGGCCTCCCTGTCTGCAGCCTCCCTCCGCGTCCTCCTCTCTCCCACACCCCGGCCACCTCCTCCTGGTCAGCTCTGGTCCGGAACCTCAGAAATGCAGGACGTGAGGGGGAAACAGTCACATCCCGGCCACCGCATTTCACAGGGAGAAGACAGATGGCTCCTAGGACACACTGTGGCCGAGGCGGCCAGAGGCTGGACACCTGGTTCCTCACTCAGGACCCTCCTGTGAGGCCACGCAGCTCATCGCCAGTCCTGGGGCCGTGGGCAGCCGGAGCCTCGGGAGAGAGCAGGGCTTTCCCGTTCCCAGCCGCGTGCCAGAATGTGGTGACCACCCTGGTCCTTGTGCGTTTAAACCCATCAGGGGACCCTGGGCGGGGCAGTAGGCACCGTCCTCAGGAGGTTTCCTTCTCTGACCCAGGACTGGGGGGGCGTGGGGGGGGAGGGGAGGAGAGGGAGCTGCCCTGGACACAGGGCCAGGCCCTGCGAAGCTCCTGGATCCACATCCCGGATCAGCTCTTGGCCCTTTGTCCCCTTCCCTAAGTTGACATCTAGGGATGGGACAAGGAGTGAGGCAGCCCAGGCTCAGAAATGATGGGTTTGCCGAGCAGGAAGAGGACAGAGGATTGGACCCGTTATTCATTTATTTACTTGGTCACTGGGGATTGAACCCACTGAGCTACATCGTCAACCCTTTTATTTTATTTTAGACAGGGCCTCTATAAGTTGCCCAGGCGGGCCTCCAACTTGCAGTCCTCCTGCCTCAGCCTCCCGAGCAGCTGGGATTACAGGCAGGCACCACTCTGAGACGGTTCTGTTTGTATGACCAAGATGCCGCCCCGGTGTTTCTGGATCCTACCTCTTCCGATTGGCCTCTTTCCCTTTGGGTCCACAGGTGACAAGATCCCCTCGAGGTCTCCTTCCGCTGGTGGCTTCAGGGTGAACTCCTGAGGGAGGAGAGAGAGAAAGGCAGGATCCGTGAGGCTTGCGGCTTTTGCACCACGTCTGCCGGCTGTGCTCCCCTCCCCAGGGCCCCGCTCCCATTCTCTGAGGTGCAGAAAGCGGACGGGGACTCGGAAGCCAGACCTCAGCACCCAGCCCACCACGGCTTCCGGGGATGTCCCCAGGGCCCATGGACTGGGGTGCGTTTACAGTCCTCCCAGGGGAGCCCACGGCCTGGGCAGCATCCAGGATGACAGTGGACATCACCGTCCCCTGCGTCCCTTTGCCTCTAGCTAGAACACCACCCTGGTGTGGGAACTCCAGCTCCTCAGGCTGAAACTGGGCTGAGTCGTGAAGACCACAGAGCACCCGTCGGCGCCTAATGAATGCCGCTCTCCGTGTGGGAGGGAGAAGCCATGGGAGCAAAGGTCTTGGGTGGTAAAGAAGAACTCAGCCCCAGACGGAGTCCTCTGTCCCTTTGAGGGGAAGTTCCCAGGTCGCAGGGGAAAGATCCAGTTCACGGTGACAGGGACGCACAGCTGCCCGCTGAGGCTCAGGCCAGCAGCCGGGACCAGCACCATCTCAGGCAGCCAAGAAAGCAACAGGCAGCCCACAGCCAGGCCCTCCCGGCCCAGGCCTTCGGCAGCGAGGATGACTGCGCAAGGCCGAAGGACGAGTCCTGGTCAAGTTCACGTCGCCTTGATGATAAGGTCGAGAACCCGAGAAAGACTCTCCGCCTTAGGGATGAGGATGGGCGCTCGGAGGAGGTGGTAACGTGGCCCGGGCGCCAGCCACCGCCAGCCAACCTGCCGCAGGGCCACCCCTGCAGCGGGGTCCCTGACATCCACGCGCCCCCACAGGAAGGTCCTCAGGACGGTCAACAGAGGGGAAGCAGGGCCGGGCCAGAGGGCGGGGCACGGTTTCATTTGTGCCTCAGTGGCCCATCCAGGCTGCGTCAGCCACCCCCTCACACGCACATGTGCGCACACACGTCATTCTCATATTACCCACCCACCCTATTTAGCAGAATGTCCTTGGGAACGGGACTTTGCAGACTTTCCCACCCAATCACATCCGTGTGCGCATGCGCCTACGTGGGCCTGGCCCGCAGAGACGTGGCTTTCCACCTCTGGATCTGAGCCCACTGTTCTCCGTGCCACACGCCGGTGGTGATGAGACTTGGGCACCCGGGAGTGGAAACCTTCCCATGTCCCTGAGTCTTTTCCATAGCGGCAACCATCCCACAGCGGGGGTGGACCAAATCTATCGACCGTTCATCTGTCACAGTGCTATGTGGGGTGTGTCCATTCCAGGCCACTGGGACCTGGCTGCCACGACCGGGTGCCCACATCTGCACACCCCATTTGGATAGATGCCACACGTGGCTTCCTCAAATGCTGGATGGGTTCACAGCAAATCACGGGGCATAGAGCCTCTGGGCCGGGTGGCAAACTTGAACCCAGGGCTCTGCCTGCAGAAGGGCTTTCCTGGTCACCTCCCTGCTGCGTGGCGGCGGCTGACAAAGGGAGGAGCTTGTCACTTGGCTTGTGCAGATGTCCACTGCTCTGCTGCCCAGGGTATCTCAGAGGCCCACCTGAGCTGGGAGCTGCATTTACTGGCTCAGAACTGATAATCAGCTTTTATGAGCTCCGGGGACCGCGCGGGACGCGTATTAATGTCAAGCATGCCCGTCAGCCACGCAGCCGGGGTGAATGTCACACATTAACGAAATTAAAGGCCGCAGCCACACTGGGAAGGAGCTGGGGGCTGCATATCAGGAGGTGTGGGCAAGCCCCGTCGCTAACAAAATTACTTTTCAGGTCTGGCGCTCCAGAGCCTCCTGCTCTCTCTGAGTTCGGGTGGAATCCTGCCTCCCCGCAGCAGCCAGAGGGGATTAGGTGATTACCAGGAGGCGAGACCCAGCGCTAATCCTGATTCCCATTTAAGCACATCTGCACTGTGTGAGTGAAGCCAGGGCCTGGGCATTTCTTCCCCTTTCCCTGAGATCTCCTTCCAGCCCCTCCGCCCGCCCCGTGGAGGAGGGTGGGGTGCTGGCTGCTCCAGCCCAGGTCCCCTTCAGTGGGGGGGAGAGAGAAAATTTAGGACCCAGAGGGGAGATGGGTGCTGGGTGACCAGAGGCCCCGTGGAAAGACCGAGGGCCAGGGGAAGTTTTCACCTGGGAAATTGGGTCCCAGCCCCTTAACTCAGTGATCAGAGGGCCATATAGGGAGAGAGGCAGAGCAGGGCAGTGCTGTGACTCCTGGATGTCAGCCCCCGTCGACTGCAGTCACACCACCCTGTTAAGGAGCCTAATACTGCCAATTAATTTAATTATATACCATATCAGTTTTTGTATGATGCAGCACGGTTTCACAGATATTAAAATGTAAAAAACAAATAAACAAACAAAAAAGCCTTAAAATCCACAGAATACAGCTTCATCAGGTTTGCTGTGAAGATAAGTCTCAGGCTGGACCAAGCTCAGAGGCACAGCACAGAGGGCCTGGCTGGATCCCAGGTTAGAGGGTCTCCCTCCTCTTTTTTCTTTTAAACTAAGAACTAAGGGCTGAGCTCTCAATTTATAAGAAAAGCTCTGAGAGCCACTCAGTGTCCTGGGTGAGGCCCAGATGAGAATCTTCAATGTCAGATCTGCTGTTTGCAGCCCTCACGAACACACACACACACACACACACACACACACACACACACACACAGTAGTGCAGAACCTGCTGAGTTTTCCCAACAGAGCACCCCTGGGAAACAGACACCCCACCAGTAACTTATCTCTATTTTCCCAGCTATTATTTCTCTCCCATCACATTCTCCCAGGTCACCTGTGCGTCTTGGTGGCCAGAGCTCCTGCCCATTCCTTCCTGGCTCAGCCTCGGCATTGGCTACAGACAGGCTCCTGGCTGCTCTGCCAGCCTGCAGCCTCTATGCCCTCCCGCCTGCCCTTTCCACCATCGAAGTGAGCCCATAAATGTGGAGCAGTGTGTGTCTTCTGCTCCAGTGCGTTCCCTGGCCTCCCTTTGTCAATACACAGGGCCTTTTATTATCTGATCATCAGCTGCCTTCCAGGCCCATCTTCAGAATCTCAGTGCACACAGGCTGCCCAAACCTAGCCCACTGGACCCACATATACTCCACCATCACGCTCCGCCCAACCTCACTGATTTTCACTGGGTCTGGAATTCTCTTCCCTTTCCTAACTCTGAACTTTACCCCTCCCCACACTTAACAAACTCTATACATCCTTCAAAACTTTTTCATGATTTCTTCTGAGAAACCATCTCAGTCCCCCAACAGTCGTAATGTAATTATTTTCTGGGTTCCCCTAACAATTTGTGTGTAAAGGTAATAGTATATTTTGGTTCATGTGATTTTGCCTGCCACTGGGCTACAAGTGCCCCCATAGAGATGGTGTCATCCTCTGTCTGTGGGCCTCAGATCCTGACTCTGTGAATAAGAGCTGGATGGCCAGGGGCTAGGACAGACGGATGGGTGGGTAGAGGAGAGGGTCACACAAGAACTTGAATAGGGAAAGGAGGAACTGGGTTATCACTGGTTGCTGGGATAGAAGGATGGGTGGATGGATGGGTGGGTGGATGGACAGATGGATGGATGGACCGGTGGAAGGATGGATAGGTAGATGGATTGTTGGGTGGATGGATGTGTGGGTGGATGGACAGATGGATGGATGGACCAGTGGAAGGATGGATAGGTAGATGGATGGATGGGTGGATGGATGATTGGATGGAAGGGTGGATGAGTGGATGAGTGGATGGATGGGTAGGTGGATAGATGGATGGGTAGGTGGATGGATGGGTGGGTGGGTGGATGGATGGATGGATGGGTGAGTGGATGGATGGATGGATGGATCGATGGATGGGTGAGTGGATGGGTGGATGGATGGATGGATGGGTGAGTGGATGGGTGGATGGATGGATGGGTGGGTGGATGGATGGATGGATGGGTGAGTGGATGGGTGGATGGATGGATGGATGGGTGGATGGATGGATGGGTGAGTGGATGGATGGGTGGATGGATCGATGGATGGTTGAGTGGATGGGTGGATGGATGGATGGGTGGGTGGATGGATGGATGGATGGGTGAGTGGATGGGTGGGTGGATGGATGGATGGATGGATGGGTGGATGGATGGATGGGTGAGTGGATGGATGGGTGGATGGATCGATGGATGGTTGAGTGGATGGGTGGATGGATGGATGGGTGGATGGATGGGTGGATGGATGGATGGATGGATGGGTGGATGGATGGATGGGTGAGTGGATGGATGGGTGGATGGATGGATGGATGGGTGAGTGGATGGGTGGATGGATGGATGGATGGGTGAGTGGATGGATCAATGGATGGTTGAGTGGATGGGTGGATGGATGGATGGGTGGATGGATGGATGGGTAGGTGGATGGATGGGTGGGTGGGTGGATAGGTGGAAGCAAATGAGGAAAGAGGAGGGACAAATGGACACTTGATAGGAGTCATTTCACTGAATAGGAGAAGAGGGCTAAGTTGATGGAGGTCAGGGAGGACTGGGTGGCTCTCAACCACTCGTATAATTTTCACTAGACCCTGAGAGAAGGTGATGCTTACAGTGACAGAGGTTCTTGCTTTAGTTCTCCAGAGTATGTGGATCTGAGCAGATCACAGAGCCCAAACAGTCAGGCCCCAGATCACCCCACTACCCCACCTGCTCCTCCTGCTCCACCTGTAGACCCACAAGATGACCCCTCAGAAAGGGGTGGTCAGAGCGACCCTGCACCTTGGCCCTGGCTGATCCAGGTGGACCAGATATCAACAGTGTGATACAGAGACCAGTCGTCTTGTGTCTGAGTCAAGTCCTGGTCTCCAGGGCACCTGGTGCAGTAGGCCAACTGTGTGCAGTAGGTGGACAAGCCTGGGATGGGTCAGCTGCCTTGTTTAGGGCAGAGAGACAGCTGCCAGTGGAAGCCCTGTGCCACTCTGCAGAGATGCCATCCGGGGCAAAACTCAAACATGGGTAACAGATCAGGATCTCTGGAGAAGAGATCAGGATCTCCTAACCCCATTTTGATGGTTATGTGAGGATGGGCTTACAAGGAGTCTATCTCCCAACACGACCTGCTACCTGCACATATTGGGCAGGAGTCAGGTCGGGAGATGGGAGTCCCACACATTGAATGACTGTCAAACCCCATGGCTAAGCCACCAGGCTTTGTTTCCCACAGGCCTGTGCTGAAACCTCAGTTGTGCCCCTTGCTGCCCATGTGCTACTGGGAAAGAAAATTCCTTATCCCACTAAATCTTAGGGTATTCACCTGCAAAGTGTGGACCATCATAGTCCTGGCTCACAGGCTCAAGGGAAGGATTGGATGAGTTAACAGATTGCAAGTAACTCCCATAGTGCCCAGACCATAAAAAGAAGTTAATAAATAAGGCAAGTATTTTATAAAATACAATCTGCTACTACTTTTATGTGATATTAGCATTATGCTGATATCAACGCCAAACAAAGACACTGAAAGAAAACTACAGACCAGTAACCCTGATGAACCCTGATACAAAAGTTTCAACAAAGTGCTGGAAAACCTAACTCAGCAGCACAATAAACGGATTCCATACCATGACCAAACGGGACTTGTTCCCGGAATGCAAGGATGGTTTGATGCATGATCATCAGTGGAATACAGCACACTGACAAGAGGAAGGGAAAAGCATGTGATCATCTCAACTGATGCAGAAAAAGAATCTCACAAACTTGAGTAGCCTTTCATGAGGAAAACATTCAACAGACTAGGAATATGAGGCACTACCTCCACATCATAAAAGTCATTTATGAAGAACTCATAGCGAACGTCATGCTGAACAGTGAAAGACTGAAAGGCTTTCCCTGAAGATCAGGAACAAGATAAAGTTGCCACTTTGCCACTTCCAACCAACACAGTGCTGGAGAGTCCAGCCACAGCAATTTGACCTTTGACTTAGCAACGATTTCTTAGATTCGACACCAAGGGCAGAGGCAAGAAAAGAAAAAAAAAAATAGAGAAATTGGACTTCATAAAAATTTTAAACATTTGTGCACAAAAGACAATGCAAACAGAGTAAAAAGGAGACCCGTGAAACCGGAGAAAAGTCTTGCAAAACTCATGTCTGACCAGGTATTCACATTTGGAACTCCTGAAACTCAACCATGACAAAATGAGCAGCAAAGCTAAAATACGGGCAAAAGACATTAATTGACAGTTCTCCACAAATGTCATACAGATGGCTAAGAAGTACGTGTAAAGATGTTCGACGTCCCTGATACCAAGAAATGCACATCAAACCACAGTGACATATACCTCACTCCTATTAGGGTGGCTTCCATGAGAGAGAGAGGAAGGGAGGGAGGGAGGGAGGGAGGGAGGGAGAGGGAAAGAAAAACAGAAAATGCCAAGTGTTGGCAAGGATGTGGAACTCTGGCCCATGGTTGGTAGGGGATGTAAAATGAAATAGAAACCAGTGTGGAAGAGCCTCAAAAGCTTAGGCATAGAATTGCTATGGGGTCAGCCACTGCGTTCATGGGTATAGACCCCAAATAATTGGAAGCAGGGCCTCAAAGCAATGTTTGTTCACCCCTTGTTCATGGTTACCATTATCTGCACCAGTTAAAACATAGAAGAAACCCAAATGTCCACCAACAGGTGAGTGGATAAAAGTGTGGTGTGTATATAGACGGAAAGCGGAGGGTGTGCACTGGGCGGGGCAGAGGGAGGAGGAGGTGTCCTTGAGTGGACTCGGGTCCCATTTTACAAGACCAGAGTTATTATGGAGCTGGTGGGGATGGTTGGATGACATTATGAACGTATTTAATGCCACCAAACTGTGCTCCTGAACATGGTCAAGATGGTAAATTTTATGTGGTTTTTTTTTTTTTAACCACAATTAAAAAAAAAAAAAAAAAAAAAAACTCTAGGGAAAAAGCACAGTGGCCCTGATGGGTGGTTCCCAGAGCTCCCCTTGGAGCCCTTTCCCCTCCATGAGAGTCCTACACAGAGAACATGGGGTCCACGCCCCATCCACATACCGACATTTAACTGGCAACAGCTGGACTTTGGAATATTTCATGCATTAAGTTTTCAGATAATGTTGAAGACTGGGTTAGTGTCTCTGCACCCTGGAGTCCCAAGAGAGTAGGATTTCAGAGCCAGAAGCAAGCTGGGAAGGCTGCCTGGAGGAAGCTGCATGGAGGTGGGAGGGAGAGGGCCGGGCAGTACAGCCTCCCCCTGGCTAGCTGGGCTCTGCTGTTTTCCACCCAGAGTCCTCCCTCCCGTTCCCCCTTCTTCCCTCTCAGTCCATTTGTCTCCCTCCTCACACTCCCCCTCTCCCCTTCCTCCCTGACCCTCTCTCCACCTGGCTCCCCCTTTCCGCTCCAGCCGCCCTACATCTCTTCCCTCCTCCTGGGTGCAAGGCCGACATTTCCAAGTCCTGAGACCACAAGAACTCTTGCTCTTAGGCACCACGAAGGGGCAGTGTCCCCAGCCAGACCACGGGGGTTTGGAGGTGGCCCTGCCTGGAGCCACCTCCCCACGCGCAGTTCCAGGCCACAGAATCCAGACGGGGCCCCTGCCAGCCGGATGCATTGTTTGTTGACAGATAAAAGCTCCAGCAGTTTATGGCTCCAAAGCTGAGCCAGGGCTTTGTTTTGCTTTGTATTAAATTAGCCAGTGGGGGGCTGGGCAGGGGGGCTTGAGATGGTTCCTGCTGCGCCCTGCAGCGCACAACCCCCCGGGCAGCCCTTAATGAAGCTGCTGAGGCTGAGCGCATCCAAGTCTCCCTGGCACGAGCCTCTCCACCTGCGTTGGTCTCGCTGGGGGAGGGGGAGGGGGAGGGGGAAGGGCAGAGGGCGGGGCTTCCCATCCAGCCGCCCTGCCGCTCCGACCACCAGCCTCCGTTCTGGTCGCTAGACTCCCAATCAGCCTCCTAATTGTGCCCTTGGGTCTCAGTGGGGCAGAGGTGGGGCGGGTCTTTCCAGTTTTGTGGGGGAGCCCGGGGTTTCTCCCCGCGTTTAACTGAGCTCAGCCGCGGGCTCTGGATGCTGCCAGCAAGACCCCTGAGGGTCTGCCCAGAGGAACTGAGCCATTAGCTCTCGGTGACTTGGGCAGGGAAGGCAGGGACTGTCCCAACCCCATAAATTGGCTCTGGGGCTGTTCACTCTCAAGGGCTGACAGCAATTACCTCCTCCCGCATCCCATCTGCTGGGGGCTTTTCTGTGCATCAGGGCACAAAGTGCCAGCCTGACCAGTACCTGCCTGAGACAGATGCGGCCAGGCCTCCCGCTGAGCAGGAAGGAGACCGCAGAGCCCTGAAGCCCTGGGTCCTGCTGTCCTTGGGCAGCACTCTACACCTGCTCCCCTTGGTCCCCCCTGAGAGCACCTGCCATTGTCTGAGGGACAGGGTGACGAGGACAGTCCCCCAGACCTCCTGTGCACCGGACGTGGTGCTTCCTTCCACCCTGCAGGGCTGTCCTAGCCACGTGTCCATCTCACAGGTGGGCAAGGCGAGTCCGGGCGCATTTGTGGAACTGCCGGCTGGTGAGCCGCTGCTGGAGGGACACACTTTCTAAGAGGCCAGGCGCCCTGGCACAGGAACCAAGGCTCAGAGGCCACAGGCCCCGCGTGCAGTCCCAGAGCCACATGGGCCAGAGGCAGGGCCAGAGCCCGGGATCTAGTCTGCATGCAAAGCTGCCCAGGGCAGCAGCCTGCCGTCCAGCCGGCTTGGGGGATGCTGCGAGCACCACAGTGTCCTGCTCCCAGGGTGGGGACACCTGGGGTCTCAAGGGCCTCAGGAACAGCCTGGCACTTGGTTAAAGAACAGAGACTGGCTGGGGCTGGAGTTGGCCTTGGTGCTGGACTGTGTCTCCACGGTCCAGACCTTGAACTCCGCGGGGACACCCTGTGCGGTCTCCAGCATCCCCAAACACGTGTCCAAGGACGCGCGGCCTCCGGGGGAAGCTGTGTTTAAAAGCCACACGACGGTAATAGAGATGTTCCCACACGGCCACCCGCCGCTCCGAGGCAGTGAAAGCCGAGAACGTCACCGGAGTTGAGGGAAGGGCCAGCCCCGCGGCCACTGCAGCTGCGGCCTCTGCTGGGCTGTTAACTCTGACCTCACCGCCACAGCGGGCGTGGAATCCCGCAAACCGCACCCCAACTCTGCATAACCCTTCCCTGCTCCAGTCCGTGTAAATATATTCTAATGCAGAAAAGGGTTGCTGGGGAGGCGGCCTGCGGGGACATTAGCATTTTGATGGGCTTCCCTTCAGCGGGAGCAGAGGGCTTTAAAATTCATAGTGTGCAGATGAATCCTCCCAGTCCCGCTAGCCCTCCCCAGCGGAGTGCCAAGAACTTCTTACCCCTTTAAGGACCTTGACTAAGAAAGAAAGTTAGGAACCCAGAGAGCAGAGCCGGGTCAAGAGAGACCCCCGAGGGAAGAGACCAAGTGTGTCCCAACAGGATTAAATGGCAGAATCGGGACGGGGTTGGTATAAAGGCCGCCGTGCTTGGTGGGGATTGGAGCTTCTTTGACTCAAAGAACAAGAAGTTCCGGAGAGAGGAGCCCCTGCCTGTCCCTAGCAGCACGGCTCATCTGATTGCAAGTGACAAAGGCCAGGCCCCTTCAGGTCCTGGCTCTCTGGCTCCTGGGCTTCTGGGAAGTGAATCACGTGCCCGCGGATCTCATGCTGGGACTCGGGCTCTGGAGGCCGCTCCGTGCAGCCAGGCCCTGACTTCCAAACCCTCGGTCCAGTCGGAAGTTGATAATTACAATGAAGCAAGCTGAGTGACCAGGGCGAGTCCTAGGCACTGCCTAGGGACCCTGGCAGGAGGTCGGGACAGGCAGAGAGGACACCTCGGCTCTGGAGGAGGCTCCTGGTTCTTCCTTGAGCCTTGATTTTGAAAATGTAGTGAGCCGTGAGGTGTGCGCCATTTTCTAGACACAATCAGAGAGAATATCACGGATTCTGTTAAGAGAAAGGATCCTGGGGCTGGGGTCGTGGCTCAGCGGTAGAGCGCTCGCCTAGCACATGCGAGGCCCTCGGTTCATAAAAATAAAATAAAGACATTGTGTCCATCTACAACTAAAACAATGAAATATTAAAAAAAGAAAAGAAAAAGGATCCGAAGCTGGGCTTAGTGGCACACGCCTGTCATCCCAGCGCATGGGGAGGCTGAGGCAGGAGGATTGCAAGTTCAAAGCCAGCCTCAGCAACAGTGAAGTGCTAAGCAACTCAGTGAGACCCTGTCCCTAGATAAAATACAAAATAGGGCTGGGGGTGTGGCTCAGTGGTTGACTGCCCCTGAGTTCAATCCCTGACACCTAAAGAAAAGAAAAGAGAAAGAAACATGACATGGAACTCAGGCGGGGAGGGAGGAGAGACTTCTCACCATCTGCCTGGAGCCCGCTGAGCCTCACTGAGCACCGGGGATTCTAGAGGAACGCCATTTAGTGTGAAATGGCATGTGTACTTGTCCACGGGTTTTGGCTGGTTAACAAAGGAAAAAAAAGACAACTGCGAGGTTAGGGTTCCTCTACCAAATACAGGGCACAGACGGAATCCGCTCCCAGACCCTTCCAGAAAAGCTCTCCCAGCTTCCTCCTCCTCCAAGTCCCTGATCCTCTGATTCTTCTCAGGACACGCGACTGACTCCGTCATAACTGACGTCAGTCTGTGACCTACATTCTAGATTTATAAGCAAGTCCTGGTTTTCATTTTTTTCTCCATTTTACTGGCAATTCACGTCTCTCGATACATCTCTCGATGCAGATGCGCACACACACGCACGCATGCACACATAAGCGCGCACACACACACACACCACGGTCAAAGAACACAGTTTCACAAAGTGGATCTTAAATCTAATTGGCTTCATCAGCGATTCATGAACCGGGCGGGCCCCGTCTACAAAATGGGAGGCTCTCTCTGAGCAGAGAGGGCCAGGGTGGGGAGGGGGCTCCGACGGTGGGAAAGGTGCAAGACGCAGAGGCAGGGACCACAACAGATGAGCCATTTTCCAGTTAGTCTCCTTACCCTGCGGCCTAACGGTAGCCCGTCTGGGGATTTTGCTGTCACCTTGCACCTGATTTCTTTCAAGGCCAGATCTTGCCGATAAGCAGCCCGGTTTGGGGTGGCACGGAACCTGAGCAAGAGGGACTCCATTCTGATGGGCCTGGTGGGCCTGGGGCAGAGCTCAGTCCGAACAACCACCTCCTACATTTGACTTAACCTGTGTCTACACACACACAGCACAGGGCCGGGAGATTGGAAGGAGATATAGGCAAACGTTATCTTTAGGTTGTTGGCACATAATCAGAAAAGGAAAAGGGACAAACCTTATTTTTTAAACGTGCAGACACTTCCCAGGATTCCCCCAATGAATCAGCCATGTAAATTGCTTGCACTTTTCTAAGCCCCATCAGTCACTCTCCACTCTGCAGGTAAGGAGGGGGAAGCTCAGCGGTGGCCCAGATCACCGAACCCGGCAGCCGCACCAACCCCAGAGCCTATGCGCTCACCCGCCCTCCCAAGTGGAAAAGGAAGAAATAAACACATCTGCTGGCTGCCAGGGTCGGGCTTGGCCAAGAGGGCGTCCCCACCCACTCCCAGAACGCCCTGTGCTGACAGCAAGCAAGGCCCCGCCAGCCTGGAATCGGACTCACACGTCCCTCCCCACGGCCAGCCCGCAGGGCGCCTTGGCTCTCCAGCCTCCCCTCGCCACACGGAGACAGCGGGCACAGCTGGGCATTGGCCAGTAACGGGCAAATGTCCTGGGCACTTCTCCACCTACTCTGATGACGTCCCAGGCTGTCACTCACAGCCCTGACCCCTCTCTGCCTGCACTGGGATCCAGTTTAGGAACTACCCTTTGCTCTATTGTGATTTTATTATCATTATTTCTTTGCCTTCAGTGTATTGGGAAGGGCCCCAGCCTGGGAACCCCAGGGGACACAGGCTCTGCCTCTAACTCACTGTGTGGCCTTGGTGAGGTCACCAGGCTTCTCTGAGCCGCGTCACCTGGTCTGTAAAATGAAGGGACTTTGACACCCAGCCGCCTTGGATACCCATCTTTGGCTGCTTGCAGTCTTTGCTGGGGTGTTTTATATGCAGCCCACGTGGACCCCACCCCACCCGGGGGGCCCTTGCCTATTGATTCTTGGGAACTCTCTTCAGTGGCAGGTCACTGCTGGCTAAATCCATGTGGAAATCAGGTTTTGAGGAAGAATGTCACGTGGCCTGCAAAACCAAATCAGGGCAGGGGCTGCACAGAGAAGAGTCCTTCCTTCAAACAGAGCCCCCGGGGCCCCAACCACCTTGTATGGGTGACCCTGTCCCGATATTTACTTCTTTACCGTAATCAATCCTCCTGGGTGTCTAAACACCTGCAAATCCAGGTGGGATTCTCTGGGTAAGTACTGTGTTTCCCAAGCTTCCAAATGAAAAGCCCCATTTCTCTTGCTTTACCAATAGACATCCATCCACCCTTTACCTGTGACTCCGGGGAAGAGAGGAAAGAGAGTATCTCAGAAATGTCAGCCACTAAGGAAGCGTCCTTACCAAGACACATCTCGAGGAGATTAATTGAGATCAATGGCCAGAGGAAACCCAGTGAGTTCCCTAATAAAAAGGAAATGTTACTGCCAATGGGAATATTCTAGTCCATGTGCCTGCGTCAGATCCCTGGGTCAGCTGCCACCCCTTCTGGGTCTCGGCTTCATTACATGTCACCTAATGGCCTGTGATCGTCAAAGGGGGTTCCCCAGGGTTCCTCCGGGTACCAAAGCCGAGGAGGAGTTGGGGAGAGGGACCAGCCCCTCCCCCCAAGTTGGTTGTGACAGCCAGGATCCATCTTGGGCAATTTCCTATCGGGAATCCCATTTGGAACTTTCTTGGAGTTCTGTGGCCGCAGGTCAGGTTGAACGTCACCCGACAAAACCCTCCCAGGTCCTCTGCACGGTGGAGTTTGGACCCCAAGGCGCTCTGGTGACCAAACGGCTCCTGTGAGAAGGCATCCCGGCCGCCCGTGGACCGTGTCCCTTAGGGATGGACCTCTAACTCTGGGCTGGTGCCCGCTGTGCCAGGGAGCAAGCCCACAGCCCAGCAAAGGGTCAGTGGAGAAAGCTCGGTGCGGGCTCAGGGAGGGTGCGGAAGTGGCCGCGGCACCCGCCCCAGCCCTGGGGCCGACTGTGCGGCTGGGTCCTCTCCCAGGGCTTGAAGGGGGGACCTGGGCATCCGAGCATTTGGGAGCCCGCCCGGGGCGCCCAGCAGACTCGAGCCCCGCCCCGCCTGCAGCGCACGGCCAGAGACGTGGCCAGGGAGGGGCAGAGGTCCCCAGGCCAGCGGCCTCCTCCTATCAACGACTCTGGGCGACGACGGCCCGGGGAAGAGGGACGATGGGTCTGGAGCAGCGCTGGCTGAAGCCCGGACTCCTGCTTTAGACCTGGGCTTTCCACCTGCTGGGTCCCCTCGGGCCCCTCAGGACTGCACGGCTTGGTGGTCCGGAGCTTAGCTGGACCCTGGTCCCCCCAGTGCAGAGCCAGCCCGGCTCTAATCCACCGTGGGCCGATGCTCCAGAGTGCCATCCTACACAGATGGCCCGGACGTCACCTGCCAGGCTGTGACAAGGAATCCACAGGATGCCATGCGGTCAGTACTCAGTAAGGTCCAGCCCTCGTCCCTGGGACGTGCCGGGAAGAGGACACACCCAAATGAGCCAGCTCCTAATGGGCCTGGGCAGGAGACCAGGACCCCTGCGTTTCCAGCCCTGACCACCCCGCCACCAGCAGGGGGCAACGTGACGCTGCGTCTGTTTCCCCTGATGCTTCGGCCTGCCTCGGTTTACCCCCTGAGAAGCCAGACAGCCCACGGCGAGGATGGAAGAGGGGGCACGGAGAGGAAGGAGGGACAGACCCCAGGGGGGCGCCACGTCGCCTCGGGGGTCAATATGAATCACCACCTGACCTTCCAATTTCATCCCGACCTTGTGCTAATTTCTACCGCGAAATGAGATGACGTCTTCAGACCCAGGAAAGGCTAGGAGGGAATCCAGTTGGCACACAGTCTGCCTAATGAGATCAAGTCCACCCATTGGCAGAGCCTGGGAATCTCAGATGCAGAAGGAACCTTGCCTCAGAGCATCTGCGATATCCTGCAGGAAAGGGATGACCCCTCTAAATGTACAGAGAGCAAGGAAACCAAGGCCCAGAGAGGTTGAGTGACTTGGTCCATGTCACACAGCCATAGAGCCTGTTGGTAAAAGAGGCAGAGTGAGATCAGTTCTCCTGTCCTACCTTATCTGCTGGGGATAAGGGAGGGAAGTCCGGTGTGAGAATGAGTGTGCCAAAGGTCTATGAGTGTGCACCCTTGAGACATCTGAGGCAGAAGGGGAAATTCGGGGCCACCTGAGGTTCCGCCTGCATCTCAGTTGGGTGTGAGAAGATGACTGTGAATAGCTGGCAGAGCAAATGAGTGAGGATGAGTGCGCAAGAGTGGTGTGAGTGTGCAAGAGTGGTGTGAGTGTGCAAGAGAGGTGTGAGTGTGCAAGAGTGGTGTGAGTGAGCCGTGAGTGAGGAGAAACCCGTGTGCTAGGAGAAGAAGGAGAGAGAGGGAGGGGGACAGAGGAACAGCGTCTGGACCATTTTCAATTCCCACAGTGGAATAAGTCAAAACAGATTGTCGGAGACCAAGGGGCTGATTCAAACCACATCCTTCCCACCAAGTCCAGCCCCAGGGGCCGGCTCACAGCCAATCCACGGCAGCGGCAGCCTCATGGCCACTGTCAGGACTCTGAGCACAGGTGGAGAGCCAGGCCAGCACAGTCCCCTCCCTTTTTCCAGATAAGACCACTGAGGCTTAGAGAGGGACGTCACCTTCCCCGCTCCCTGGTTTCTGGGAGGGACAGCAGAGACGTGGATGGCCAGCTTCTTGCTGGGAGCCATCCACCCGGGCAGGGCTGCTCCTGACAGCTGTGGGTGAGGGGGAGGCAGGCGCCAGGGAGTGGTGTGTTCCCGGGAGCCAGCTGTCGCACGAGGCCAGGCAGACGCTGGCCGCAGAGCAGGCCTGGCATCCCCACCAGACCCGCAGGATCGGCTGCAGGAGCTGTGTCCCCTCGTCCCCTGGCCTGGGCGCCTGACAGGAAGGCGCTGCCCCGGGATGCAGACCAGCTCTGGGTGCACGGGGGGGCCAGGGAGGGGCGTGACGCCAAGGCCACAGAGACCAAGTTTCCACGTCCCACCCCAATACAGCACAGAGAGGGCGTGCCCAGGTGGCTGCTCCTGGGTACAGGAGGGAGCCCCCCGGCCCCCAGCCGGCCCTGCAGGTGGGAGGGGGCTGTGCACTTCCCAACCACCATCTCTCCCGACCCTCAGACGCTCTTTGAAGTAGGGGCTGCTCTTCTGGCTTTCCAGGGGGTAAACTGAGGCCCAGAGACTAAATAACTCACCAAAGTCACCAAACAGCGCCTTCAGGTGCAGCGAGCCTTGAGCCCCACATGTCCAGGCGTCCTTGTGTCTGTCTGTCCAGCTCACCCGACACCCACTGCAGCCTTTCTCCCTGACAGGGTTGGAAGTCACGGAGGGTGGCACTGTGTCACGAGTCCCCATTTCAAGTCCAAATAAGGACCCGGAAGCAAAACGGGGGGAGTGCAACAGGCTTCACCCAGAAAGGGAACGGTGCTGCTCCCCCCAACCCACTGTGCCACACGGGGTTCCAGGCTTCCAGAACGTTCCTCTGTGGAGAAAAGCAGAAACCCCGCGTGTGGGTCTCATCGCCCGCTGTGCCACCCGAGGAGAAAGAGCTTTCAGGTTTTCTACTTCGTTATTAGAGTTTCTAAAACTGGACCTGGACCTGAAGGTGTTCGTCTCAATGACTGTCCCCTAAAGGAGCACACAGGTACCACCATGAATGACCAGCAGCATCCAGGAGGCCCACGTGGCTCCTTCCGGGCACCCCACTCCTGCCCAGGGGTAGTTTCCATTGTGGCTTCTGCCACCATAAATTTGACTTTGAACTTCACATGAAGAGAATCTTGCTGTGTGTGCTCCTTCCTGTCTGGGGTCTTCTGCTCAGCCTCGGGGTGCTGAGATTCCCCCAAACCACTGCCACAGCTGGGGCTCATCCATTTTCTTTGCTGTATACTATTCCGCGGTGGTGGGCTCTACGGCTCCTTAACCCACTCTACTATGTGTTCACATCTGAAATGTTCCAGTTATTACCTGTGGGGAGCAATGAAGCTGTGACCATCCTTACACATGCTTTCTGAAGAGCATTTATGGGTTTTTCTGTTGGGCAGATTCCTGAGAGCAGAGTTGCGGGTCGTGGGCTCCATGTTTGGGCTCAGGTTGAGCTGCGTTTCTTGCCGTGTCCATGTTAGGTCAAGTTCAGGTTTTAACATCGCGCACATTGATCAAAACAGTCCTGCAGCTCCGATCTGGCCCACTCATCGCTGTTTGGCCTCCTGGGCCTGAGTTCGGGTCTTAGCGGCTTCAACTCAGAGGAGACTCTCATTTTGGCTGTGGTTTCAGAGGTTCAGTCTGAGGTGGGCCGACTCCGTGGCTCTGGGCCCAGGGTGAGGAACATGATGGTGGCGGAGGGCGGAGGAACGCAGCTGAGGAGGTGGCACCAGGGAGCAGCGAGCCCAGAGAAAGGACTCCACTCACCAGGGACCAACATAAACCCCAGGGACACGCCCCAGTGGCCCATCTGTCCAGCCGTACCTACCCCACTCAGGTCGTAGCCTCCTGACCCAGTCGTCCCCCTCTGAGCGTCGGGCACTCTCCCACACAGGGGTTCGGGGACGCCTCCCATCTAAACCAGGTCAGGGGTCATTCACTTTGCCACTGGCCGGATCCTGTCCCTAGGAGCTGACTGGACTCCCCAGGTTCACACAGCACAGCGAGGCAAGTTCCAACGCCCTGCTGTGTACGGATGAGCCAGCCGAGGCGTTCATCATGGACAGCAGCCCCACGGAGGGCCATCACTGAGGTCCTCCGTCCCCAGATCAGTGACGGAGCATCCAGGTCCCAGCACCTCCCGTCTATGCAGCTCTCTGGCGCTCCCCACCTCTGACCACAGCAGACATCAATAATGGATGTTGGCACGCCTTCCCGCTGAGCTGGGAGAAAGCAGCCCATCTTCCCATCACTGCGCTCGAGACAGACCCTACCAATCAATCAACTGTGGATCTGAGGTGAAAAGCCCCAGCCGCCCAGGTCCTCAGGCTGCTCCCGCGAGTCAGCATTGGCCCAGGAAACCGTTTCCTCCGGCGGCTCGGCCCCCTCACACCCAGGGTGGTTTTACGAGAAACAGGGAAAAGAAGCCAACCCCAGCCGGCCCTCCCTGGAGTGGACTCCTGGGGCCAACCCGGGCAGGAACTGGGCAGATCATCTGTCTCTGCCCCGGGGCGTTTCTGTTTGTGTGCTTTTGGTTTTGTTTTGCCCTGGGTTTTGCAGAGGGCAAAGGAACAGGCCCAGAGAGGACTAGTGCCTTGCCCAAGGTCATCCAGCTCAGAGCGGCAAGGATGGGACTTGCACAGACACCCCCATTTCTAATCCAGGACTCTTTCCCCACGCCATGGAGTTTCTCAAGACCAATTAGGAACCCCCAGAAAAGTCAGAGACGTGCCGGGGCCTTGTTCATCTCAAGCCGGTCCCATCTGTTTTGCTTCTCCCCGGCGAAGCAGTCAGCAGTGGAGCTGGCCGGGCCGGCTGCCCCTGGGTCTGGGCAGAGAGCAGCAGCTGGCTCCTGAGCTGATCTGGGCTCGCCCCGGTGCCACTGGGGTGGGTGATCTGACATTTCTCAAAATCGCCCTTTTCCCAAGTGATAATGCACTGAAGCCAGGGAGGGCCCCCGTGGGGCGTCCCCCGTGGCAGGCCCCTGTTGTCTCCCCACTTCCTGTCTTTATGAACGTCGCCAAAACCTCACAGCGCTTCCTGCTGCAAATGGAAGCCAAGCAGCCCCCTTCCCCTCCACCAGGCCAGATGGCTCCCTCTTGCTCTCTTCCCCTCACTCGACGCTAGAAACTGCTTTTTAATCTGTGAGAACTGAACGTTCCCCAACATCTGCAGCTCTGCCTCTGCAAAGCCACGGTTAGCAGAATGTGCCCCAAACTGGGTCCTCCCTTGGGAGAGGCTTGATCTTCCATCCAGAGTCCTGGCGGGTGCGGAGTTGTGAGGCGGAGGAAGGGGTGGGACTCTCCAGATGGCCGCAGGGTTGGGGTGTCCTCTGCTGCCACAGGAAATGGCAGAACAGGTGTGATGGGAAAGTGTGGGGAATTCCCAGCTCGGGCTTAGAGGGTCCCATGGGGCCGCCGACTCCGGAGGGAGGCCCTGTTGGCCCCGCAGAACATTCTAGATGTTTGGATATCCCTGTCCTTGGCCACTGCACACTCGGCTTCACAGGGATGAGGGATTTAGTAGGCCCTGCTCCCACCAACCATGGCGGGGCTAGATTCCACTCACCATGGCCTGGCCCTAGCGCCCAGCACTAACCACTGCACCACAGGGTTCGTTCTCGTGCTTACCAAACCCATGGTGAGGGTTTGGTCTCATCTTGCCACTCCTCACCCCAAAGACATCGTCACCCTCCCTTACATCCCACAGGACTCTCGGTGACTCCCTAAGGCAAAGGTAGGGCCCAGCAGCATCCAAAGAGCGGCCTGTGTGTCCAGAAGTCAGCAGCTCCGAGTCCTGCCTGGGGCGGGGGAGGGTGGCGCTGCCCCTGCTCACATCAGAGGCCGGCCAGCGGCACCGGAGCAGGGCCTGCCAGTGCCCAGGATTTGGCTGTTTTCTCAGCCCCTCCGGGTCCCGTGGGGCGATTCAGCAGGTGGCCCCAGGAGGCTGAGGGCAGGGAGCACCGTCCCTCTGCAGGGAAAAGACGGCAGCTGCCCCGGGGAGGTGGGGCCTGCTAGGCCCCGCGTCCTCCAGCAGGACCCCCGCCACCAGAGCTGGCAGGGTGGCAAGGATGGGCCCAGATGCTGGAGGGACCGCATGTCTCGGTGGCACCAAGCCCCAGTCACCCACACAAGGGCTACCTAGAGCACCAAGCACCGAGTCCTGAGGTGGCCCTGAGGGAGGGACACAGGGGCCTGGGACCAGAGAGACGCTTGGGAGACCTGAGTGGTGGGAGCCCGGCCCCTGGAGACGGATCCTACGGTGGGCACGACCAGGCGTGGGGTCAGGGCCAGAAGTCAGTGGTGCCCCTGGCAGCTGGACGGGGCGCAGCCTCCGGCTCAGGTCTGCAGTGAGCTGGGGGCAGGGAACAAAGAAAGGCCGAGAGCCCGCGGCGTGGACAGCCGCTTCTCCACAACAGACCTCAGCAAGAGTCCCCTTCCAAGAAAGGGCCTGGGCCTGTGCTGGATCAGAGGAACCTGTCCAGCGTCCAGTGTCCCAGGTCCCCTCTGCCTGCTGGGCGAGCCCCCGACTCTATAACCTCAACGCCTCAGGCTCCCGTTCTGTAAAGTGGGGCGACAGTCCACTCCATGTGAACCACTGGGCAACAATGACACAGAGTGCGTGGGTCTGGCGTCCTCATGGGCCACCCCGAGTTTCTGAGGGAGCAGGGGCGGGGGCTCCCTGGCCCCATCGGGTGAAGCACTAGACCCTCTCTCTGGGGTCCTTTGTTTTCAGGTGGGGGACCGAGGCTTAGATGGACAAATCACTTGCTCAGTATCAGGGATGCAGCGGGCGAGGGGCTGAGCAGGATTGGAACCCAGGTCCAAGGGACTTCAGCAGCTTCTCTGCTCACAGCCCCCATTCACACGGACTTTGCAGGACTTTGCAGCCACCAGGACTTTGCAGTGCTGGGCTCCAACCCAGGCAGGGCCTTGCACATGCCCGGGAAGTGCCCTGGCATCGAGATGCCCGCCCAGCCCTACAGCTGCCCCCGGATGGCTTTCCTCTAGCGGGTATTGAATGGTAGTCCCAGAAATGTGCCCGAGCTCCCGCACGCGATTTTATTTAACTATATCATTATCATTATTATTATTTTCCCCCAAAGACTATCAGTGAGGCCCTTTTTCTTTATACACAAACACACACGCGCACACATATGCACACACACACGCGCGCTGTTCTCAAACAGGTTTGAATAGACCTTGGTGAGTGGCCGGGCTACCTAGAAACAAAAATTGCCTGTTATTTAAATTCAATTACATAGCAACCACATCTTTAAAAGAATATTTTTATTTGAGCTCATTGTGCAACAAATCATCAGACACTTTCTTTCTTCAAATTACTTTGAGAAGGAAAAATTATCAAATGAAAGGGAGGAAATGTCGGCACATCATCCCCTCTATTGAAGCTCCTGGGGATGGAGGGCCCCTGTCTACTCTAAATCTATTTCAGCAACATCCTCTCCCATCAGCGGCCACACCTGGGCTTTCTGAGCACTTTTCTCCAGGGATATGAACCTTGGGGGTCATGTTCCCCTTTGTAGACTCCAAGGGGAGACCCAGGAGATGTGGAGCAGGAAGGAGACCCCAAGAACCATCAGCCCCCCACTACCCCAACAGGGAACCGCATCAGAAGCTCACAGGGCTCTGAGAATTGGTCAGAGCCTAATAGGATCACGTCCAAGGCTGGAAGTCTCTGGACTCCCAGTCCAGTGCCCCCTACCCCAGCATTTGAAGAATAGTGGGGACAGGGACTTGCAGGTGAAGTCTGGGCTGCAGCCCAGCACACCCCCCGCCCCTCAATCTGATTCTGTGCTTATCCCAGGGTCCCAGGCCTCCTGGGAGCAACACCCCCACACGGTCTCCAGACACAGACAGGGAAGGCCCCCCCCTGTCCCAGCTCTGCCCCCTTACAGCACCAAGGGACCCCCAGCTGGGCCCTGCAGGACACGCAGGCCAAGCCTCAGGCGCCTGAGAGGCCATGGTGGACCTTGGCTCTGCAGCCCGCTTTCCCAGCAAGAACCCCTGGGGAGCAGAAAAGAGCCACAGCAACCCCTGGTCCCAACGTCAGGATGAAGTCGCCCTCCACCTGACCCGCGGCTCTCCCTCCAGGGGCCTCCCCAGGGACCCCAGGCTCTCCAGACTGCACACGCCCCGGCCCAGGACCTTGAGAGACGAGAGGCCAAGACCTTGTCTGTGAGGAACAACGGGGGAAGGGCAGGGGCCAGGGAAAGGCCGGGGAGCATCAGAGCCTGAGCTTGACCACTCAGGGGACGACTCCGCGAGGGCCCGGGGGCCTGCCCAGCGGCCCACAGCCCGCCAGGCTCTTCTCTCTCATCCACGATCTACTGGCCCTCAGATCCTTGCTGGGGGCTGCCGCTGGAGACACGGGACACCTGAAGCCAGGCAGGTGTGTCCGTGTCGATACAGAAGGAACGTGTCACACGTCACACCAAGTACCCAGGACCCTCTGAGCTGAGACGGAGGCCCCGAAAAGTAATTTGTCAAAGCGGGGGCCACGGTCCCACCCGAACTGGGATGTGAACCCCGGCAGTAGCTCTCTGAAGCTGCAGGCCTGACCCCGGATGGTGGGGGGCTCCCCGGCCTCCGCTCCACATGGGGCTGCCGCCTGTCTGTCCACCAGCCTCTGCCGCTGGGCACCCAAACCCTCCTAAGGGTGGGCTCTGGGGCTGAGAGTCATCATTAAGCCCTCTCAGGGCTGAAGAGGTGCCCAGGCAGCTGCCCCTGGGAGAAACAGCCCAGTCTTTCCAAGTTGCAGTGATTTCTGAGGCTCACGGTAAACCCGCGATAAATATCAAGGAAGACAAGTGGGAGGATGGGGATGGGGACTTTCAGTCAGTCCTTTCAAACAATTTTTTTTTTCTAGAAAACATACTTATTTCCAATGGGTTTTTAGTTCCTATACATTGATGTTTCTCTGGGACCGTGGAGATGGAGCAAAGATGGTCAATAACGGCAACCAGCCAGGGCCTCGCTGTTGGCAAAATGTGCTTGACACAGACATGAATCTCCTTTGATGCTAAAAACCAGGCTATGGGAGGTGCAGACTGAGAAGAAAACTGAAACGTAGCTGGATGTGGTGGCGCGCGCCTGTGATCTCAGCAGCTCAGGAGACTGAGGCAGGAGGATTGCAAGTCTGAGGCCAGCCTCAGCCACTTAGTGAGGCCCTCAGCAACTTAGCAAGACCCTGTCTCAAAAATCAAAAGGGCTGGGGATGGGTCTCAGTGGCAAGCACCCCTGGTACCATTCAAAACAAAACAAAACAAAACAAAAACCTGAAATGTGGGACGGTGGCTTATCAGTCACTTACTAGTGGTGTAGGCTTAAGAGCTTAGGCAAACGGCGCCACATGTCTACACTGCTTCTCTCGGTGATAAACAGGGCAGTAGCAATGTCACTCTGTTACGGGTCGAAGTGTGGACCCTAAAAAGAGATTCCGAAGCCCAGCCCCCGGCACCTGTGAATGTGACTTCATTTGGAAACAGGGTCTTTGCAGATGTCATCAAGTCAGGATGAGAGTGTCCCATTATGATGGTGACCTCACAACGAGAGACAGACACACAGAAGAAGAGGAGGTCAGAGGTTGGAGGGACACTTGCAGAGGCCAAGGAAGGCAGAGTCACCGGAAGCCAGGAAGAGGGGGGCAGGGAGTGCCCTAGAGCTGCCAGAGACCCTGTCTGCCCCCTGACTGCAGGGTCCTGGCCTCCAGGTCTCTGGGACAGCATCCCCGTTGTTTTCACCCAATCTGCGGTACCATGTCACAGCAGCCTGGGAAACGCCTCATGCCCGGCCTCCGAGCACCGCCCAGCTGCTCCAAGGCCCCAGCTGGGCGGGGGCTGCAGAAGCGGAGATGGTGCAGGTTTGACTGCGGTGTATTTGAGGGACCCACGGTGCCCGAGTCCCAGTCATAACTGGTCTCAGTGCTTCCCGGGAATCAGGAGTCAGGCTGTCTCCTCAGCACCTTGCTGGCAGCTCGGTGGGGGGCTTCCCTGTCCCTGGGGACCAGTGTCCACCATGGCCAGGCGGAGGAAGGCAACCTGGGAGCGCCCACCCGCCCCGGGGCCCATGGGAGGCATTCCTGTTCGGCTGGAAAAGCACCCCCTTCCCCCCACCGCCACCCCAGGCTGAAAAAACACAAAAACCCAAAGAGCCCAGGAGCCCTGACAGCGCGGGCCCGCCCTGCTGGAAGGAACCCTAAATGTCAGGCAGCAGGTGGCCGTGGGGCTGCTCCCCAGGAGGCTCTGCACACTTGGCCAGCCAGAGCACACTGCAATCTGTCCCAGCAGGAGAGGAGCCACATGGGGGGCGGGTGGGTGGCAGGGAGCCTGGCTCACAGCATCCGTGGGCCTGGAGGAAGCCTGGTGGTGAGCTCGGAATCCTTCTCCCACTTCACGCGGAGGCCACGTCCTTCCACAGGACAATCCAGCCTGGGCCGCGGGAGGGGAGCGGTACCTCTCTGGGCCTGAGTCCCTTGCTGGCCCCCTCTGGCCTCTGCCCAGGAGATGCCTTTGCCTGGGGCGGCTCTTCCTTATGACCCAGGTGGAGAGGAGGCCCATGCCAACTGGACACCCAACACTGCCCCAGGGGCTTGAGTCGCCGCCCACCTTCCCCACTGCGCCCTTCTGCAGAGAGACGGAGGCCAGGGTCCCCGACTGCACCTGGCCATGCTTCAGCCACCAGGAAGGAAGGGCCGAAAGCCCAGGCTCCCGCCACTCCCTGCCCAATCGCACAGGGGCAAAGAACCATCCGGGCTGCAGGTGCCGACCCACAGCTGCAGAACCCCCCTGTGCTTTGGTGGCCATCCAAACACACGTTCCCAAGGCAGTGGGGGTCGGGGATGGGGGCAAATTCCTGTGGCTGCCACTATGAATATCTGAGAGGATGGCTCCTCTCACCTCAGGCCCCTGCCCTTCCATCTCCATTCCAGAAAGTTCCTGCACCTTCCCTGCCTCCTCCAGCCCACACCACTGGAGCCTGGGAGGCAGAAACAGGAGCAGGAGCAGATCCTGGAAGAAGTTCTGGAAAAAGTCCTCAGAGGAGTAAGTTTCCAATAAGCCAAAGGAGGTCGCAGAGACTGGGCGGAAGGTCAAGGGCCCGGCGGTGCCCTTGACCTTGACTGCCCTCAGGGCCCGTCCACTCCAGGGTATTATAGGCACAATAATAACTTCCATATCCACGCTCTGCGGCGGCTGGAGAGCAGCCCGCCTCAGGAATTATCTGGAAAGGAAGGCCCCGTGTTTTGAGGGCTGATGACAGGCGGGTCTGTGCTACAAGTCTTGAAGGCATCATCCAAGTCTTCGACCGGCCCATGGAAATGTGTGGCCATGGTGGCCACCAAACGTCCACACACTTCCTAACATTCCCAGCCTCAGGGGACAGTTCTGATCACCGTCCTCCAGCCGAAGGACGGTCAGTCGGTGTGGCTTTCCCACCTCCCTCTTCCCCTCCTGCAGTCACTCTAATGCCACAAAGACGGCAGGGTTGCCCTCAGCCCGCTCCTGGAGCAACTGCGGGGAGCAAAGAAGTCCCACGCTGGCCCAGTGACACCATCAATAAGGTCACGCGCTGCGTCAGGCCCCTGAGACCTGGGGCCTGTGCTCCGCAGCTCGAGTTGCTTAGCTTCCCATGTTGCTGTTACTCTGATCCGAGGGACGAGGAGCCCAAGGCCGCACAGCACTGCAGAAGCCAAAGCAAGACAGAAATCCCCGCGCCCCGCGCCCCGCGCCCCGCATCCCGGTGCAACTTTGATTGCTTCTTGGAAGTACTCCGCGCCTGTGAGCAGCCAGGACCCCCAAACTCTTAGCCTTCCCTGTCCCCAAGGTGGCAAAGGACCGTATGCAGGGAAAAAAAGACGGACTCTCAGAAGGTGCCTGGACGGTCATAGAAGCAGGGCGGAGGGGCCACCCAAGACCCCGCGCAACACAGATCACGGAGTGACTTCGCTGATAGGTCAGAGAAAGAGGTCGGCCAGCGATTCAGCGGGGGCTGTGTCTGCCCATCCTACGAAGCAGGGTCCAGCTCCTGTCCCCTAGCGATTGTCCCCGTGAAGACCCTCGCTGGACTGTTCAGAGTGGCCAACTGCCCGGAGGGAGAGGAGGAGGGAAGGGCAGCCTGGCCGCTCATGACCCTGAAGCCTTAGATCACAGACCGGGCCCAGCCCAGGTCACCCAGCCAACCAGGGGCAGAGGCCGACAGGCGGGCCAGCCAGACACGAGGCAAAGGACAGAGCGCGGATTATTCATTTGAAAGTGGAAAGTGCTTCTAGGAAGGCGGCCTTTGGTTGGGAGGACCTGGGCGCTGTGGATCAGCTTAGGCTTATTATCTGCACATATGGTCTTTGCTCGGCGGTTAGGGACGGGAAAGAGGGTGGAGGGGAGGGACGCAATGTGGCCGAGCAGAGAGGTTCCCTCAAGTGCCAGAGATCCGGATATTTCAGTGACGTCAAGTTGGGCTTCCTGCCACAGGGATGGGGCCACCAGAAGAACAATTACAAGACTCAGAGGAGCCCCTCAAGGAGGCAGGGAAAAAAGAACTCTTCGCCCGTGTCTTCTACCCCATGAGCAAATGTTTTGCACACCCACAGATCCGTGGCCAGGATGATTGGGAAGGATCCAAGTTGATTCTTCCAATATTATTGTGTCATTTAAAAACAACAGTAATGATGACATCGATGATGATGAGCATTTATTGGGAATTTGCTATGTTCTGGGCATCTGACACGTTCTATCTCACTGACAGGTCACAACAGTCTGATGTGGTATACTGGCTCCATTTTTACCAGGTCAGCAAACTGAGGCACCAGAGGTGGAAGGGCCTAAGGTCACAGTATATGAATATGAAGACTCACCATCATCTGAGCCCAGGCTGTCTAACCACCTTGCAATGATTCTTCTAAAGAAAAAGGAGAAACGGACTCAGAGAGGGCTGGCGACTCTGTGGAGTTCACACAGCTCTATCTGGGAGAGACTGAAGGCTGGGACATGCCTCTCCTAACTCCTGGCTTAGCGACCTCTCCACTCCATTCTGTTGCGTGGATGGAAACACCCACCCGCCAGCGATGAGCTTGTCTGTGCTCCTTTTCCAGCTGTTGAATTCACTCGTGGACCCAGCCTCGGTGTGTGAACAGGAGCGAGGGCTGGATCACAAGACAATAAGACCCAGATAAAGCCCTGCTCTGCCCGGTGCAAACCCGGGGTCTCATCCTGTCAGTCTGGTTTCCTCTTAAAAAGTGGCTCGCTCGGCCCCCACTCATCAGATGGAGCGCTGATGCGGGTCCAGGGTGGCAGCCCGGGCAGCAGGAGGAGCCCAGCCTGGCATCTTAGCTCAGCGGCATCAGTTGCAGAAACGCCTGATCCACAAGCAGCCTGTGCTCCCTGGGACCAACGTGCTGGCTCCAAGCCCCCTCCCGCGGCTGCGTCCCAGCAGAGCGTGAACAAATGTTCCTGATTTTCCTTCTCAGTGGCTAATGAAATAGGCCAGAAGAGCAGCCCTGTGGAAAGGGAGGGGTCCTAAAATATGCCACCCAGCCACCTGACTCTTGCCAGGACAGGCATGCAGAGGAGGGTGGCGCCAGAGCAGCTGACGGATGGCATGGGGCTCCTGGCAGGAAGGGGTCCCCAGTATTACCCGTACTCCCCGACTGCTGAGCAGTTTATCCGCAAGCCAGAAAATGACAGGAGCTGGGTTTTGACTCTCCTGGATTCACCTGACACAGATTTTGCTGTGTTCGGGGCTGCGCCGAGCAGGGCCAACCAGCCAGCGGTGGCCCCCTCTGCTGGACTGAAGACAGGGCCCAGCAGGCCTGCCAGGTGCCACAAAAGGTGAGACTTTAAGTTGCAAAGGCCACCATCTCCTCAGCCACCATGCTCAGGTAACAGGCTGGGGAAACAGAGCCAGGAGGGCAAATAGCCCCCCACCCCCCACCCAACGCCACCCTGGCGATCAGAAGACTTGGACTTCAAACCTGTGGTCTCTCCCTGCCTCGGTTTCTCCCCTAGGTCCTGATCATCCCTTGCCTCATGCCACCTCCACACCTTCCCCTGCCCAGCACCCTGTCCTTCAGCCGGCGGTGACCTCTGACACTGCCTTCACCAACCCAGGGAGCTACTCCCCACGCGGAGTGTTTGAAGGCAGGGAGTCCTTCCTGAAGTCAGCCCGAGACGTCCCACACCCAGGTCCAGATTAACTTCCAGAAAGGGGCCTGCAGCCTTCATTGATCTCCTGCCCGTTCAGATTTGGGCGCGGGGGGGGGGGGGCATGGACAGCGGGCAGCCACCACTGAACACTCTGCAGAATCAGAGCCCCTGGCGCTTGTCTGAGCGTCTGAGCAAGACAGGGACGGGAGGCTACATCCCTCAGGGTCTGGGACAGGTGTGTGGGGGTGGGGAGAGGAGAGGACAGGCTGGACACAGAAGCTGCCAGACTTCAGGGGGCCCGTGCTCACACAGGCCCTAAGGGCAGGGCTGTTCCCAGGCTGGCTTCCCTGGCAGAAAAACAAGAGTCACTACAAGAAAAACAGAAGAAGCAAACTAAACAAAACAGAAAACTCCTTTTGTTTTTTGGACCCCCGGAAAGTCTTGAAGATGGCAGCCAGAGAGGCAGGACTGCCCCACCCTTCCCCTCTCTCCTCCTCTTCCTCCTCCTCCTCCTCCCCCTCCTTCATTCAAAATAGAAGTCCACTGGTCTCCAGGCAACTTTGTCCTGGAGCATTTTGGTTGCATCCAACAAAAAACTGACAGTCTAGTCAACAACGGACGCCACGTCCATCACCTTCCAGAGCGGGGGACTCTCAGGACACGGAGTGGGACAGGTGTACCCAAAGAGTGCATGTCGGAGGAAGGATCCCATGAAAACTTCCTCTGGCCACCGGGAGGCCTGGGCTAGGTGTGGGATTTGCTCCGGGTACTCTCCTGGGGTGCAAGGAGGAGGGTGGGAACTTGAGAGAGAGATGAGGCAACAGTCTCCTCTGTGTCCCTTCAGTGTCGTGCAGCCCCACACGGACAAAGATGACACTTTTCACAGATGCCCGCTGCTGGCTCACTTCCCAAGGCACAGCCACGGGGACTCGACACACCGAAGTCCTGAGGGAGGTAACAGGGACGACGGGCAGGGTTTCACCAGTACTTGTGAAATGGCCAGATGAATGCGCCCTGGAGACCCCAGACCTGAGGGGTGAGAATTGACCCCTGAGAGATCCAACACCTCGGCCTGGGCTGCGGCTCTCGGGCCCCTCTCCCGCCCTGCTCCTCCCCGTTGACTGCGCCCAGGGAGGGAATGGATAAGAGTGGCGCCACCCCAAGACCCCACCCAGCCCACACCTAGAGACCGGGCCAGATCCGAGGAACAAAAGGTGCCACTTCTACAGAAAGGACGCATTCCACAGTTTGGGTTTGGGAAACTTCAAGAAACCTCAAAAAGTGAACGTTCCAAGCCACGCTCTCCACGCCAGCTCCCTGCTCTCAGAAAGTTTCTTTCGTTTTTGTTTTTCTGGGGGTGAATGTTTCACTCACCCTTTGCAGACCCCCAGGAAAAAGCACCTCCTGTCAGCCGATCTGTCCTGTGATCATCGCGGCAGGCGAGTCTCAGGCTCGGGCCCCTCCCCGGGTCCGCTGGGGCGGGTGCCCGTGCGCCCTGGAGCCCAGCCGGCGGGCAGTGGGGCTGGGGTTCCGCGTGTCGCGATTTCAGCGCGGGTAGTGCCGGCGCTCGCCTTCCGAGGGAGAGTGGCCTGGCAGGGCGCCCCCTGGCGGGGACAGTCACCTCGCTCCAGCCCGGAGCCAGCGCGGGCGCGAACCGCCGTGGCCCGCAGCGCTCCGAGCCTCTCCCTCCACGCTAACCCCGGGAAGCCCGAGCTTCCGACCCCGCAGCACCCACCGATCCTCCGCCGACCCCCGCCGCACACCCCTCGTAGGGAAGAACGCGGGCGCGGGCAGAGAGCGAGGCGCCCCCGCCCTGCCTGGCCGCCTGGGACCCCAAAGGCGGCGCGCACTCAGTGCCCCGGCCGGGTCCAGCCACCTTCCCCACCGGATCCCCCTCCGGGTCTCTGTCCCTACCTGTCCTCCTCCAGGCTGGCGCGGGGCGCACCCCTTTCCTTTGGACACAGCCCTGGCCGAAGCCCGGAACCTTGAAACCACACCGGCCACCACCACCCCTCGCCACTCTCGGGAGCTCCCCCTCAGCCCCCGGGAGCGCTCGTCGCCGCAGGTACTGCACCTGTCCTGGGCCGTCTCCGGACAGGGACCCGGGCCAGTGCGTTCCCCGGGCCCCCTCCAAGGCGAGCTGGAGTAGAACTTGGCTCCTGGGCTTCCCGGGACGATCGTGGGACTCGCCTCCCGCCCCCAACCCCACGGGGCGGACCGCTCTCCCGGGGGTCGCGCGCGGGTGTCCCGGGGCCCGGGGACGCAGCGGCGGAGCGCCCCGCGGGCCGCGCCTACCTGGCAGCGGCGGCCGGACCCCGCGCCAACCCGCCGGCGGCCGCGGGGGAAAGTTTCCCGGGCGGAGAGCGCGCTCCCAACTTGCAGGGCGCCCGCTGCTGCCTGGCGGTGGCGGCGCGGCCGGGGACCCGCGGGCGAGGCGGCGGCGACGCTGGCTCCGGGCCGCGGCCGGGGCTCGGGCAGGGGCGGCCTCGCGCGGCTCCGCGGTGGATCGCTCGGCGCTGCGTCCGCCGCAGCCTGGAGCCCCCGAGACGCCGGCGGCAGCTGCAGCCGCCCGCCGCCGCCGGCCCCACCTCCAGCCCCGCTCCGTCCCGCCCCCTCCCGCTCCCGCCCCTCGCCGCCGCCTCCCGCCCGTCGCCAGCCGCCGCCGCCGCCGCCGCCGCCGCTCAGGCCCGTCTCCCCGCCGCAGCCTCGGCCTCCGCCTCCCGCCGCATCCAGACCCCGCTCCGGGTCCCGGGGGTCCCTCTGCCCACCTCCCCCGCCCCCGCCCCGACCCCGTCCCTGGCCCCGCCGCGCTCCCCGCCCTCGCGTGGTCTGCGCTGGGGAGGTCACCGGGGGAGTGGGACAGTGGCACGCCAGACCCGAAGGATTTATTCCGGGGAACTTTGACGCGGCGCCCTGGGCCTCCTCTGGGATGGGCGGGGGGGGGGGGACTCCTCCACGGCGACCTCGGTGGAGCCTGGGGAGTGGGTCCTCCTGGGCTTGCGAGAACGCGCGGCGACTGGGCTCCAGCGGGAGGAGGCCACCGACCAGATGCAAATGACTGGATTGCCGGGACCCACGTCTGGGCTGGGGCTTTGCGGGGAGCTGATCGTCTCTCCTATGCACTACTGCCCCAGCAACACCCCTCCCTGGCCCCTGACACATGACTTCACAGGGACATTTGACCTCTGGGCCTGCCCAAGCCAGAGGGTCAAAGCAGGCAGCTCGAGAGAGAGGGCTCATAATTGCCCAGAAGAGAGGCTCTGGGTGCCGGGTCTTCTTCCCTTGCGACTCAGTTCTGAAGCTCTGAAGGGTCCCTGGGGGTGAACCCTGGAGAGACAGACAGACAGACACACACACATGCACAGATGCACACCCTGCAGGAGGGCCTTGGCTAACTGATTCTCACTAAGGAGTGAGTGACTGATAGGAATCAAAGCCACTCCTGTCTTGGCTGTGAATGTTTGGTGCTGTCAGGCGTGGGATAGCAGGGTAAGGGGAGAGAGGCTGGCCTTCCGACTGCTGCTGCAGGAGGCTCTGGGAGGCCCCGTGGACACTTCAGGAGGAAAAAAGTCGACCTGAGCAAGGGAGCTGGTACTTGGGAGGTAGAGACCAGAAACATCAGAAGGAGGCCGGAAGGAGCCCCAAGGACCTGGGCTCCAAGACCAGGCCGGGGAGAGAGAGGAAGGAGGGCGGAGCAGCCCACCTGCCCAGCTGGAGGTGAGAGTCCAGGTCAGTATTCCCAGGCCTCCGCCCTCTCCTGCCCCCACTGTGCACCCCTGAGGCCTCTGCTTAACAGTGGTCTTTAAATCAACTCTGATTTTATTTTTTGTTTTACTTAAAGGAGCTGGTTTTAAAAAAGATATCTTATATCATTACCATAAATGGGAAACCAGCATCCCATTACTATAAATAGAAGGAAACGAAAAAATAAATACAATGAAAGTAAGACGTATCATTAAATTCCAACAGTGTATCCTTAACCACCATTAAAAAGAATTCCCACTGGGAGGGCGGTGGGCTTGGGCCCTACTCTCTGTTGGAATGGACCCGAAGGCGAGGAAGACCTGGCAGCCATAGCCTTATGAGGTCCCTCAACTGGGAAACACGAACCTCTGAAGATGAAGCCAAAAAAAGGTCTTTTTTTCAGAAGTTAGGAACCCGGAGAGTTTGGTCCTGTAGGACAAAAAGCCATTCTTGCAGAGCACAGCACTCCCAAGATACTCTTGGGGAGGCTTCCCCCTTCTCTGCCTCCTCTGTAAAGTGGGGGCGTAGGCAAATGGTCCAGTGCTTTGGACTATTCTTTGCCGAAATCAAGACAGGGCTCTGGGGCCCGGCTTGTCGGGAAACTGAGAAAGAAGGAGAAGTTGCGGGTGCAGAGGGGGCAGAGAGAGAAGGCTGGGCTGGGAGTGGGCAGGCAATCATGGGCAGGGAGAGGAGGAGGAGAAGGCCACCTCTGACCAGCTGGTTGACATGTACCCAGAAGGGATCTATCCAGAAGCCTCTAGACGCCCCATTTTCCTGCTCCAGGAGGAACCTGCGGAGCATTCATTGTTCCCGCGGGGAAGCTGGGGAAGAATCGCTCCTGGAAGCCGTGGCTGGAGAGCTGGGGGCTGAGGCCAGGCCTTCCCGCGGCCTTGAAGTTTGGGTTTAGTAGAGATGGTTCTTTTGAAAATAGTCTCCTTCAGGAAGCTTTTAGATTTTTTCTGCAGAACCTGGGGAGCGAGACAGGCGCACAAACCAACCGCTCAGTTGGCCTGGAGATCCCACATTGGCCCAGCTGGCCATGCTGAGCGGGCGGCGCTGTGGCCCAGCTCCTGGGCACAGCACACCTGGTGTGCGCATTTGGGCACGTCTCCTGGGACGTGGAGAAAAGAGCCCCGGGCCAGAAGACCACAGCCCGGGTTCCGGTCCTGCTCATCCTGGGGATTCCCTTACCTGCTGGGCCTCAGCCCTCCATGGCACTTGGACAAGTAGGGGTCCGTGGACGGGCTCACGGGCCCTAAGGACCGAGGGAGGGAAAGGACACCTCCCCAGCTCTAGCAGGAGCAGGTGGCCTTGGCCATGGGTCTGTACCGTGGTGTCGCACTTAGGACCTCAAGGAGAACATGTCTTCCATTTAAAAAGTGTTCGAAACCACTAGAAAGGGTGACATTTATGACTGGGGGGATTGAGCTGGGGGCTCCCCAGGGCCCAGCTCCCCTTCTTCTCTGCTGGGAGGGGCGTTACCTACCGCTGCCTACCTGGAGCCTCTCATTTCAACGCTCTGGGGCTGTCTAAAATGGGCATCTGTTTTGTTTTGGGGACAGGTGGTAGGACTTGAACTCAGGATGCTCAACCCCTGAGCCCCATCCCCAGCCCTATTTTGTATTTTATTTAGAGACAGGGTCTCCCTGAGTTGCTCAGGGCCTTGCTAAGTTGCTGAGGCTGGCTTTGAACTCACGATTCTCCTGCCTCAGCCTCCTGAGTTGCGGGATTACAGGCTGTACCACGGCGCCTGGCTAAAACGGGCATCTTATGATACCTCAGGCGCTGAGTGACGTGAACCTGCGGAAAGCTGGGGAACACGGAGAATGCTCTGTCAGCGTGAAGTCTGGCAAGTTACCCTGGAAGCTCCCCCACCCCAGCCCCGGTGACCTTGCAGCCCAGCTCTTCCTAGGCGGCTGCATTTCCAATGTTTAATCATGGCCTCCTGGTGTTCCTCTCTGTTTTTGTTTTTTTCTGAATTGTCTCCTTTTCTGTGTAATTTGCAATCATTTCCAAAAAAAAAAAAAAAATGACAGTTCATTAAATGTACAACTGAGAGTGATTAAAATTGTTTATCTTTGCAATGACTTTCACAGAAATGAATTGACGGATCCAAGGAACACCCTCTCCAGGTTGAAAGGATGTGGTCCTGACCTTCAGGGCCTGGCTGCAGGAGCCTGGACGTCTGTCCAGGGCCTGCCCCTCCTCCTCCGCCCCCAGGAATGCGCCCCCGAGTGCTCACACACACACACACACACACACACACACACACACTCTCTCTCTCTCTCTCTCTCTCTCACACACACACACACACACACATACACACACACTCACTCTGCTGGGAGGGGCCCAGGGTCCAGCTTCCCCCTGGGGCTCTGTGGCTGGGCTTTCCAGAAAGTAGCTCCCTGGGGATACCAAGGGGAGACCCTGCTCAGAAGCAGACACCGCCCTCCATCTGCATTTCCATTTGCTTTTTCCACTGACAGCAAATAGTGCGTAGGAAGAACCACCATTGGTGGAGTGCTTACTTGGGTAGAAGCTCAGGTTTTGAAGTTAGAAAGACTCAGGTGGAAAGTCGTCGGGCTCCTTCGTTCTTTGCCTGTGTGTGTTTGGGCAAGTTACTTTGCTTCTCTGTTCTTCATCCCTCCTATTCTTTAACATGAGGGATACTTTGTGTCAGGCATTGGGATAAGAGACCCACCAGTTCACTTCCACTTTCAAATGTGGTAGGGATGGTTAGGGAGCCTGGAGACAGAGCGTGTGTGTCTGTGTGGGTTTTGTTTTGTTTTGTGCTACTAGGGATTGAACCCAGGGGTGCTCTACCACTCAGCTCCATCCCCAACCCTTTTTATTTTTTATTTTGAAACAGGGTCTCACCAAGTTGCCCAGGCTGGCCTTGAACTTGCCATCTTCCTGGCCTCCCGAGTAGCCAGGAGGACAGGCGTGCAGGCAAGAGACGCGTTTTACGGAGAGGAAGTCAGAGAGGCCACCCGAGGCCACGCGGCAGATGAAGGCTTGGGAGTCAGACCTTTCTTCTTGCCCAAATCAGGACCTCTGCTCGAGACGGGGAGGGCAGCGGGCACACCCGGAGAGAGCCCTGGACGTCCCGACGGCTGTGGCCGTGGCTTGTGAGGGAGGGCAGGTGGCTGCTGACCTTCTGGTCCCCTGGATACACCAGGGCTGCCTGCTCCGAGGTGCTCAGGCCCCAGGTGCTGGGGGTGATTAGAAGACGGTCCCTCCTGGACTCTGAGGTCCCCGTCTCCTGTGCTGGCCGCCAGCAGACAGCAGAGCCAGGACCCTGGATCCCTGCTGGGCCATCTCAAGGACAGTCCCACAGTCCTGCCGCTGTCACCAGGTAGGGCAGGCTGGCTCCCCCCCTCGCTCTCTCCAGCCCCCTCCTGTGGCTGTGGACTGGAGGGGGTCCCTAGGTCATGGTGGGCCCCACGTCCTGGCATCTGTGAACGGACCTTGTTTGGAAGAGGATCCGTGCGGAAGGCCCCGCTAAGGCGAGGTCGTAACCGGGGATTGGCGTGTCCTTATCAAGAGAGGACATCCGGACCAGAGGGGACCCGCGGGGAGACACCAGGGAGAGAGCCCTTGAGGGGGGTGGAGGCAGCTCCGCCCAGGTCTGCAGCAGCAGGTCCCCCAGGGCCCCACCAGGCGTCCTGCTCCCAAGCCTGCGAGCAGCCAGCGCCCGCCCCTCTCTCGCTGGCGGTGGCTCTGCCTTAGGGCCCCGGCCACCAGCTCCCTCACCCCACTTCTCCTCCGGGTTCCAGACACACCCTGCGGTGGCAGCTCGGGAGGAGGAGGCCACCTCTCCTCGCCATGGCAGGCGTGTCCTGTGCTCCTGTCCCAGGGCAGAGGCACAGAGGGTTGGTGGCACTCAGTCCCCGCCAGCCCCTGAAGCGGCTGACGTGGCCTCACGGGGCACTGCCGGGAGCTGGGTGCTCCTGCAGCTCTGGCCTGGAGACCACCCTCAGCCCCCTTTTGCAGATGGGGAAATCGAGGCACGGAATGGCAGGGTCATTAGATCAAGGTCACCAGCTAGTGGCCCAGGGGCGATTCAGACTTGGGCCATCTGCCTCCGGGCCCCAGGACACTTCCCCACTTTGTCTGGCTGCTGGTCCCTTACGACCAGGAACAGCCCACACCTGAGGAAGCCCAGGCCCTCCCCAGGCCCAGGGTCCTCAGGGCCACTCCCAGGCCCCACGTGGAGGGAGCAGGGTGACCGCCTAGCCCTGTGTGTGTGTGTGTGTGTGTGTGTGTGTGTAAGGGCACGGGTCTGGGCACGTGTGTCTGTGTGTGGTGGCACGTGTCCCTGCGTGTCCCTGCGTGTGTTGGGACCCGTCCATTTGGCTTAATAGCCTCTTTTTTTTTGCCCCAGAGCGAGGCTGACTCACTCACTCAAATTAATGTCCACATCTCGCCTGACTCACTTAATGGGAACAGCTCGTTTGTGCCAGTGTGTCCACTGACCCCCGAGACCGCTCACCAAGGCCATCCAGAGACGTCTTGCTCTCGCGCTAACGAGTGCTGGGGGGCCCCACGGGGCTGCTCCTCCCCACCCGGGCGTCTCCCTGGAGCCGGAGAGGAGCGGAGAGCTGGTGGGGGAAGGAGAGGGGCAGGAGAGTCCCCTCCACCATCAAGAGCCATCTCATCCAGAGCAGGAGCCTCCAAGACCAGAGAGGGTCGGTGTCTCGGCCAAGTTCACCAGCTGTTCACGGCGGCCAGGGCCAGGGAGCCCCCCAGCCCACCCCTCCCCAGGTCCTCTCCCCTAGGTTTCCTGTGGCTCTGCTATGTCCTCCGGCTCCTTGGTTTTTATTCCAAATACGTAAACCTCCAATAAACCGGGGGCAGCTCCGCCTGATTTATCCCAGTTACAGAGGAGCCAGAGCCAATGATGAGAGGCGAACGTCCCCAGGAGCAGTTTGCAGAAACGCTTCCCCAGCAGAAACCGAGCTCCCGAGCGAACGAGCACATTCGCTTAGTCGCTGTGTATTTTAAGAGGCCGCAGGACCTTGGGTCTGCTCAGATGCTCACGTGGGACATGCCGCTGCTCCCCTCCACGCACACCAGCCACTGCGGAGAGGCCTCCTCTGTGCCACTCAGTGCCCGGTGCCTGGTCGGGGCTCCGTCGCACCTGAGGAGGGAGAGGAGGGGCCTGACCATCAGTGGATGTCACTTCAGCAAAGCTTCAGTAAGAGGGTCCGTCCTCTAAAGGGAAAGTATCCCCAGCACCTCCTCCCACCAAGGAGACCGAGGCGGATCTGATAACTGTTGTCAGAGAGACGGGCCACGTTCTGGGAAGAGCCCTCAAACCCAAGGCCTCCATCATCCGCTCCACAGTTCAGGGTCGGGGCGGGGGACAACTCAGTGTAGTGGACAGCTTGACCGGCACTGAAAAACTGACACGTGTGTACATGGGTCCATATACACACGGAAATAGGTACATATGTGTGTATGTGACACATCACACACACACACACACACACACACACACACACACACACACAGGGGTCTGCTGTGGGCCATCAGCTGCGTGAGGCAAGCCCTGGCCGTATAATGGTGACCCTAACAGGTGGGCCCCTGTATCATGAAGCTCATGGATCGTGGGAAAGAATATCAACTTCAGGGTTTATTAGGTGTGAGCCACCCCATGAAGGGACCCCATATTTTACCACTGGGCTCAGAAATCAAAGGGCAAACACGGCAGTGCTCCCGGGTCCTGACCCAATCTGTCCCCGCCACTGCCTCATACCACCCCTCCTCTCTCCCTGCTCCAGCCAGGCTGGCTCCCTGGACTTCCCTCCAATGCCTGGCCTCAGGGCCCTTGCACCTTCCCGCAGAGCTACGTGGCCCACTGCCTCCTCTCTGGCAAGGCTTCCCCTAGAGGTCACCTTTGCACTGTGGTCGCCCCGTCTGGAATGGTGACCCTGTTGCCACCGGTCCTGCCGATTCCCCACAGCGACAGGCTCTCCCAGGGGTTGTCCTGCTCACTGCTTCATCCCTGCACCTGGACCCGAACCTGGCACCCTGTGGACACCAAATGGAGGATCAATGCACCAGGAAGAGACGCTCTGGGCCGGGCGCCTCTGTGAGCAGAGCTAGTGCCCTGCCGGAGACCCCTGTGTGCCAGGCAGAGTGGTAGGTACCAGGGCCACCGCAGATCCACCCGCCTCTGTGGCTGCTGCCGAGGCCCGGCCCTGGCCCAGCACTTGTGGCCTCCCGTCACTGTTCTAACCAACTGTGTGTGACCAGGTGAATCCCGGCCTCCCCCTGAGCTTTCCCCACCTTGAGGTGGGGACACTGAGGCACAAAGCATGTTTGTTTCCCGAGGTCTCGGGGTCGGTCAGTGGCAGAGCTGGGACTGTGGGGGGGCTCAGGAAGCCCCCAGGCTGGCAGAGGAGACAGACATGTAAAAGCCGTCCATGCAGGGGACGTGGGGACAGTGAGGGGGGACAGCCCAGGCCTGCTGGGGAGGCAGAGGGAAGCCACGGATATCAGGACTGATGAGCGGCCGGTCAGGGGAAGCGAGGGTCCGCCGGGTCCTTCAGGACGCACAGGAGTTGCCCAGCTGCAGTGGGGGTGGGTGAAGCCGCTGGGTCTGCTGGGAACCCGAGGGGGCCCAGGGTGACATCACGGGGGGAGGGAGGAGGCCGAGCCAGCACCGCCATGAAGGGCCGGCTGAGGAATGTGGCCTGAGGAGGGGTCCGCGGACTGGCTTCCAGCAGAGCCGTGGGCTCATTTGCTCGTTCAAGGGACAAACATTTAAGCAAGGTCTGCAGCAGGTCCCACAGCGTCCTGTGTTCCGGACGGTATCTGAAGACCCCCTGGCAGACAAGCCCTGACCCCAGCAGAGGTCCTGCGGTGGCCTCTTGGTGGAGTGAATGACGGAACCAAGGTCCTCCTTCCTTTACCGTCACCCGGGGGCGCTGGGTGGCGCTCTGACCCCAGTCCTCTAGGCGCCCGCTTCCCCTACGTAGAGGGCCACCCATCAGGCCCCCCTGAAGCGGGACGCACAGGCGATGCCGTGTGACACGAGCCCCCCAAGGCCATGCGCCCCCAGGCTGACAAATGACCTGGGCAGGCAGGGTCAGCATGACGACATGGGGAGACCCAGACGCAGTCCCCCTGGTTGCCTGGGCTCTGGCCCCGGGAAGAGGCGGCCTGGCCCTCGAGGCCCCTGCTCCCTGCCTGGGCTCGGGCCCCGCGGCAGAGAAAGGACGGCCACCGGGGCGGGAGCGGGGGCCACGGCGGGGGGTGGGGGAGGGCAGCGAGAGGAGCGCCCGCCTCGGGGCTCATTTTCTTCATCTTTCTCATTTTCCCGCGAGCAGCCTCCTGCTGGATCCCGTCCACTCAGCCGGGGCTCCCGGAGACCCACGGCAGGCATCAGACAGCAGCTGTGGACAGTCGGCAGCAGACATTTATGGAACACCTACTGTATGCAGCATGCCATGCTAGACGTCACCTCCGAGGTGACTTGGCACCTCCTGTAGCCAGGGGTTCTGCCTCCAGCCGGTGTCCTCCCTGCAGCTCTCACAGGGGGGCTCCGGCTGGGCCCCCGTTTTGCAGACGGAGCAGCTGTGACCTCAGGGAGAGGGCTGCACTCCCACCCATGACCCTGTGGTGGGACCAGGGGCCTGTGCCTGTGTCTGGGGAGGGGCACAGGGTGAGGCGGGTATGCAGGCCGCTAATTCAGAGACCTTCCGTGGGCATGTTTAAGAATAGGTCTTCACATTGTTGGATTCTTTTTTTCTTTTTTTGGTTCCAGGGATTGAACTCAGGGGTACTGACCCCTGAGCCCCATCCCCAGCCCTGTTTCATATTTATTTAGAGACAGGGTCTCACTGAGCTGCTTAGCGCCTCACTGTTGCTGAGGCTGACTTTGAACCCGCGATCCTCCTGCCTCAGCCTCCCCAGCTGCTGGGATGACAGGCGTGGGCCGCCGCACCCAGCCGTCGTTTGCCTCTTGCTTCTAGGCAGAGCCGAGCTCCCTTGCCCTCCAGGACAGGCTGGACTGACGTGTGCCGTTGTAGTGGAGGAGTGGCAGTGGCAGAGTGACAGTGTACTGCTTCTAGCACCAGGTCATCAAAGGCCTTTTGGCTTCTCCTCGCTGTCTAGGGTGACACTCTGGGGAGGCCCAATGCCCCACAAGAGGTTGCCTGGTGAGGAACCCAGGCCCCCAGCCAACAGCCATGGGAGGGCGCCATCTTGGGAACAGCCCTTTGGCCCCAGTCCAGCCTCCGGATGAGGCCACAGCCCAGCCGACTCCTGACTGTAACCCGCGAGAAAACCAAACCCGCCAACCCGGCCAGACACCAGGAACCCCTGACCCGCAGAGCTGTGGGGGATACTCTGTGCCATAAATTGGGGTTGATCTGTTTTTCAGCAACGGTCCTCCCATGAAGCGTGGGCCAGGCTGGGTGGGTGGCCCCAGAGGACTTGGGTGGAGAGTGGAGAAGGAGGTTCCGTGCAGTTCAGCTGGAGAACGAATGGGTGCCTCGGGTGCAAAGGTGAACGATGATGACGACGGTCACTGGAGGTCTGCCACGTCAGGCTGAGCTTCATCTTCCCAACAGCCCCAGTGGGTACTATTATCATCCTCCACTTACAGACGAAGAGACTGAGGTTCAGAGAGGCCCAATGAGCTCCCCAAGGTCACAAAGTCCATGCTGAGCAGAGTCAGGATCTGGATGGAGACAGACAGAGCCCAGAGCCTGTGGCCTCAGCCATCGCACAACATTCTGGTTGAGACAGACCCAGGGAAGTCACAGACTGGGAAGGGATTCTAGGATGAGGGACATGAGCAAGGACCAAGTGGGCTGGTGGCAGCTTATATTTGGGGAAAGGAAGCCCTGGAAGTCCAGCCAGGGCACGGCAAAGACACCCTGTCCCCCCACACCACTCCCCCTCCGTTTCCCCCTCCCTTTCCCCCTCCCCCTCCCCTTCCCCCTCTCCCTCTCCCCCAGTGACCCCCAGGCCCTCGCCCCCTCTTAGCAGTGTCCAGCTCTGTATCTCCTCCTCATCCTTCTCCCTGGATCTTTGAGGGGAAGACCGGAGAACCCCATGCTGCATGACCCAGCAGGCTGCACCAGCTCACCCCGAGTCTGCACCTTAAGACGCCCCTTTCCAACAGCCGGTCCCCACCCTGGCCTCGGAGGCACCATCTCCGCCCCCCACCCTGACGGTGCAGGTGACCCCTGAGCCCAGCCTGGCGGCAGGCCTCCCTGTGGAACGGGCTCCTCTCCACTCCCAGCTCCCCTGCCGTTGCCATGGTTACCCCAGTTCTCAGAGGCCACCAGGGATGCTGGTGGCTCCGGCTAAGGCTAACGGGGGCCAGGAGCACCTCCCGGGTGCCCACTGCCCTCCACAGGCCTCCGGCCCCCTCTCCAGTCTGGAGAACCCACCGCAGCTCTCGAGGGGCCATTCGGTTCTCCAGGGGACATTGCTGCAGTCCATCCCAGCCGGATGCTGTGGCCAGGACACTACGAGCCACGGGTGGGTCACACCCAGATGACAGCTGCGGAGTCCTGCTCACACTCATTCTCTCAACCAAGCGTTTGGGATGGAGGGTTGCATCAAGACGTGTCAATGCCTTCGGGGAGCCCCACAGATGATAGGGCAGAAGAAGCTGGACGCTCTCATCTTCTTGTGTCCAGGGCATCGAAATGGTCCCCAGAGCAGAGGGCACCAGAGACCTGCAGGTGAGAAGAGGTTACTTGAGGCCCATGATAGTGGGGAAGAACGTGATGGGGACAAGGATCGTGGTGCTCCTCCTGATTCAGTGTCCAGCAGATGAGACCCTAAACCAGCAAGAATGAATGACCAAGGGCATGAGCTGCCGGGGCTCTGTGGAGGGTGGGGGCGGAAATAGCTGGAAAGCTGCGTTTAGGCAACACCACAGGCTCTTCTCTGTTTTTCTGTTGCTGTCACAGAACACCTGACACTGGGCAGTTTATAGTGAACAGACATGCACTGCGCTGTGGTTCTGAGGCGGGGAAGTTCAAGGTCAAGGTGCCCAGCATCCGAGGAGGGCCTTCCTGCCTCGTCCCCCGGCAGGGCGAGAGAAGGCGGACGGGAGCCGGAGGCTGACCCACAGCCTCAGACCCTTTGTCTCATGGGTTCAAATTCTAATTTAGATTTTTAGTTGACACAACTGTATACACCTCCAGTACAATAATGATACGTGTATACCGTAGGTGACAATTGAATCGGGACGATGGGGTCCCGGTGCTGGGTGGCCCTTTTATGAGGGCTGTGAGATCCATTAGGAGGGCGGATCCTCCTGACCCCCCTCCTCAGGCCACACCCCCAACGCCCTGGCTCTGGGGTCACACTTAGGATCGGGGACTTTGGGGAAACACTCAGCCCACAGCAGGCAGCCTCCCCAAGACCCTGCGCCCACTGAAGGGACCGCGTGGTCGGCCCCCAGGGCCACGGCGGCTGAGGGTGGTTCAGTCGCTGTTTGCTCTCGGCTCTCGCAGACAGCTGTTCTGAGGATGACCTGCAGGGTTGACAGCAGGAGGGGACCTGCCTCACAGACTCCCCCGAGCCTGCCCTGCTCCTCTTCCTTGGCACATTGAGCAATGGGATGCTGGAGAGGTGACCATCGTCCTCCCCCAGGAGGGCAGAGCCAGGGCCGTGAGAGGCGGGCAGTGCTGACCGCCTGGGGTCCTGCCCGTGCATCACGCCAGCGTCCCTCCCTGCAGGCGCTCTGGGTGAGGGGCGCGAGCCCTGCGCTGTCTCTGCTGTCAGCCAGGCTGCGGGGCTGGGGTGGGCTTCCTGGGCTCCCAGGGGAGCCGATGGGAGGTCATTTCCCAGACTCCCTTGCAGCTGGGACTCGGCTGTGGATGAGGGCGACAGGGAGGGGTGCCACATGGTGGGAGCTGCAGCCATGGTGTCCCCCGCGTCTGCATGGCGCCTCTCAGGTGTGTGGCACTTGTGGTGGCAGAGCTGTGGCCACCCAGAGCCCAGGGGCAGCCCTGACCGGCCACCGTGCACACAGTGCCCCGCACACCCAGCCCCTGGTTCCACTTATTTATTTTAAGACTGGGGGGGGGCTGTCCCTGTTCCAGCCTCGACTCCCTCCAGCCGCCCCGTGTCCCCAGGCGGGGCTCCCTCCCCTGCCCCTGCCCTCAGGTCCCCCACAGCCCCCTCCACAGTCTGGAAGGACAGAAGGACACCGCTGTTTGTCTCCCCCTTCTCCAGACCCACCAGCCTCACCCTGGTGCCTCCTGCCCTTTGAGACCCTCTGGTTTGAATCTGGAGTGTCCCCAGAAGCTCCCATGTTGAAGGCTTGGTCCCCAGTGCAGCAAGGGACTCAGGGGGACTTTGGGGACGGGATGGGATCGCCAGGCTCTGACTTCCCTGAGGATTCACCGTGGAGGCTCCATAACGGGAAGGCCGAGTCAGAGGCCGTGGAAAGGTGGCGGGTTGGAGGAGGAAGGTCCCTGGGATGTGCCCTGGGGACGGTGTCTGGTCCCCGGCCCCTGGCTCCCTTTCTCTGTCCCCTCACAGCTGCCCCGGGCCTCACCCCCCGCCAACACTCTGCCTCACGGCAGGCCCCAGCGGCGGAGCCGGCCAACCGCGGGCTGAACCTCGGACACCATGAGCCCCACGCAGTCCCTCCCCCCTGGGTGGCTTTCCCCAGGTGTTTGTCACCGTGGCCAGAAGCCCACCAACACAGGCTCCAAGTCTGAGGCCAGCCCCGTGTGCCCTCTGCCAGCCCTGGGCCCCTCTGGGAGGAAGTGACTTTGGGTGGCCCCAGGAGGACCTCTCTGGCTTTCCCCCTCTCTAGACTGTTCTCTCCCCAAAGTAGATGCTACACAGTGTCCCTGTGTGACCGGGTTCTTAAGAGAAAGCCTGACCCCAGAACCCAGGAGTTGGACTCAGTCACACAGGTGTCCTTGTCGCGGGACTTCCCAGAGCCTTCGCTGCGCTAAGACGACCTGCAAGTCCCTAGGAGGGCGCTCAACACCCAGTGCCGCACCCAGCATCTCACACGGAGGACCCACAACTAACTGCAGTACTTGGCGACCAGCCTGTGACTTGGACCCTTTGCGTGGTTCAGGTTCAGCGGGATCAAGCAGCCGCTTTCTAGTGGGCGTGGGGGAGGGGGCAGCGCAGGCTCCTCCGGGTGGAGGGAGGTCTGTGGTGCCGCCCGCAGTCCCACGCTTGCTGGGGGAAAGTGATCTCACCACTCTAAACCTCAGTTTCCTCTTTGGGGACAGGCCACCCATCAGGCAGCAGGATCGCCCTGGTAAATGAAACCAGGCCCAGGGGCTGGCAACGGGAATGAGGAGGGCGATGGTGGTCTCCAACCACAGCTGGCTCCTCACAGCCGAGCCCCGCACAGTCCAGCCAGACGGACTGGAGAGAGAGGAAGCGGGTGGTCCTGGCAGGCTGAGCAGAGGACCCCAGGGACCCTTCCCTGAATTCCGATCGTGCCTGTGGGGCTCCTGGGTTTCCACAGACGGCACCGGAGCTGCTCTGCTACCTGGGACAGATTCCTCATCCGGAGGCCAGGAGACAGGACAGGACAGCGCTGATTACCAACAGCTGCTGCGGCTCCAGGTGGGAGAGCTGGGCCGGAGGACAGGAGGAGAGCGGCTGGGAGCAGGACGTCTCGACCACCTCGTGGATCCTCAGGCTGCAGGGAAACCGGCCTCCAGGGAAACCAGCCTCCCGAGGCAGCCTCCCCCCAGCCCGCGGCAGACTCGGGATCTGCGCTCTCTGGTCCTCGATGCTCCCCATAGTTGGCCACTACTTGGCTCTGGCTTCATCCCCCAGGTCCTCTTGGCTCTGGTGGCAGTGTGGGGGACCTCGCCACTCCAGATTACAGGGGTCTTGTCCCATCCAAAAATCTCAGGGCCCAGGCAGCCTGACGTAGCCCAGGAGCCTCAGCTTGAGTCTCGGCACCCCACTCCTCTGTGTCCCCATGTGATCTGTGTGGCTCCGCTTCCCTGAGCCTCCTGGAGTTGTGACTGAGGCCTGCGACCCTCCCTAGGTGAACACCAGTGTGGACGCACATCAAAAGCCCAACTCCAAGTGGCCTCAACAGAAAGGAGATTTCCTTTTCTTATGTCAAGGGAAGTCCAGAGCTAGAGGGACTCATTGACGGCTCAGTGATGTCGCCAGAGGCCTTGTTCCCTGGCTCTTTCTGTTAATTCTTGCTTGCCTCACGGTGGCAAAATGGCTGCAGCAGCTCTAGGCACATTATGCTTAAACAACAATACTCACAGGCCTGGAAAAAGCGATGCTCCTTTTGAAGAGAGAGAGAAACCCTGGCACCGCCTGGAGTATTAGTTTGCTAAGGCTGCTGTAACAAAGTAACAGCACCCAGAGAGATTAAATTTCTCACAATTCTGGAGGCCAAAAGTCCGAGATCAAGGCCCTGTGGGGACTGATTTCCCCTGAGGATTGTAGAGGGCATCTTCTCCCGTGCCTTGTCTTGGCCTCCCTCTGCGCATGCCGGTATCCCTGTCCCCTCTAGTGATAAAGACAGATGGGATTAGGAGCCACTTTAATGGTGTCATTTTTACTTAGTGACCTCTTTAAATCCCCTGTCCTCAGGCCTGCCCCAAGCTGAGGTGCTGGAGGCCAGGAACTCAGCATGGGTTCAGGAGGACGGGGTCAGCCCAGGGCACCTGGAGACACTCAGTAACGGGACCCATCCGCATCTGCATCCTCGTTCACCTGCGCAGCTGTTGATCTGGCCCCTCGGTCTCCACATAGACCAGCCCTGGCCCTGCCCGGCCCTGCCCAGCCCTGCCCGGCCCTGCCCTGCCCTGCCCGGCCCTGCCCAGCCCTGCCCGGCCCTGCCCTGCCCTGCCCGGCCCTGCCCTGCCCTGCCCTGCCCTGCCCTGCCCTGCCCTGCCCAGCCCTGCCCTGCCCGGCCCTGCCCTGCCCTGCCCTGCCCGGCCCTGCCCTGCCCGGCCCTGCCCTGCCCGGCCCTGCCCTGCCCTGCCCTGCCCGGCCCTGCCCTGCCCAGCCCTGCCCGGCCCTGCCCTGCCCTGCCCTGCCCTGCCCTGTCCAGCCCTGCCCTGCCCTGCCCGGCCAGCTGTTCAGACAGAGGCAACAGCAGGTTTCACTTGGCAAGCGGACACTCTGCCCCTGAAGGACTCTGTGCTCCAGGACAGGGCAGCGCTGACCCCTGGCTGCGTGTAGGGAAGGCCGGGGGCTGCTGGTGGGTCCCCTGCTGCCCCTGCCTGGTCTTGCAGGGACGTGGGTCCTTTCAGAGCCGAGCCTTCAGATGGCACGGTGGCCCTGGCTCCTTCAGTCCCCAGGGTCCCACTCAACCCAGGGCCTGGTGTCGGGGTGAGCAGCGGGCGCCTGAGCCGGCTGCTGTGCGTCATCCCTGGAGCCAGAGCCAGGGCCGGCCCCACCGGGAGCAGCGGCCACGGCCTGAGCCAGCGCTGTACGGAGGCTGACCACCACCACTGCCTCAGGAGACTGGGAGCCAGCTGCCCACCCTGGTCTGTCCTCCTCAGGGGCAGACCAAGGCCTGGACCCTCGTCCTGTGCCTCCTGCACTCACTGGGCACCTGTGGCCTGGGGCACCCGGCGTGGGCTCTCACGAGGGCTGCCTGTCCCTCACCCCGTGGGGTTTCCGACTCTGTCCCCGACCTGAATCCTGCTCCCTGTCACTTCCCGCAGCCCCTGGGCCTGGGGGCACTCCTCGACACCTGCCCCTCCCCGAAGCCACTCTGATTCCCTGCTTGGGGCTCCTGAGCCCTCCAAGCCCCACCTCAGCCACTGCCATCGGCCCTGCCAAGGGCCACCACCTCCCCGAAGCCCTCGCACCCCCTCGCCCCAAGCTGACAGCCTGCCCCGGCCCGAGCCTCCCTCCCGGCCTCCACTCGCTCCGCACTGGACTCTGCATCCTCAAGGGCAGAGAAGTGCCTGTGACCCGAAAGGGACAGTGTGACAAGCATCACAGAAAGGGGAAGCCAGGGCCGTGGGCGTCCACGGGCCGCGTTCCTGGTGCTGGGCTTGAGAAGGCTTCCTGGGGAGAGTTGGGTCCTAGTGGGGACCTGAAGCATCAGTCAGCAAGGTGCAGAGAGGCAGGGGAGAGCAGCGGGCAGAAGGAGCGCCACAGGAGGCCCGGAGGCTGGGTGGAGGCCTGGAGGCTGGGTGGAGGCCCAGAGGCTGGGGTGGAGGCCCAGAGGCTGGGGTGGAGGCTCAGAGGCTGGGGTGGAGGCTCAGAGGCTGGGGTGGAGGCTCAGAGGCTGGGGTGGAGGCAGGACGAGTGACCGTCGGAGGAGTGGGGTGGCTAAGGACTGGCTGGAGGGAGGACTGAGTGGGTGTGGGGTGGACAGGCCCAGGATGCAGGGCGGGTGGACAGGGGACTGCCGGACCTGCTCTGTCAACTGCAGGGCCAGGGTGGGAGGGGGAGATGGTGGTGTTGGTGGCCCTGGCTCATCTGTTACCCTCTGTTTGGCCCTTTGACCTGAATCTCAGCAGACGCCACCACTGTCCCCCCATCCAGCCACACAGACCAAACCCCTGGCCGCGCCCCTGCTGGCGGGCAGCTGGAGAGACCTTATTATGGCCAGGCCTCCCTGCCCACGGCCCCACCCCAGGCCCTGACACTGCCCTCTGGCCACAGGCCCCCAGAGACCGCGTCTCTCTCCCACCCTTGCTTCCTGCCCAACAGGCCAGGGCCACCCGGGGCCCTCCCAGCCGGGCTCTGAGCCTGCTGGGGGACTGCTGGCCCCACCGGCCGGTTCCCCCTCCAGAGAAGGGACCCAGAGCAGGGAGGACCCGGCTCTCCCAGAGGGACCGGAAGTCAGCAGGTCCAGGACAGCAGGAGTCACCAACTGTGGCACGTGCCACCGTCAGAGCGGGCTGCGTTCGGGGAAGGGGACACCTGAGGGGAGGGGCGGCCTCCTTGGGGGGGGGGAGGTGGAGCAGGAGCCCCGTCTCATGTTTGCTGAAAACTGGAGGCGACTTCTCCGGGTGGACCGGGCAGCAGGTGGACATCACTCAGGAGAGTTCACGCTCGACTCACCTCCGTCTGGAGAGTGTCCCCCTCCGTCCAGCACCTGCTTCCTGGGCCCCGGGCCCACTGTCCCGGGCTGCTCAGTCTCTGAAGTGTCCCTGCGACTTTCCCCCACCCCCATCCCGACCTGGATGCTGAGGTGCCCCTCACTGGCCCCACTGCCCTCCCACTTCCTCCCCTTCCTGTTCCCAGAAATTGTTCCCAAACCAACACCCTGCTGCAGCTACCCTGCTCTAAAGCCTGCCATGGCTCCCCATTGCCTGCTGTGACCTGCACCACCCGGCCTCTCAGGAGTCATGTGGTCCTGTCCCCTACACCTTTACTCATGCCACGTCCCGCCTGGAACACTGCCCCCATGGCTTGTCCCCGTCATCCCTGGCCTCTTATTACTCTATGGTCATTCCTCAGCCATGGGACCCTGCACAGTCCCCTATTCAAGCCCCCCCCGTGCTGCCTAGAGAGGGGGTGCTGGGCTTGTGGGACTCGTACGTGGCCCTCAGTGCCCTCCCTGATGCAGGAGGGAGGCCGACCAGGGATGGGGGACAGCCTGGGGAGGGTCCTGCCGTCTCAGCGTCTCGTCTGTACGATGGGGACACGTGAGCACGGCCCGCGGGGACCGGGGACCAGGGAGAAGGTGGAGGGTCTGGTTGGTGGGCTGCCCGGGGAGCTTTTGAAGATAGATGGGACTCAGAGGCTGGGCGGTGAACTAGGAGGGGCGTCCCACCCTGCGGTGGCCTTCACACGTCCTGCCGGACATCTGTGAGGGGAAGGCCACGTGTGTCCCATTGAGAGTCCAGACTCCCAACAAGCTTCACCGGGAAACACCAGGGATCTCTGCGCCGTCTGAATCTGCCCGGGTTTTCCAGGGACGCGGCTCGGGACCTATATTTAGGTTTATTCAGAACCTGCCAGGAATCGCTCGCGGGTTTGGAATCGGCAGCCGCAGACAGTGTCGCGGTGGCAGCAGCTGCGTCTCTGCTCAGCGCCCCTCGCTCCCGCCTCTCTGCAGCCGTCACCTTCACGGTGGCTCCGCAGAGGCCGTGGTCCCCTGGCTGCTCCTGGGGGTCCTCCAGAGCCGCGGGGCCCGAGCACGGCAGGGGCAGGTTCCCAGGACATTCTTGGTACCCCCCCTCCGAGGTCACTGAGGAGCGTCACACGTGGAGGCTCAGGACGGCTGAAGGAGACACGGTGCATCTTTACCAGCAGAGGAAGGGGTGCCGTGGGGGTGCCGTGGGGACCCTGGGGACCTGGTAAGAATCCAGACCTCACCGTGCGGACGGCTGAGAGCCAGACACCTAGAAGAAGGAGGTTCTCTGATGCCCGTGACGGTACCACCTGCGGGGACTCTGGCTTGGGCCCTCCTTCCTGGCCTTCACCCAGTTCCAGAACCTTCCATGGGGTTCTGGAAGGCTCCCTCGGTCCCAGCAGCCCGCTGGCCCTTTGCTGGGCGGAGAAGCTGCTCAGGGAAGCTGTGGCCCAGCCTCGGGGCCCTCGGCAGCCACCACCCTGAGCTGAAGGCCCCGCCAGGCCCCGCCAGGCCCCGCCAGGCCCCGCCAGGCCCCGCCAGGGTCAGGCCCTCTTTCCCGCGGGGAGTTAAAATCATCATATTTGCTTCAGATTAATTTCTTTCTTTTAACTCGTCCCATCCACAGACTTAAAGAGAAGAACCGAGCGACCATCTCAACAGACGCAGGAAAAGCAGGGGACAAAACACAGAGCCCTCCATGTTCAAGACCCTAGAAAACAGGGACAACAGGGACAGGTCTCAACATGGCAAAGGCCATCCACGCCAAGCCCCAGGCCAACCTCATCCCAAACGGAGACAAAGGGAAGGCCTTCCCTCCAAAAACTGGACCAAGTTCCCTCTGTCTCCACTTCTATTCAACATAGATCTTGAAACACTGGCCAGAGCAATGAGACAAGAGAAATTAAAGGGATGACTATAGGAAAAGAAGAACCGAAATCGGCCTCTTGTGATGTGTTTCTCTCTAAGTCCCACCTGCTTGTTGTTGGAAGAGCCGTGGGCAGCGCAGGCCTGTGGAACTCCCCGTCCCGTGGCCTTTCTTTTTGAGGCCAGTGCTTGGCGCAGCTGACCATGTAGAACCTGCCCCCCTCAGCATTTTTGCTGAATCCCCAACCGGCTGGCTTCAAATTGTCCCCTCTTTACAAGATGCAGATCATGTGGAGCCTCTACTCTGCCCTCTGCAGTGTGCGGAGGGCCCATCCCTCCCGGGGCCCCGGCTGCTTCAACCACTGTTGTCCGTGGACAGCACCAGAGTTTGAATTCCTTTAAATTGTTTCATTAAGTTTTTGACTTTTTTAAATTTTTTAATTTTTTTTTTTGGTACGGGGGATTGAACCCAGGAGCACTCGACCACTGAGCCCCATCCTCAGCCCTTTCTTATATTTTATTTAGAGACAAGGTCTCACTGAGTTGCTCAGGGCCTTGCTAAGTTTCTGAGGCTGGCTTGGAACTCAGGATCCTCCTGCCTCAGCCTCCTGAGCCTCTGGGATGACAGGCGTGGGCCACCGCACTGGCTCATTAACTTTTTTTTTTTTTTTTTAATCTCAATGAAATGAACACTTGGTTAAAAAAAATAATCAGATGTGAATGTCTCCATTCTCTTAAACACTCCAAGTTTGTTTCCATTTTTTCCAAATGAAATTGTAAAAAACTCCACTGCTGTTTCCGGTTATCCGCCTTGGGCCATATGCACCGATGACGCTCTGGGAAAGGTGAGGAGACCGGTGGCTGGTCCCCAGTGAGTGCTGGCTGGGTGATTCTGCTTTATACCGGGAAGGTTAACAGCATTCACACTCTGTTGTTTTCTTATTAAAACTGATATGGGCTGTAAACAGTGAAAGCTAATAACCAGCATTTTTAGTGACACTCGTAAAACTCCTGATCCATACCCACTGTCACCCAACGTAGAAGCTGACGAGTTTAATACCCCAAACATGAGGACGTAGCAACTGTCCATCCTCCCACTTAATAGATAGGGAAACTGAGGCCCATAAAAGCGCCAGCGTCTGCTCAAGATGGCTCAGCGCGTAAGTGCCACGTGGGGCTGGTCCTGGCCGGTTCCAGGGCTCTCAGCCTCCCTCCAGGGCTTCCTCTTTGGGACGATTTCCTATTACATTTCCCAAGGCGTGGACACAGCCCGTGAGCCCCTGGCCTTACACTACAGAAGGACACTCACAGGCCAGCTTTGCAGCCTTCTTCATTCTGACCACACGGCAGGGATGGTGGTGTGCTCACCAGAGTCCTGGCGCCCCCCTTCCGCTGTCCCAGAGGAGGGCACGTGACTTCTTAATGACCGGGCAGTGGTATGAGCTAAGGCAACGTTTGACTGTGATCTTCCACTGCCACAGACGCTGTGAGCACAGGCTCTGTCCCCCGGACGCAGAGGCTCTGCATGCAGCGTATACCCACCCAGGTCTTGGGGACAGGGGTGTGGCTCGGGGCTGGAGCACTTGCCAAGCATTCTCGAGGCCCTGGGCAGCCAGCCCCGCCAAACACAGCCAAGCCTTGCAACTCTCCACGGTGGGGGAGGGATGCACCAGCCATGGGCAGGCTGACAGGGGCTGAGGACTCAGGCCGTCACGGGCCACCCTAGGTTCTGGGCTGGAGTCTGTCTCTGCTCCTCACTCCGGGGGCTTGGGCAGGCCCTCTTCCCCTCCTCCCCTGGTTCCTGCCTTTTAACCTGGGGAGGGGAAGGGGCCCCACCTCCCAGGAAGTTTCCAGATGACTGAGTGAGTGTTCTTCCAAAGGGCGACCCACCCTCCTGCTTTAAGACTTCCGTACATTTTTTATTTAATTGAGTTAAATAGTGAAATACTGCGAGAATATGAAATGCGCTCTCATATCATATCATATCACATCAAAATACCTCATATGAGGCCAAGTGGGCAGGGTGGGGGACCTGGGCCTGGACACAGGCCCGAGATCAAACTGAAACCCTGCAAGCGGGCACAGGGGCCACCACAGAGGAGGACACTGGGATCCCCAGAAAAGCCCCGCCAGCAGGGGGCGCGGCTCGGATTGGTCTCCAGGGACAGGGCTTATGTGGCGCTGATCTGAGAAGGGGGCACTGGGAGGGAGCCCATGCCACAGCCCTGCACTGCCACGGCTCCTCCTGGGAGCCAGCCAGGTGGTCCCCCTGTCACAGAGGTGGAATCGGGTCCAGTAGTGAGCCATGCCCAGCAGCCGGAGTCCAGCTGAGACCTGCCGGGCGTCGGCCCATCTTTTCTCCTGGAGAAATCCTCAGAGGTAGGAGCAAAGACCCGAGGCCCTTGGCGGCCCGGCTTGTGCTGCGAGCTGGCCGACGCCTGCGGCTTGCGGCCCAGGGACCCAGCACCTCAGGGCGGGGAGGCCAGGATGGGCGCGAGGCTGGAGGGGGCAGGACCTTCCGCTGGCCCGGCACCTGGGGCAGACCCCGAACGGGTGGCCAGCGGGTGGAGCGCCTCCGCCCACTCCCCGCGGTCCCCACAGGGGCTCATCGCCTCCAGTGACTGAGCCCCCACCCCCACCCCCGCCCCGGAGAGGGCAGCAGGAGGGCGGCGGAGACCCACGGGCTGCCTAACTGCGCTCTGGGGACCCAGGTGTTGACTGGCAGGAGGGGGTGTGGCCGGCAGGGGGCGTGGCCACAGGGCTGATGGCATTAGCAGGCCTCCAGGGGCCAGGGGTAAGCTCTCAGTCTCAGGCCCGGGAGGACACAACAGGTGGGACTAGATGCAAGTACCGGTTCCCCATGGCCCCACCTCAGTGGCCTCTGGCCACCCAGTGTCCTGGGGCAGCCAGGGCTTCAGTATGATAATGATAATGACAAAAAAGACAAAGGTCACTGGGATCTGCTAATGTGTGCAGGCAGCGGAGGAGTGTTCCCTGCTGGGTCTCTGTTAAGACAGGTGCTATACAGTACCCGCATTGTCTCTATGGGACCAGAGAGGTTAAGTCATGTGCCCTAGGACATACAGCATCTAGCCCCAACTCCACCCTCCCATCTCAGTGGTTGTGTGACTCTCCAATTTCAGGGTTCATCAAACCCCTTAAGGTGCTGGTAAAACGCAGGTTCCTGGGCCCCACCTTCCCCCACTGGATCAGAACGCAATGGAGTCAGGCTGAGGGGGCTGCACTCTTGACAAATGCCAGGTGGTTCCGGTGGACAGGCGTGTTTGGGAACCCTGCGCTGGGCTGACACGGGGACCTGCCCAGAGAGCGCTAGAAGTGCCTGCTGAGGCTCATGAGCCCTGGACAGGAGGGCCTCTCCAGGACTGCTCAGGGGTGGGCCAGAGGCCACTAAGGGTGGCTGGGGGTGGGGGACCATTATGTCCCTCCCCCTTCTCTGTGACCCTTCTGCCTGGTAGTCTAGACCCAGCAGAAGGTCAAAGGCCTCGTCTAAAAGGCACGACAGGTGGGATCTCCAGCCTCCGGGGGGGAGACTGGTGGGGAGGACAGCAGATGGACACTCCCTGTCTCTCCCTGGCCACAGGGTTTCCCGGCTCATCTTCCTGGGACTTCTGCTTGCCCCCTGCCCTCCCATTCCTGGTGACTCCCCAGTGGCCACAGGCACAGTCCCACCCCTCCCCACAAGGGACAGCAGGTGCTGAATACTGGCACTGTTCATGGCCCATCCATAGTCACAACCGCTCTGATAGCACGGAGTCCTGGATAGCCCCTGTCTGACCAGAGAGGAGACTGAGACTGGGGAAGACGGGCAGGCCAGCACTGCCCACAGGCACCCAGCTCAGGGGCCAGCCAGACTGACCTACTGCCCAGTCCTGACCCCGGTGTGGAGCTCTGCCCCAGGGACAGTCGGGGGGAGCCTGTTTTCCAGTTGGCCAAAGGCACCCTGTGGGCAGGTCCAGGCTGCAGGTGGAGGCAGAGGCTCACCCAGGCTCACACAGTTGCCAGGTCCTGCCAGGCCTATGAGCTCCAGGAACTCCCAGTCTAATAAACTAGTGGTGGCACACGCCTGCAAGCCCAGCCACTGGGGAGGCTGAGGTAGGAGGGTGGCAAGTTTGAGGCCAGCCTCTGCAAATCAGTGAGGTCTTAAGCAACTTAGTTTGAGATTCTGTCTCAAAAAAAAAAAAAAAAAAAAAAAAAAAGGAAAAGAAAACCAGTGCCCAGAAAATTCTAAACATGACATTTATCCCTGAGCCAGAAAACACATCAAGACAATGAGCCATACAAGGTTGAATCAGGGACAGTCCTTCTTGGGACCAAAGCTACTTTTCGTTACTGGCAACCCCACCCCACCACCCCCACCCACAAGAGCCACCTCACGCCCAGGGATGGAAATGCCCGACATCTGCTTTACGCATCTAGGCTGCACCCTGGCCCTCTTTCCGGGGCCACTGCGCTCTCCCTAACCCATCAGGAGTGGTTGGGAGGGGCTGCCCTGCTCCTACAAGGCCCCACCCCCTAGGTCACAGCTGATTGGTCGGGGGCGGGAGTTAGGTCCCAGCCGAGCCAATCAGAGTCTCCCGCAGGCTTTGCAGGTGGGAAGTGTTTCTGCCTAGTGATGGGGCTGTGTGATGGGCAGGCGCCGCCTTGGCCGTGCCCCCTCCTGGAGGACTCGGTCTGCGAGGGCTTGGGTCTCGGCCTCCGGCTCCTGCGCTTTGGCTCCTGCGCCGCCCTGTGCCGCGGGCCGCGGGCTCTGGGGATGGCGCGGCCGGTCTGTCGGGGCCAGGAGGGAAGCGGCTTGAGGAACGAAGCTGCCTTCCCGCTTCCCCGCGACATTCGGGCACAGCTTGAGTTGACCAGTCCTCAGCTCTTCTAGCCCTCTTTCCCCTTGACAGAGCCCGAGTCCCCGCCAGCCGAGCTCCCTGGGGTGGCGCGAATGAGCTGTAATGGGGGGTCTGAAGTTGGGGGGCGGGGGAGCTGGGAAGATGCTCCTCGGTACACAAGGGACACGTGAGACAGGACCTGTGGGGAGCTGGCAGGTTGAGTCCAATGGCCCCTGTCTAGGGCATGTAATACATTTCGTGCACTTTTTTTCTGTTAAAATTGAGGAGAGCTGAGCGGGCATTGTCCCCAGGTACCTGCTTTCCTCTCTTGCAGCGGAGGAGCGTGACTTGGGTTCCCCGAACAGAAGTGAGCACCGGTCTCTCCTGGTCCCTGGCAGCCTTCGCCTGGAAGATTCTACGTCTGCCCTGATTGCATTTCATGAGGCCAGGAGTCTTGGAAGGAAGCAGAAGTCCTATCAGCCAGGCTCTGGAGCAGGATTTAATGAAGGGACTTTGCAGAGGCTTGGGCGGGGCTAAGGGAACTAATGAGGGACGCTAGGTGCCTCCCGGTCTGCAGGCTCCAGAGGAGGGGCAGCATCGTCAGAACCTGGCAAGGGTGAGAGTATGGAGCCAGGCCACCCTACAGGAGCTTACCGTGTAGAGGGCTGCAGCCCAAGCCTGGGTGAAAATACCCCAGCCCTGTCCCCTCCCACTCTCTGGTGTCCTGCCTCCCACTCACTTAACCAGCCACAAACAAGACAGTAAGGGGAGCCTGGGGTCCAATCCTTAGAGGTCAACCTCCTGGGGCAGGGGGGGCAGGGGTGCCCATAGGTGCAGGGAACAGGACACGAAGGCAGGAGTCTTGGGTTTGCAATCAGATGCATTTTCTCTAGAATGTCCGCTGCCCCCTCCTTGGGGAGATGTGGGTGGGAGAAAGGAAGGGGCCAGGGCAGCTCAGTAGCGGATCCTATCCTTCCTGGAGGCCACTGAGCGTGCAGCTGGCACTGGGCTGCCTTACAGGAAAGGGGAGACACCCCAGGGAGGAGGGAGACAAGAGCCAGCTCCCCTGCCAGGCGGGCACCAGAGGGGCTCTCAGAGGGAGCCGGTGCAAATCAATGACAAATGATGAAAAGAAAGCAGACAGATAAATAACTTAAAAGACCCGGGCTTGCTGGAAACGGTCTCTGATCTCAGCTCAGCGGCTGGGCAGCCTGGCTCACGGGCTCTGAATCTAATCAGGAGCAGTTGGGTGAAGACAACTTCTGCTGCTGATTCCTGCTGGCTGTGTTGGCTGGTCCCCAGGAGCGTCTCCTCTCAGCCTCAGCAGGGGAAAGGTCAGTGGGAGCCTCTCCTAGGGCACGGAAAGGCGGTGAGCCTGGGTTCGGGTCTCAGGAAGAGGGGCTCCAGTCCCTGCTCGGCGCACAGCTATGTATATTGAGAGCTGTCAGTTAATCTCTGTGAACCTCAACAGCTTCATCTGTGAGATGGGGTGACAATAGCACTTGTCCCCTGGGTGCTATTTTTTGAACCCGGGGTGCTTTTCCACCGATCTACAGTCTCAGCTTTATTGATTCATTTATTTTGAGACAGGGTCTTGCTAAGTAGCTCAGCATCTCACTAAGTTGCCCAGGCTGGCCTCGAACTTGCCACCCTCCTGCATCAGTCTCTCAAATGGCTGGGACTACTGGTGTGCACCACCACACCCGACTCTCGGGGTACTGTTGGTGTGCAGTTCTTAGCACATGCAGTCTCTGCAGAGAGGGAGTGCTTGATGAACCTCAAGGAAACGGAGCTGAAATTCTGGGGGTTGTCTCTCTGGGTTCAAATCCTGTCTGTTTTTTTCTTCAGTTTCCTCATCTGCAAAATCTTTGTATTGGCCATGTCCACCTCCTAGGGTGATCCAGAGAGATCACCTCCCTGGTGGCAGCTCCGTGGTAAGCTCTAGACAGATGCAGCTGTTACGGTTATGATTACTGTTATTATTTCATGACAAGATTGGTAGGAAAGACAAGTAACGCAAAGTCACTACTTCAGGATGGGGTCTGAGCTGGACCCCTACCCATCCCCATCCTTCCTCTCATCCTGGGATAAGAAATGATGTAGGAAGACATCCCTTGTGGTCACAAAACACACCCCTGGGCTGTAATGGGGCACTGGTTGGTGGGTATCATGCAGAGGAGCTCAGCACCCCCGTCTCAGCTCTGGAACATTGGCCCAGTCATTTGACTGCGTCATTTGACTGCGTCTGAGCCCCAGTATCTTCCTCTGGATGATCTCTCCCCCAACAGCGGTGACGGTTGAATGTATAGCACTCAGCACCCGGATCGAAATCAAGGGTGATGGCTTTTTGAAAAGCCATCCTTGGGCAGGATCAGGATTTTCAACACCCTGGAGGAGGCAACTGAACTTCCCATTCGGATGAGGGACAAGACATAGGACAGTGGTGCCCACACCCAGAGAACAGAAACGCCACACAGCAGGGCAGGTGGAGCCAGAAAGCCCGTGCCTGGCCACTCTGCTCTCCAGGACTTGGTCCTGGTGGACACCATGCAGTTGGGGCTCTCTGGTTGCCAGTGCCTCCCCCCGGCCCTGGACGCTCCTGGAGGGCAGGGACCGCATCTCCCCTCCACGCCATCTGGGTGGTGGCCTGCCAGGCCAGAGCTCTGGAGGGGAACTGCACGGGAGCATGTTGTGCGGGTGCTCGGGCACACGCCACCTCTGTCCAACCCTCTGGTCTTCGGGCTACTCTTCCCTCCCCCACTTCCTGGCTCATGTAGCCAGGAGGCTGCCTGAGGTCACACAGCTGGTGGCCATCTGAAGGCATCCATCACACCCGGGATGGATCACACTCTGAAATGACAGGTGAGGTGGACGTGGTTCGGTTTTCTGTGGGTGGTTTCGGATGTTGTTCGTTTGGGTTCTGAAATCCTCACCATGCCCCAGACCACATGCTGGGGGTGGACTCCTGACGCCCCATCCAGTCCTCATGATGGCTTTGGAAGGTGTTCTTGTCCCCATCTGACTGTGACAAGGTGGGGAGCCTTGGTGTACATCACTTGTTCCTGGTCAACCTCCACTGGAACAGAGCTGTGGCTCAGGGCCTGGTCCCTCCTGCCCTCGGCTCTCGGCCCTCAGCCCTCATCCTCTCGGGTCCACCTTCCTCCACTGCCCAACGCTGCCTTTCCTGACTCCAAATCCGTATTTGGTGACCACAAATGCCTCTCCTATAAGAGGTCAAGATTGCTTTATCCAATGGCTTCCTCCATCCATCCCTGGCGTCAGGACAAGCTAAGGCAAGAGAAACGGGCAGAGGCTGACCCAGGGAGGTGACATTCCCATCAGGGACAACCTAACTGTTGAGCAGCAAATCCAAGACTAGTCTGTGGGATCCAGAGTCGTGGCTCCTGGCCGTGGTCCCCAGTGGCCAGCCGTCATGTTTAACTAAGCCAGCCCTTAGCCACACAGAGCCCTGTTTTGTGATGGACGCCTCCAGGTCATGACTTCCTCTCTCCATGGCTCCTATGTGTTGCTTGATAATGAAAGAAAGTCTCTTTTTATAATTAAGGACCCCGTGATCCGGTCGGGCCATTGCTGGTGTGGTCCCTGCAGAGAGTGGGGAGTCTCTGGAACCTCTGTGAGCAGGGTTGAGCCACGTCCCCTCCCCAGTGGGGGCACCCGACACAGCCCTGGGACTCCCAGTTGCGGCAGCCCGCAGCTCTGTCCTCTCCATCCCAACCTCAGGGAGCCCTAGTGGCCAGCACCCTGAGGGGACACGGTGTGGGCTGCCAGGGGTGGACAGCGTCCAGAGAATCTGCCGAGCCTGTGGCTCTAGACCAGCCTGAGCTCAAATTCTGACTCCGCCACCAAGCGCGGGTGGGACTCCGGCCAGGGACTCCGCCTCTGCCCTCAGCACGAGGGGGCGCCACGGTCAAGGCCGGGGGGGATAGAAGGCGCCCCACCTGGGCGGGGGCTTCTCCATCTCAGGCTCCGTGGAGGACAAGGGGTCGGCGATAGCAGGTGGGATCTTAATGCCTGCCCCCCTCGGCCTCCCTCGCGGCCAGCCTGTGCCTCTGCCTGGCCAAGCGCACAAAGCCTTGTTAATAATGAATAGGCGCCGGCTGCCGCTGAACACCGGGCTGCGCGCAGATGCACGGGCCTTGATCCACCATCAGGCCAGCTGAGGAGGCCCCCGGGGGCGTCCTGCAGCCAGCCTCTGGTTCCCGTAATGGAATCATGATGTTAATGTGATCTCAATTAGGGCTGCGTTACAGAACACAGGTGGTGCCGGAGCCCGCGGGCGGGGGCCTCCTGGGGGACTCATTTTCCTGGGAAAGGTACGCGTGTTTCCAAAGCCCCCTCCAACCTCAGGACACAGCCCGCCACCGGCTGAGGGGGGCTGCGGGAGGAGCGCCTCCGCCCACACCCCCCTCCCCGGGCCCAGGCCTGTGCTGCTGCTCCAAACCCGAGGAGAAAGCCCCTTTCCAGAGATAGTATGTCTCGGCAGCCCCTGATGCCCACGGCCCCCCATCTGGGAAATGCTGACCCAAGAACTGGCCAAAATCTGACTCCAGGCACAAGTCTTCCCATTGTGAATTGTCACTGCAAAAGAGACACCGTCCTGATGAAGGGCCGCTGCGTTTCTCTGTCCTGAAAAGAGTTCACACATATTCATGGAGAGTTGAATATGTGCCAGACACAATTCTTGTCTTTTATGTGTAATGAACTAATTTCTTAGATTTTATCATCAAAAGGAAAGCATGAAAATATTTTTTTGGACAATTTTTGTAGAACATAAGGACCCCCAGGGACACGTTCCAGACCCCCTCTGAGAAACTTCAGCCAGGGGCAGCTGGGCAGAGGGGACCTGGGGAAGCCCGGGGGATTCCTGTTCTGCGGATGAGGAGCTGGGAGAGGGGAAGGGACTTGGCCCAGGTCTTCTGACAGGTCGTGGGCCTAAAGGAAATTAGAAGCCAGGTTCCTGCCTCCCCACCCTGCTTCCTTCACCATGATCTCCGTTGACAAAGTATGAAGACAAAAGACAAGTCACCCCAGACCCCATGACCCAGAAATCTTCATGGCTGACATTCTAGAATCTTCTTCCAAACTTTATATACATATATAATAGGGACCAGCTTACTTAGTGATCTGGTTTTTTTCCACACCTAAGTATAGCAGGTAAGCTGGGCAGCACCCGGGCATGTATTCCTGAGACCCATAGCATTCTAAGGATCCTGAGGGCCCAAGATGGTCTTGCTTGAAAGAAAGTCTTCTCTTCCACCGGTTCTCCTAGATGCCTCTGCTCTGAAAACTGAAAAGCCTTTGCATTTCTCAGACCAGATCTTCTCTGGTCACATCTCCATGTTCTTGTACTTGTGACTTCCTACTAGTGAAGCCCTTTTCTGTCTCGCAATTTAATACCCAGCTCAAATATCACCTCTGCAGCGAAGCCTTCCCGGCAACTCCCATCTCAGGCCCTTCTCCTCGGGCAGTGCCTCTGCAACGCTTTTTACACGGTCTTGTTGGAACATGTGTCACTTTGTATTTCTACTGTAAAGAGTTTCTGTCAAGCCTAGAAACTCAGGTCACTGTAGTTAATGTTGTCAAGGTTGTCCTCGGTGTGTAATATGTATTTATTGTTACTATTATATTTTCTAAGCTTCTAGACTTTACGGGTACTCTGTATTTTCACGGATCAGCCTCCTGGTGAAGGCAGGAAGTCAAGAGAAATGATGTCTGCTCCATTTTTTGTATCCTGGGGAAACATTTGGTGATTATTTTTCTCTGTTTCCTCATCCGTAAGGCTCATTGGATAGAGGTACATTAAATGAGATAATGCAAGCAAAGCAACTAGCAGAGTACTTTCATTAAACATTAGCTACTGTGGTTTGTGTTGGCACCGTCATTATCTTCAGCCTGTGGCTTTTGAACAAGGGATGTACAGAGACAGATGGATGACTGGATGAATAGATGGTGGATGGATAGATGGTTGTGTAAGGGTAAAATTTCTAAGCTGATTCTAAGCCGCAGAGCCTGAGTTAAAGTGTAAAAGACCGGGCATTGTAAAGTTTCTAAACTGCAGGGCTTGGGTTAAAAAGTAAAAGACCAAGTATTGTTAAGTTCCTCTGCTACCCCCAAAACCTGTAATCCCTGTAGCTGTTAGGACAATACCCGAACTGCCCAGTAAATATTCTCACTGACTCCTCTGGTTGTCTAATAACTTGGGACTCTGAGTAGCCCAGCACGCAGGCATCCAAGCCCCAAAACCAATCAGTTTGAATGTATACCCCGCTTAGGGGTGACCAATCACCCCTGCCCAATCTGTTCCCACCAATGAATGTACTAATCATGTCTCAGAGTTGTTGTTCAATTTTCCCACGCCTCATGATGAGGCAAAGCCCCCACCCCCTCCAAAAAGTGTACTTAAGCACTGCCTGACCTCTGCTCTGGGCTCTGGGCTGCTCTATCTTCCTGAGTGAGCCTGGAGCCTCAGCATGCTGAATCAATAAAACCCCTTCTGCAAATTGCATGGAGCCGGTCTCTTGTGGTCGCTCCCTCCGACGCTTCACCGGACCCTTACAGTTGGATGAGTGGGAAATAAATGAAAGGGCGAAAATATGGAAGGATAATAAATAGAGGATGGTGGATAATGAGCAGCAGACGGTTTGACAGCCTTAAATGGATGAACGGGTGGTGATGGGTGGTCGAACGGTGGAGTGAATAGGTGGCTGGGTGGGTGGGTGCTGGGTTAATGGTGGATGTGTAGACGCACGGACAGATGGATGACGGATGGACGTGTGACAGGATGGATGGGTTGAGGAATGTAAGGTCCCGTCCTCTCCTTTTATGAATAAGGATAGAAGAAGGAAGGCAAGATGGCGGCAGGAAGACCAATGGTCTTGGAGATAGCAACAGCTGCTTGTCACAGACTGACTACAGCCCGAGCCTCAACCAGGTCCCACAACTTAGCCCCCCTGTGACTGTCCCCAGGCCCCCTGGGGGCTCTATCCCTGGAGTAAGCAGAGACTTCCTGTGGTGCATCTGTAGGACCAGAGAGGCTCCACAGACCGTGACTTCACCCAGAAGGAGCAGCGCCCCCTCCTGTCCAGGAAGAGTGATTATCACTGTGACCTCTCAGAAGCAAGCTCCCAGTGCTGCCCAGCTGGCCCTGGCCTCCGCAGCACCAGCCCTTGGAGACCCGCGAAGCTGCCAGGCCACCCTCCCACGGTCAGAGGGAGGCAGGTGAGAGGACAGCAGCTTCCTCAGGGTTCCATGGGGAACTCAGTGGCAGAGTGGGGACCTGGACACTGGTCCTGCTCTGGGGTTCACCCTGCCCTCCCTGCCCAGGCCTGCTCTCTGCTCCCAGCTGCTAGGAGACCCACACAGGACTCCCAGAGCCAGAGGCCTCTCCATGGACTGGGACTGGGCCGTGTCCTGGTGACAGAACTAAGTCACCCTCCAGGGTCCCAGGATGCTGACCCTTCCCCCACAGGCCTGCAGCTGATGGAAGGGGGTGGCCCAGGTCCCTCTAACATCCCCCAGGGACTGTGGGAGCCCTTTGTGATTATTCCTGGGTTTCTGCCTGAGCAGGGCAGCCAGGACGGGGTGGGGGGTCCTGCAGGGATGCAGGCGAGACGCACCCTGGGAAGCACAGTCGCCCAGAAGCCTGTTCCTTCGCCTGGAGCCTGAGCCCCGGTGGGATCCGCGCCTCCTCTACCCGCTGAGTGGCCCTCAGCCAGCTGCCTCCTTTCTCCTACACGTTGTGGCTGGAGAGAGGAGGAGGACCAGCAATGCCAAGAAAAGGTGTGTGAGACACAGGGCAGTCAGAAAGGCTGTCCCAGGAGCCCAGAGAAGACTGTTCTCAGAAGGTGGGAATCCAAGACGGCAGCCTGAGGCCCGCCCCTCTGCCCGGGCCCCCGAACCACCGAGAGCACAGGAATCTGGAAGGAAGCAGGAAGAGAGCAAGCTCTCGATGTCCTCTCAAACCAGGGAGCAGACTTGTTCCATGTCATAAAATAGGGCCTCAGAAAGGTGGGCACACAGCCCCGGGAGGAAGCCGGTCCCCTGCAGAGTGCTGCCCTGGGGCCACCCCAGATCCACACCACGGCCGCTCAGGGGGAGGAGGGGACCGCAGACTGAGCGTCTCTCCCTCCTGCCACCTCCAGGGCGGGAGACCACGGGGAGAGGGAGGTAAGGAGGAGACCAGGGCTCGGGGCCTGGCACACAGCACGCCACCCCCAGGCTGCAGTCGGAGGCTCCAAGGCTTGAAAGTGTTTGAGAACAAAAGCCCCAACTCCTCCCTGATTTCCCTTCTTGCTCCTTTCAACACTGTCCTTCCCCAAGTGACAGCCCTGTTCCAAGATGAGAGAGAGGGAGAGAGGGGGAGAGGGAGGAGGAGGGATGGAGGTGAGAGCACTCCGGAGAGCAGCTGGAGATTCCTCAGAAAACATGGAATGGAACCACCATTTGACCCAGTCATTCTACTCCTCAGCATATACCCAAAGGACTTAAAATCAGCACCCGACAGGAACACAGCCACATCAATGTTTATAGCAGCTCAGTTCACATAGCTAGACTATGGAACCAGCCCAGATGCCTTCAACAGAGGAATGGATAAAGGAAATGTGATATATATATATACATACATATACACAATGGAATATTACTCAGCCTTAAAGAAGAATGAAATCATGGCCTTTGCAGGTAAATGGATGGAGCTGGAGACCACCACGCTAAGTGAAATAAGCTAATCCCAAAAAAAATGTCCTTTCTGATATGCAGATGGTAACATACAATCAGGGGGGCGGGAGATAGAAGTATTTTGGATTAGACAAAGGGCAATAAGGGAAGGGAGGGGGATGAGGATGGGGAAGACAGTAGAATGAATGGGACATGACTTTCCTCTGCTCATAGGAATACATGAACAGTGTAACTCCACGTGGTGTCCAACTGCAAGAATGGGAAATTACACTCCATGTATGTATAAAATGTCAAAACACGTTCTATGTCATGTATAACTAAAAAGAACAAATAAGAATTTTTTTTTTTTAATTTAAAGGTGGAAGCAAGGAATATAGAGCCCCACGGACAGGACACAAAGAGGCTGCAGCTGCTCCGACCTCCTCATGAGCTCAACAAATCAACCAGCAGACAGAAAGCAAGCTGCTTAGCAATACTCTGGAAAGAAATGGAAGCAGCAAAGACATTTCAAGTCAAAGAGACATTAAAAATCAGAAGAACCCCCTCACAGGACACGCAGAGAGTGGGAGAGACACATCGTGAGCAAAAAAAAAAAAAAGATAAACGAGAAGGAACATGTCACATACGAAGTTAGCATATCAGCCTCCTGGGACTTCCGTGACCCACACCGCGGGCGAGATGGCTTAAAATGAGAGAAATCTGTCCTTCCACGTTCGGGAGTCCCAGATTCTGACTTGCAGTTGTCAGCAGTGTTGGCTGCTCCGAGGACCCTGGGGGAGAATCAGGCCAGGGCTCCTGGCACCTAGGGATGCGGCGCTGCTCCGTGTTCTGGGCTCCTCGCTGCGGCCCCCAGTCTCTGGCTCCGTGGTCCCCATCTCCCCATCTCAGTGTGTCTGGTCTCTTCTCCCCGTTGTGAGGACAATGGTTACAATCAGTTAAGGGCCTTTCCAATCCAGATGGCCTCCTCCCATCAGTATATATGCAGTGACCATTTCCCAGGAAGGTCCCGTTCTGAGGGGACTGCGGATTGGGACTTCAACAGATCTTTTTTTTTCTTTTTTTGCAGCGGTGGGGATTGACCCCAGGGCCTCGCACGTGCCCGCGCACCCTGATGAACCCTGGGGTCCAGGCGGCAGGGTCACGCGGGGTCCAGGCTGAGCTCCCGAGTCGCACACAGAGCACAGCTGGCTGCGGGTTTCTTTCTAGAAACCAACCAAGCTGGGGAGAGCAGGGAGATGGACACCCACAAGTCCTCCAAGACAGAAAGGATGACCAGAGGGGTTTCCTCCAGGTCAGAAAGACCCCAGAGGGGCCCAGGTATGGGGACTGAGGGTGGAGAAACACACTCTGGGCAGGGAAATCTCGTCCACAAAGGGGTTGAGCCACATGAATAGCTGAGAGTGGAGAAGCCGGGGTGACTTGTTGGCGACAAGTTCCGAGTCCCCTGAAATACAGAAATAAAGATGGGCAGGAGCACGGGGTGTGGAGCAGGAGGACCGTCACCAACCTCCACAACAAAAGCAAGATCACTCTGCCTCCCGGGGACTGGGAGCCGCAGCCAGGGCGGGAGGTGGGGCGACGGCAATGATCTGCCCATTTTTCACAGCCAGAGTCACCAGAACGGGGTGAAGGCGGAACAAAGGCATTTCGCATTTAAAAATAACATGATTATTGTGATCTCATAATTGGAATCTTAAATATCCCTGGTGGTTTAAAAAGGAGAATGTATAGAAGTTTGCAATTTCTTCAGTTTTAATTACTAGTTTGTTTCTCAAGCTTTTTCTTTTGAAATCACCATGGATTTATAGAAATTTTGCCAAGGGGTCCCCAGGTCCCTTTGCCCAGCTACCTGGCCACTGACTAACCATGGGCCACACGAAGACGTCACCATGGAACTGATACGTAAAGCAAACCACAGCTGCATTCCATGGGGTCCCACCGCGGGGAGAGGGGCGCACCTGTGGCCCCGACCTCACCTGCGTCCACTGTCCACCACTGCCGTGTTCGGGGCAGTGGGCTCCGACCGGCAGGCAGGCAGGCATCCCGTCCCAATCTGTGATCCCTAAGGACACAGGTCCCCTCCCCTGCCTCCTGCTTTCTGTGCTCCCGGTGGATCTGTGAGCGCCTTCTAACCCTTGGGCGCTTGGCGATGCTCCAGGCCCCTCCCGTAGATCACCATTCCATCCGAGCTGGGATCCTACTCCAGGCAGCCCCGGGCACCTTCATTGCTGAGTGTGCTTTGAAATCAGAATCTGGACGCTACCCGAGATTGAGCTGGGACTCTACGCAGATACACAGAACCAGCTTACTTCTTTACCTGTGTATACAGTAGGCCCGTGATCTGTGGGCGTCACACCCATCGATTCAACCAACTTTGGATCCAGAATATTCCAAAGACATAATTTGCCTGTGTTGAACACGTGCAGACGATTTTGCTTTGTTGTTATTATCCCCTAAACAAATAAACGACAGCTGTAAGGAACACGCTCACCTACCCACGGAACGGGCTCAGAGACACCAGGTACGGCGGAAAACCCAACCAGACAACCAGACAAACCAACCAAAACAGGGAGAATTTAATGATGGTCTTGCAAGATGGGGTGCCCCGTGGCCAGGGACCCCCAGAATGGTCACAATCAAGATTTTCTCCCATGGCATGCAAGGTCCACCCCGGCTCCTCATTGGCTGAGTGCCATGGGGTGCACAGCCTTCCTGAAGTCACCCAGGATCACCGTCTCCCACTGGGTTAGAGATAGGAATAACCTTTAGTGGTCTCCACACTTGGTTCCCCGGTGGCCGGAAGGTCCTCTTGGGCTGAGAGCATTCTGACACACACTCGGCTCTTGCTCCCTCACTTGAGTTACTGTTTTCTTTTTTTGGTACCGGGAACGGAACCCAGGGGCACTCTACCACTGAGCCACATCCCCACCCCTGTTTTTTATTTTATTTAGAGACAGGGTCTCACTGAGTGGCTTAGGGCCTCACTAAGTTGCTGAGGCTGGCTTTGAACCTCTGATCCTCCTGCCTCAGCCTCCCCAGCACTGGGATTACAGGCGTGGGCCATGTGGCCTCTGGCCTGAGTTACGATTTCTTACCAGAGATTTCCATCTCTGTTGGTCAGGCCGACCCCTATCCCACCTCCTGTTTGTCAGGGGCTGTTCAGGTGCAGGACTTTGGGGCGGCCACATCCACAGCCTGGGACCCTGTTGTGAGTTAGCTGCTTGGAACTTTGCACTCTGCTCTATCCCCTCCGGCTGCCTTCCTTACCACCCAATGTTACATTTAAAGCTCAGTGTCGTATTCTGAAAACGGACCACTGGACTTTCCACTTCTCACACCCTTTGCATAACATTTGCATTGAATTAGGCATTCTGCGTAACCTAGAGATGATCTTCTAAATATTGGAAGGATGTGCGTTGAGTATCTGCACACACTAACGCCATTTTGATGTTGGAAACTTGAGCATCTGTGGATGTGGGTATCGGAGGATTTTGGTATCCATGAGGGGGAACCACCGTCTCAAGGGACAACCGTACATTAAAATCAGCATGACTTCATCCCGAGGTCGCTGACTCCAATCCAGCATTCTTTCTAGCTCCCCCCTTACTTCCTGCAAGTTTTTTTTTTTCCTCTGATAGTGAAAAACCTGGTTCTGGTTATGGACAAGATGTGGGCCTATTTGCTCAACTTAGCAAACAAGTGAAATCATCTAAGGATCGCTAACCTGGGCCCTGGGAGAAACAAATTAGCAAGACTGGTGTTTGCACATGGCTATTTCCTCTGTCTCCTCCCAGGATTCATTCAGCTCTGCCAATTGCTTTTTTTTTTTGAGGGGAGGGGCTAACCAGGGATTGAACTCAGGGGCACCACTAGCCCCACCCCCAGCCCTGTTTTGTATTCTATTTAGAGACTGGGTCTCACTGAGTTGCTTAGCACCTTGCCCTTGTTGAAGCTGGCTTTGAACTGGTGATTCTCCTGTCTCTGCCTCCTGAGCTGCTGGGATTACAGGCGTGTGCCACCACGCCCCGCTGTTATTTGTTTTGCAGAATTATTTTGTTCAACAGTTTTTTCCCCATGGAACTGGTTTTCCAAGCTGTCAAAAAGTCAATGAAATTAAATGTAATAGTTTTAACTTCAATGCAAGATGTTCATGGTTCCACATTATTATAGTACAACTTTAGTTTTCCTGTTGCCTATCTATCTGCCCTTCTATCTGTAGATATGCATAAAGAAGTATCTGGAATTCTATTAATCAAATATTAGTAGCAGATGCTTTGGGGGGTGATGACTTTGGGGTGACTTCTTTGGTATTACTCAAGTTCATATTCTATTATTAAGTTTTACAATACCCATATATTATTTTGACAAAAAAACATTGAAAGAATTGTTCTTTACCAAAAAGGGGGAAGCCAGATACAGTGGAGCATGCCTGCCATCCCCGAGGCTCAGGAGGCCGAGGCAGGAGGATTGCAAGTTCAAAGTCAGCCTCAGCACCTTAGTGGGACCTATCTCAAAATATTTTAAAAAATGGCTAGACTGTGGCTCAGTGATTAAATGTCCCTGGGCTCAAGCCCTGCTACCCCTTCCCCCAAAATGGAGGAAATGGTTGGCAGGTGGAATACTGTGGGGGTTCAGGAATTCCCATTGGATCTAGGGGCTTGGAGGTCATGGTTTAGTGTAATGAGAGCCAGTGCCTTAGGCAGAGTGATGGACAGGAGCCAGACTGGACGGACAGGAGAAGGCAAAGACCAGGACAGTCTTATCTATGGATTCTCATCTCTTCCCTGAGAATCGCCCAAGAACCCAGTAAGAGGCACCCACAGGCCCCACCCCTGAGGGCTCCTTCAGTTGCTCGGGTGGAATCCAGAACTTGTCTGGGATTCTGCTGGTGCTGCTGGTCCTCAGACCACAGGGAAGGGCAGAGACTGAGAGGAGGCTAGCCTGGCCGGGGCTGGAGGGAGGGAGGGAGAAGAGAGAGAGAGGGAGGGAGGGAGGGAGGGGAGAGAGAGAGAGAGAGAGGGAGGGAGGGAGGGAGGGAGAAAGAGAGAGAGAGAGGGAGGGAGGGAGGGAGGGAGAAAGAGAGAGAGAGAGAGGGAGAGGGAGGGAGGGAGGGAGAAAGAGAGAGAGAGAGGGAGGGAGGGAGGGAGGGAGAAAGAGAGAGAGGGAGGGGAGGGAGGGAGGGAGGGAGAAAGAGAGAGAGGGAGGGAGGGAGGGAGGAGGGAGAAAGAGAGAGAGAGAGAGGGAGGGAGGGAGGGAGGGAGAAAGAGAGAGAGAGAGAGGGAGGGAGGGAGGGAGGGAGAAAGAGAGAGAGAGAGGGAGGGAGGGAGGGAGGGAGAAAGAGAGAGAGAGAGAGGGAGGGAGGGAGGGAGGGAGAAAGAGAGAGAGAGAGGGAGGGAGGGAGGGAGGGAGAAAGAGAGAGAGAGAGAGGGAGGGAGGGAGGGAGGGAGAAAGAGAGAGAGAGAGAGGGGAGAGGGAGGGAGGGAGGGAGGGAGAAAGAGAGAGAGAGAGAGGGAGAGGGAGGGAGGGAGGGAGAAAGAGAGAGAGAGAGGGAGGGAGGGAGGGAGGGAGAAAGAGAGAGAGGGAGGGAGGGAGGGAGGGAGGGAGAAAGAGAGAGAGGGAGGGAGGGAGGGAGGGAGGGAGAAAGAGAGAGAGAGAGAGGGAGGGAGGGAGGGAGGGAGAAAGAGAGAGAGAGAGAGGGAGGGAGGGAGGGAGGGAGAAAGAGAGAGAGGGAGGGGAGGGAATATTACAAAATGAAATAAACAAACCAATAGCCCAATTTTAAAATCAACAGGTTTTAACACTCCCTTCTCGGTAATTCACAGAGCAAATACATCAAATAAGGGCAGAATGGTTTTCAAGTGCGGGCCCAGTTTGCCACAAACAATTCTACTGGTCCATAGAATAAATTTCAAGCAGTTGCAAAAGACTGAAATAACCGTGTGGTGATGCTAATAAAGATGTAATTACAAAATTTTGAAAGGGTCAGAATTTTTGTAATACCTTCTAGTTGCTTAACTTTGTATTTGGAAATAACTTCAAACTGACCCAAGAAAAGTTGCAAAAATAACCATAGTTTAGAGCCTCCTGTCCCCATGGCCCGGATCCGCTCATTTCCTTTATCTTCCCTCCCCCTCCTCCTCCCCTCCGACACACACACACACACACACACACACACACACACAGAGCCACCAGCAGCCTGAGAACCAGTCCCTTTAAACCCCCCCCCCGGGGGGCGGGGGTCCTGCCCAGCTGCAGCTACAGGCTGGGCCCTTCTGGGAAACCGAGGCAGTGAGGGGGGCCACCCCCTTCCAGCCCCGACTCTAAGATCAAGTCCAAGGGATCCCAGCCTTGTCACTCGGCCACCCGTTTATTAGAAGGGACAGGAAAGGGGAAAAGGGGACGCTCTGAGAGAGAGGCTGGGTGACCTCAGTGAGGAGGGGACAGGGTGCCTCTCGGCTCTCGGGTTTTAGGGGGACCCCAGAGAGTGGCGCCTAGGCCTGCCTCTTGACTTGGCTGACAGCAGGATGACATCAGACGTCCAGGTCCCCACTGTCATGGCAACACTAGGTCCCTCGGGCTCAGGCTCACTGGTTCCCGTTCCTGAGGGTGTGTGGGGAGGGAATCGCCCTCGTCCCCCTGAGCGCCGGCATCTGGCCTGTGCGCGGGTCACAGCGTCACCCACTTCAGGGTGACTCATCTTCTTAGGGGCCTTCTGGGACCTGCGTTTTCCTGCAGATAACAGGCACTGGACGGAAGGTAACTGGTCCTGGTGACGTGAGCCACGCGGGGCTGCAGGCTAGTTGCTTTCTAAAACCAGAAGCAGGTGGGGGTCGGCACGGTGGGCCCAGTGCATAGAATCCCCCTTAACCTGGTGTCCCCAGCATGCACCTGTCTGCTCCCCACGGGCCTCACCTGGCACCGCAGACCTGAGAGCCCGTAATAGTGTCCGACACCAGTGAGTGGGGGTTGGCTCTGGGAATGCCGTGGTGCTGGAGCCAGGGAGCCCGAGATGTGCTAGGCGTCACCTGGTGTCACCTGGGTGGCCTTTGGGTCCTCTGGCTGCCCTACCCGGTGGTGTTCTCCTAAAGAGGTGTTGTTGGCCTTCTGGAGCAGGAAGGAGGAAGCAGGAATTAAGGAACCAGGGCTGCACTTCCCAGGTGGGTGTGAAGGACAGAGGAAACAGGGGCCTGGGGGCCGGGGCCTGCTCCTGGAGCGGGAGCTGCGGAGGACTCCAACTTGGACCCAGAAAAAAGGGAAGGTAGAAGACGGCTGCCAAACAGGAAGCAGGGGCCTGGGAACTCCAGTGAGGCTGGAGGACTTGGTGGAGGGAGAGGCCCAGGGGCAAGATGGAGGCCAGGAAGCAGGAAGCAGGCGCCACTGAGAAGCAGTACTGGTTCTCAGCCACAGGCCGGGCAGTTTGGGGTCCTGGTGGGTTACCACTCGTTGCCTTTGAATTTCAGCCTTCCCTGACTTTCCAGCACCCCTGCCCAGGGGCCCTGTTCCACTGAATTCTCATTGTCTTCCCTCTCTGCCTCCTGAAGTTTGGCTCTGTGCCTTTGGTCACAGGGCTGGGTCCTCAACACCTGGCGTGGCACATTCTGAGGCTAAATAAACCAATGTGTGGCTCTGGGACGGATGTCTGGATCTCAGAGTCCCAAACCCTCATTATCTCTGTCCCATCTTTCAAAAGGTAAAATGGGAGATCAGAGAGGTTAGAAGACGGGTCCTGGGTCACACAGCAGACCAGCCCTGGGGGCTGAAGCAGCAACTGGAGGAAGCCCCAGAGTCCCTGCTGCAGGATGTGTCAGCATCGCAGCTGGAGTGGGGGCTTCCCCTCTCCTCCCCGCCTTCCCCCTCTGCCTGCTGCAGGAGCAAGCCGAGCGGGGGCTGGGGTGGCTGCCCTGGCTGGGGGAGCCACCATCACCTCGTTTCCGTCTGCAAAGCAGCTCCAGGCTTTTGGGGAAACAGCTGGGGGGAGGCCCAGCTGTATTTTCCTCCCCCTCTCTGCCCACCCAGTCCAGCAAGGCCGAGGAAGAGGGCAATTAGCGGGGAAGCCGGAGCGAGGGCAGGGTCACCGGCCAGGGCTGGGGCTGCCCTGGGAGGGGCGGGGCTCAGGAAACAGGTGGATGCTGGCTGTAATGGGAGGTGGGGGGCCGGCGGACACCAAACCTGGGGACAGGGAGGAGGAGGGGGCAGACAAGCGAGGAATGTCTCTGTGACCCCCAGAGGCTGCCCGCTGGACGAGGGAACAGCCAGGCACCAGAGGCAGCAGGCAGCTGAGCCTGGGTCCTGAGGCCACCTGAGGTGGTCGGCCCTCCTCCCTCCAACTCAGCAGCCCCTCTCCACCTGGGCAGTGGCTCCTCCACTGGTGCCTGCCTTCACCGTCCCTTCATGTATCCGTGCCCTGTGTCCCTCCGTCTCCACCCTGAACTCACTTAATCCTTTGCTACTTCAACACCTGCGACTTCCCCCTGGGTTCCTGTGATACCCCCTCCTAGGGCAGGGCAAATGAAGACTGAGCAGCCCTGGTCCCCACTAGGGAAAGCAACGGGGGACCCACAGCTAAGCGGGTCCATGGCCATGGGGAGAAGGGAAAATGCTGCAATGGCTGGAGCACGGAGGCTATGGGAGCACCAGGAGGCAGGAGTCATCTGTTGCCCAGGCTGAGGAAGTACAGGGCAGAGAGCCTCCCATGAAGGCCCCACATTTGGGGCCTCAGTGACCATGATGACAGGCATGTGCACAGTGCCCAGCTCCGGTCTGGTCCTTGGGATTTGTAATGAACCAAAGAATTAAAACTCCCCACCTCGTGGAGCATGCCTGGTGCTGGGAGAGACGAAACAAATGAGTAACATCCGCAGGTCAGATGGCGACAGGGGCTATGGAGAGTGGCCGGGCGAGAATCACAACAGTCCTGCTGTTTACCTTCATTCTAATAGTACTTCCTCCTGACCGGGCCCTGCAAGTTGGTCCTGGGATCGCCCTGGCTTTGTGAATGACAGTCAGAGGGAGGCCACCCAGAGGCACCACACTTGCCAGCAAGGACTGGTCAGTCTCCACCCTCCCTGGTCAGGGGAGGAGACAGAGGTGAAGCGAACAGACCTCCCCCAGCCTTGGGACTGCCCTGGGGCTCCTGCCTTGGTTCAGTCCCCGGGAGGCCTGCAAGCAGCGGAGGAGCCCTCCTTCGGGGGCCACTTTACCCCGTCAGAGCCAAGGCAGCGCGCGCTTCAGAGAAGAGCCCCGCCTGGACGGTGGTCAGGAGTCTGGGCTCTAGCCCCAAGGGCAGGGGCCGGGCCCACTGGCCTGTTCGTGTCCACTCTCCTGATCTGGCCGAGATGATCCGGAGGCCCTGCGGGGTCTAACTGCAGTTTCCCTGGTGGCTGGGTAAGGGACATCTTTAGACAAAATAGGCCAGCCTCTTTCCTGAAGGCAGGACTGGAGAGGGACACCACAGCAGCTGGGGGTCAAGAGCCGGCTTCACGGAGATCACAGTTTTGAAACTGTGTCGTAGCAACCTAAAAACCCACTTGAAAAAGTTTTCCACGTAAGTCCTTCCCGTCTCCTGCCCTCCCTCCGAGGAGGTGCCAGGGTCCGCTTAGGAAAGCGGAGGCTGCAGACTCAGTCCTGGAGCCTGTCCTGCGGGCGAGGAGGACAGGAGCCTCCTCACGTCTGCCTTCGTTCACTCCTGCAACCCGCCTCCCCACGCACGCACCGGCTGCAGGCCCAGCGCGGCACCGAGACCCCGGGGCCCAGCTCAGGAACCCAGCCCCATAGACATGCGCATGCGCTCAGGCAAGCCCGCACAGACGTGCGCACACACCTCCTCCGCTAGGGCACCTTACCCACCCCCTAGCCACTGATTAGGACTGTTTGCTAATTAATAAACGAATGTAAACTCTCTGATCCAGGAAACCAGAGAGCCCGGCAGGGCCTGCCGTCTGCAGTGGCCCCCGCCTCCGGGGTGCCTGGGAGCCATCAGCTCGGAGATGGGAAGACAGCGCAGAGCCCGGGGCGCGGGGCAGCAGGAACGACTGAGCTGGCCGGAGCCCCTGGGGCTGGCGGGGCAGTTCTTTGCAAGTCACTAAGACTGAGATAGGAGGAGAAGGCCCAGGGAGAGTTGGGGAGCAGCCTCCAGTCCAGCCTGGGAATATCCCGAGCTCCACCCTCCCACCACCCCTAGCACCCCTCACTCGGGGCGTCGGCCGGGCCTGGAGGACTTGGCCCAGGTCAGCCTGACCACATTTGCTGAGCTTGCAAGAGTTTTAATCATGTCTTTGTGGCCTGACCCACCCAGCCCAGCTGGGCTGAACTTGAACTTGACTCTTTCCAGATGCAGAGCAGTTCACTGCGGGAGTGGACGGTTCTGGTTGACCTGGACAGAGCGTCCCTCACACCACAGGGCTCAGATGACCCTTTGAGGGTCAAGGCTCCGTTCTGGCCCCAGAGGGAACTCCCTCCGCACCTGAACCTGCACAGAGCCCTGCTGCCCTCGGGCCCAGGAAGGTTCCAGAAGGAACTCGTGGGTATCAACTTCCAATCAGAGCCCTGGTGGGGCAGAGGGACCCATCCGAGAGGAACAGAGAAGGCTACCGAGCCGGAAGGCCCTGAGGAACGGTCTCATCCAGTGGTGAACCACTTTAGGTTTTGTGCACCAGTCAAAAATTATAAAAATAGGGGCTGAGGGCGTAGCTCATGCACTTGCCTAGCACATGCGAGGCCCAGGGTGCCATCCTCAGTCCTGGGGGAAAAATCACAAAAATAAATGGAGGAGGAGGTGTCTGACTAGAAGCTGTCTCCCAGCCTTTACTGAATGCCAACGCGTGAAGAGGGAGGTGGGCGTGGCTGCCACTTGACTGACGGGCTTCCCTTGGAAACCGCCGGGTCCTGGGAAGCCCAGCCTACCTCGCATGGTTTTCTGATTTGGTGACCACCTTACTGAGGAGCCCCAGGGGGCAGCAGGGCATCTGGAACACGTGGAAGCAGAGGGGGACGCCAGGGGAAAGGAGGTGTGCAGGCTGCATGGGGAGTGAGTGGCAGGGGTCAGATCTGTGGAGCCACATCCAGAGCTCCGTCCCTGAATGCCAGGTGGAGGAGCAGGGGCCCTGTGAGCGGCGGAGGCCTGGTCCCTGCTGGTGGCCCCAGGACGCGGATTCTGGAGAAGTAGCTAAGCCTAAAAGCTCCCTGCTGGTGGCCCACCAAACCGGGGGCCCTGGGGACAGGGGAAGGCCCTGGGGACCAGAGCCTACCTCTCCACAACTTCCCCAGCGCCCGAGGGCCCAGCCCAGAGCCAGGCTCCGGGCCATCTCCTCCCACACTGCCTCTGCCCGTCTGCCAGTTCCCTCTGGGATCGCTCCATGCCCTCAGCTGCCAGCATCCTGGCATGACGTTCCCTGGTGCCAGGAGGGAGGGGGCCACATGTTCCCCATATGCCACCGGGGTGGGACGTTTACCCTGAACAGCTGAGCCAGCCTCTCCTCCCCCCCAGCAGAGGCTGCCCTGCCGCCTCTGTCCTCCTCAGGGGTCTCCCACGACAAGCAAGGAAGAGGCAGAGTGGGAGTCCCCGATTCCAGGGCCCGGCATGCGCTGCCTTCAATCCAACAAAACATCTACCCCGCAACCACCAGACCAAGCAGGAGCCCACCCTCTGCCAGGAACTGCAGGTAGGGATGAGCTCCGTCTCTCCATCCACTCTCCATCTCTCCAGCCCACCACCCACCCACCATCTCTCCAGCCCACCACCCACCCTCCATCTCTCCAGCCCACCACCCACCCTCCCATTTCTCCAGCCCACCACCCACCCACCATCTCTCCAGCCTACCACCCACCCTCCATCTCTCCAGCCCACCACCCACCCTCCATCTCTCCAGCCCACCATCCACCCTCCATCTCTCCAGCCCACCACCCACCCTCCATCTCTCCAGCCCACCACCCACCCTCCATCTCTCCAGCCCACCATCCATCCTCCCATTTCTCCAGCCCACCACCCACCCACCATCTCTCCAGCCTACCACCCACCCTCCATCTCTCCAGCCCACCACCCACCCTCCATCTCTCCAGCCTACCACCCACCCTCCATCTCTCCAGCCCACCACCCACCCTCCATCTCTCCAGCCCACCATCCATCCTCCCATTTCTCCAGCCCACCACCCACCCACCATCTCTCCAGCCCACCACCCACCCTCCATCTCTCCAGCCCACCACCCACCCTCCATCTCTCCAGCCCACCACCCACCCTCCATCTCTCCAGCCCACCATCCACCCTCCATCTCTCCAGCCCACCACCCACCCTCCATCTCTCCAGCCCACCATCCACCCTCCATCTCTCCAGCCCACCACCCACCCTCCATCTCTCCAGCCCACCACCCACCCTCCATCTCTCCAGCCCACCATCCATCCTCCCATTTCTCCAGCCCACCACCCACCCACCATCTCTCCAGCCTACAACCCACCCTCCATCTCTCCAGCCCACCACCCACCCTCCATCTCTCCAGCCCACCACCCACCCTCCATCTCTCCAGCCCACCATCCATCCTCCCATTTCTCCAGCCCACCACCCACCCACCATCTCTCCAGCCCACCACCCACCCTCCATCTCTCCAGCCCACCACCCACCCTCCATCTCTCCAGCCCACCACCCACCCTCCATCTCTCCAGCCCACCATCCATCCTCCCATTTCTCCAGCCCACCACCCACCCACTATCTGTCCTTGTTACCACATTTCTCCATCCCTTCTTCCCTCTATTCTCCATCCTTTCCTTGATTTCTCTGTCTGGTTCAAATCTGTTCCTCAGAGTTCCTGTGTTGGAAACTTAACCCCAGGACAATAGTGGGAGAGGGAGACCTCTAAGAGGTGTCAGGCCGTGAGGGCAGAACCCTGATGTTTTATCCTGGGAGTGGTTTGTTATAAGAGAGCCGCTCTCTTGCTTTCACCTGACTTCTGACACCTTCCACCATGTTGTGATGCAGCAAGAAGATCCTCGCCGAGTGTCTCCTTGATATTGCAGACCCCACCTTCAGATCTGTGAGCCCAGGAAAGTCTAGTCAGTGTATTCTGTGGGCGCAGCAGAGAATGGACTCGCAACGTCACCTCATTCCCCATCCTCTCTGCCCTTCAGTACCTCCATCCATTCAGTTCTCCACTCCTCCACTCTCTGTCCTTCCAGTCATCTCCCCTTGGGCCTCCACCCATTCCTCTGCCCCTTTATCCAACCCAGAAGCCATCTCTCTCTCCCTTTCTCTATTCATCCACCCACCCACTCACCCACCATCCACCCATGCATCCATTCACCCACTCATCCACCCATGCCACTCATCCACCCATGCATACATCCATCCACCCATCCATTCACCCACCCATCCACTCATCCATCCATTCACCCCCCATTCATTCATTCACCCACTTGCCCACCCTTCTATACATCATCCATCCATCCATTCATCCATCCATCCACCCATCCACCCTTCTACCCATCCATCCACCCATCCATCCACACATCCATCCATCCATCCATCTATTCACCCACCCATTCATTCATTCACCCACTTGCCTTCCATCCATCATCCATCCATCCATCCACCCACCCATCCATCATTCCATCCATCCATTCATTCACTCATCTACTCACCCATCCACCCATCCCTCCATCCATTCACCCACTCGCCCACTCTTCCATCCATCATCCATCCATCCATCCATCTATTCATCCACCCACCCATCCATCCACCCACCCACCCATCCATCCACCCATCCACCCACCCATCCACTCATCCACCCATCTCTCCCTCTCTCTCTAATCCTCTCCATCTCTCCATTATTCCACCCAATCTCTGCTCTTCCATTCCATCATCCATTCCTCTATTCCTTCACTGTCCACTTCTCCACGCCTCCTCCCTCCCTCCTTCTCTCTCCCACCCTCCCATCCTTTCATCCTTCACTTGCCCCCCAGGTCTCTCTTCACTCCTCCACCTCCCTCCATCCCCCCACTTCTCCATCCCCTCTACCCACTCACCAAGGATTTTCCATGAGCTGGGTCCCCCTGTTTCTCCTCGGGAGGCCAGCGTGCCTCCCCGGGGACCTTGGTGGTGCTGACTGTGACCCTGTGGGAGCTCTCGCTGCAGTGGGAGCCCGTCTTCAGGTGACCCTGCTTCTCCTGAGCCTGCGGTTGGGACTGGTCTGTTCTTGGGCAGCAGGGGGACAGAGGTGACTGGAAGGGACCAGCTTCCGTAAGTACCTACAAGAAAGCTGAAACTCCCGCTCTCCGTTTCCCTCCCAGCGGTCCCATGAGGATGACCTGACTTGTCTCCATCGTGTGACTGAGGAACGGGACCAGACGCCCTGGCGTGGGAAGAATCTGGTTGTGCCTCTGCTTGTCATCAGCTCCACTCCGATGGCCGATGGCCGCCCTCTAGGCTTCTCTTCCAGCAAACCAGAGTCTCCACCACACAGGCTGCGCCCCGAGACCTGGCGTTTGCTCCCGCCTTCCCCAGCCTGAAATGCCCCCGTGAAAGATCCCGTCACCCCCCCCAGCTCTGGGGCGACACCACTGTTGCCCCCACTTTTCAGAGAGGAACAGTGAGGTTTAGGAGGGCGACACAGTCTCCCAGGACTCCCCAGCTAGTGCGCGAGGGGCCGGGCGGGAGTCCAGGCAGGACCTGGTGCTGTCCGGTGCCCACACACACTCCATGGACTCCCCAGCTTTGCAGCAGACCAAGGGGAACTGGTCCCAGGGGTGGGCGGGGCCCTGTGGAGCCGGGAAAGCTGGGGACTGCGGTGCCAGGCCTGTGCTGGTCACTCTGGCTGTGTCACTTGGGAGCCCAGCCTGCACCACACGCACACCAGCAGGGCCTCCGTGCCAGGTCTGCTGGGAGCCCAGCCTTGCCACGGAGAGGACAGGGTGGCCCGCGGGACCCAGGAGGCACCACCTACCTCGCTGGGCTCGTTTCATCTGTACAGTGGGCGCGATCGCATTTAAGCCGCGATCAGCATCTGCTGGGACTCAGAAGGCTGGCGAGGCCCGGGCCTCTGCCGCTTCGCCCCGGGTCCCCTGCCTGGGCAGACAGGCTGAGTGTGATGTCCCTTCTCGGCCACTAGAACAGGCCCAGGCAGGAGCACCCTGCCCAGCCACTCTGGGAACACACTGGTGACAGTCCAGGGGAGTTGATCTTGATGACTGGGACACCCAGGATGACCGTTCAGACAACAACGGCCACGGGGCCCATTTCCTCAGAGCCAGCCTGGGCCCGGCACACTGCCCGACCTAGGTCTCAGCTCACTGTGGAGCACTGCCATCACCACGTGGCAGATGAGAAGAGCAAGGCTCAGAGAGGTTGACTAGCTTGCCTCAAGTGGCCCAGCGAGTGGTCCCCCACCCAGGCATCCCGCATTGCCCTTCACTGCCTCTCTGACACTGATGCATGAAAGATTGTGTCCAGAGGTACACTGGGCACGGGGAGGCCATCACAGGGCAAGGTCCGAGTGCCAGGGCCCTGGTCAGGTGGGCAGCACTGGGTCAGCAGGGAAGGAGGAGAAGAAAAGGGCTCTGGGAGGAGAGAGGAAGATGACCGACTCCCCAGAGAGGTCCCCTGCCTGAGGACACCTCATCCAGTGTCCCAGGCAGGCGTCTCTCAGGCTTTGGGCCCAGGTTCCTTGACTGGAGTGACCCACTTCCGTGGCTAATGGCCTTGGGAGGCAGGAGCAAGCCAGGAACCCCAGCGTGAGCAGGCCGTGTGTCCAGGGTCGCCCTGCACGGCACAGGAGAGTCCTCCCTGACGCCCGTCTGCTGAGCCATGGCAGAGGGGCAGCCATGGGGGGCGCCCTGGGGGGCCTCTTCCGGGCCCCGGAGTCCCGCAATTTTCTGCCCCTGGGATCTCCTTGCAAGTGAGGAAGAGGAGGGAGAGAGGCCGGCCGGAGTGAGGGGCGCCACCCTCCTTCCTCAGAGCTGCCCCCGAGATCCAGGAAGGAGCAGGAGAGCAGAGTCAGCGGAATCCTCTCCCCCAGCCCCTCCCGCCCTCGGAGCAGGAAAGTCCTGGAGAAACGGTGCCGGGGCTTTTGCTGCTGGCACCTGCCCCCAGCCCCCAGGGGGGAGGGGAGGACAGGAGAGAACTTGCTGGAGCATCTTTGAAATTCCCGGGGGAGTCCCCATCTCATACCACCTGAGTGTTGTCACCGACAGTGACCCTGGTCACTGCGGGGTTCTCTCTGGTTGTGGTTTGGTGGACAGCACTCTGGCCCAGAGAGAGAGGCAGGAGGCCCGTCCTCCACAGCCCTTGCTATGGGGGCAGAACTCAGGAGGCTGTGGGGACGCCGGGTCCCTCTTACAGCCCCTGGGGCCGAGGAGCAGGAAGACCCCGGTTCTGGAGGGTGAAGGGACCCGATGCTAGATTCAGGGGCGCTGGCTTGTGCAAGGCGGCTCTCGCAGCCAGGTAAGGAACGAGGCCGGGGATCTCACGCAGGCCCCCACCGTCTCCAGGCCCTCCCCATCCTCCAGGCCTGTCTCCACGAGGACCTGGGAGACGGGAGGCTCTGCTCTGGAGCCCCCCAGCCAATAGCTGCTGTCCCCTGCACTGAGGAGGCACCTTTGGTACCTTCCAGTTTCTTCCCACTCCCCCACCCCCGTACTGGGAATGGCACCCAGAGGTGCTTCACCACTGCTCCACATCCCCAGCCCTACTTATTTATGTATTCATATATTCATTTACTTATTTATTTTGTGGTACTGGGGATTGAGCCCAGGGGCACTCACCCACTGAGCCACATCCCCAGCCCTGTTTTGTATCTTATTTTTGAGATTGCGATCCTCCTGCCTCAGCCTCCCGAGCCGCTGGGATTCTTTGAGATAGAGTCTCGCTAGGCTGCCCAGGATGGCCTTGAACTTGCAGTTCTCCAGCCCTGACTTCCCAGGTGGCTGGGATCACAGGCGCGCACCTCCCTGCTGGCTAGCTGTGACTCCTGGCAGATCCGGAGCTCTCTGGAACTCTGCCCACCCGTGGCCTGGCACCTGGCTGCAGACCACCCGGGAGGAAGCACAGACACTGTCCTCCCCCATCTGCCTGCAATGGTAGAGCCCCACTATCCAACCTTTCGACAGCCAGGGCCCCAGGTAGGACCGGCATCAGAGCCCGGAAGCAGGGGAGGGGAGCAGAGAATGGGGGTGGCTGCCCCTGATCCGCGCCAGCTGTTCAAACATCCAGGCGCCCTTCCGGCTTCCTTCCCAGGTCCCTAGTCAGCAGCAGGCCTGGCTGGCAGCCACCCCGCTCCCTGGGTCCCTGCAGTAAACACCTTGCAGAGATTTCCTTCTGGGGCCAGGTTCTCTCCAGAGCTCCCAGACCAGGCCACCAGCCCCGGGAGCCCCAGGGCCAGGGGGAGCAGAGACGGGCACGGCCCTTGCTGAGCTCCGAGGGAGGCACAGGAAGGAACTCAGGAACAGGAGGGGGCACAGAGGCCTGGTCCCTTCGCCCGTGTGGCACACACGGGGGAGACTCCACGGCTCTCCCCCTCAGACTCCTCTCTGTCCATTCCTAGCCGTGGCCATTGCCCGTCCCTCCCTGCCCTGAGTGCTCCCCCACACTCTCCCCACAGTCTCCTCACTGTCCCCTGCATCAACAGTACCCTTCCATCCCCTCTGGGAGTGTCACCCCCACTAAAGGGCTCCAGGAGGAAAGCGTCTCTCACCGCCCTCTGGCTTCCCACTATGGTGGATGGTTGGGGAGGGTCATGCCTGCCCTCCTGGAAGGCCTGAGGCAGAGGTGGGCTGAGTCCTGCCAGGTGGTCCCCAGGCTTGCCTAACCCCGTGGTTGTGCTCAGAGGACCTGAGGTGACCTAGTAGCTCTGCACTCGCTGGTCACTTCTACTTAATGCTCCAGTGAGCAGGGACACCTTCATCCACGTGTCACAGACAGGCAACTGTTGCAAACACTGCCATTTTTATTATTTACATTTTCTAATTGTACTGGGACATAGAAATATGGATTTTTCTATGTTGATTTTGCACCCAGCAATCCTACTAAATTCTCTTCTTAATCCTAGGAATTCTTCTGGGTCTCTGTGTAAGCAGTTGTACCATTTGCAAGTAAGTTTCCCACCCCCACTTTCTTTCCAATCTTTGTATTCTTTAATTTAATATATATATATATATATATATACATATATATATATATATATATATATATAACTTTATTTTATTCTGTCTTATGGTGCTGGCTGGGACCTGTAGTCTCCATTGGAGACAGTATTGGCAGGCATCTTTGCCTTCCACCTGATTTCAAGAGCAATGTCCTCAGCACTTCCTGCTTTACGACACTTGTGCTAGGGTTTCTGTACATACCACTTACTAGGTCAAAGAAAGAAATTTCTCTTCTCAGTTTCTAGAGGTTCTTGTTTTGTTTTTTTGTCACCAATGAATGCTGAGACTTGTTGACCTCTCTGTGCATCTGGTGAGATTGTTACACAGCACCTGTCCTTTGACTTTTCTAGCATGAATTACATTAGACTATTTCCCAACGTCAAACCAACCTTGCATTCCTGGGATAAGTTGATTGTGGCCAATGAGGTGTGACGGTTTTCATTCATTACAAGGTTCACTTTGCTAACACCTTGGTCCATTGTTTCGGGGTTCCTTTCGAGAGTGAGGAGTTTTCTTTCCCCTTTTGTTGCATTTTGCTTGGGAGTCAAATCATACTAACCCTGAAATGTGCTACAGGGGTAGCCTCTTTTGTTCTGACTTCTGGAATATGTTGGCTAAGACTGCAGCAATCTGAAACTTGAATGTTTGATAGAACTTGCCTGAAAAGTTATCTTCACTGTGGAATATTTGAAACTTCCAGTTCAGTTCTGGGACTATTCAAATCAGGAGTCCCAGGTTGCCCATTGTAGTTTCTTGTTTGTTTTTTGCAATTTTATTCTATTTTTAAAGTTTTTTTTATTTGTTCCTTTCACTTGTACATGACAGTATATACATATATGGAGTATAACTTCCCATTCTTGTGGAGTTACACTGGTAGTGTATTCATATACAACACAGGAAAATTACATTTACTAGATCACAGACATGCTCAGAAGTATGTTTTACTGATTTTCTAGGTGTCTGTCAATCTAGTCAAACTGACAACCAAAATGAACCCTAGCAGTAAGATTGAGCTCACATGGAGCATCTTGCTGTTTATTTTTTATGTGTATCATATGTTCTCTGTTCTTTTTACTCCAAATTGTTTTTTTTTTGCATTGAGTATTTTATCTCATTTGTGGTATTATTAGCTGTAAATCTTTGTTGTATCGTTTTCCTTAGAGTTTGTAGTTATGCATCTTTAACTTCATGGATCTGCCTGCAAGTGACGTGACGCTATCTCATGGACATAAAGTGCATCCAACAGTTTACTTCCATGTCTCCACTTCCTGTCTTTGTGCCATTTTATCATCCATTTTACATTTGTGTGTATTCTAAATACCATAATATGTTGCTTTTATTTTTGCCTCAAGCAGTATATTACATTTTAAAGATATTTACATAATAATTAAGTGACATTTTATATACTCCTATAAATAACATGTCTACGTCTTTTATTCCTTTGTGTAGATCGAGAGTTTCCCCTGGTATTATTTTTCTTCTTTCAATGGACGTCATTCAACATGTCCCGTTGCACAGGCTCACTAGTCATGACATAGGTCAGGGTTTGTGTGTCTGAAGAGACTTTATTTCAGCTACATTTTTGAACGATGTTCTTGCTGGTTACAGGCTTCCAGGTTGACAGACTTCAAAGCTGAGGCTCCTCCACTTCTGGCTTGTATCATTTCCAGTGCGAAGTCTGCCGTCATCCTTATCTTAGTTCTTCTGTGTATAACCTTCTTTTCTGTCTGATGCTTTTAAGGTTTCATCTTTATCACAGGTTTTAGGCGACTTGATTATTATCGTGACATGATGTTAGTTTCTGCACGTTTCCTGTGCAAACTTGAGTTTTCATCAAATTTGGAAAACCTTTGGCCACTATTTCTTCGACTATGTTTTCTCTTCCCTTCTCTGCGGCACATCCAGTGGGCTCTTTGAGCTCTCACGGGGCTTACTGATGCCATAGTCATGGTTTGACTCGGTCTCTTTTCTATTCACGTTTCTTTGGGATAATTTCTATCACAACGAGTTCAAGTTCACTCTCTTTTTTTCTGCAATGTTTAATCTGCCATTACTCCCAGCCTCTTTTTCACCTCAGATACTCTAGGTCTATCTACTTACCTGGTCATTTTTAATTGAATACCAGGCATCATGAGTTCTACCTTGGAGGGTGCTGGATATTTAGCTATTCCTATAGTTATTTTTGAGAACTGCTTTGGATACTTGGAAGCAGATTGATTCCTTTAGGTCTAGTTTTAAGTTTTATTAGGAGGCGTCACAGCAGCATTTAGTCAAGGCTGATTTTTGCCCAACACTGAGACAATACTTCTGGTATCCTACCCATGACTGGGAACTGCAGGACCATCTCTCCCGGCTGGTGCTGACAGGAACTCTTCCTGGCCCCGTGTGAGCTCGGATCCCGTTGGGTGGTTCTCTCCCCAGGCTTGGGAATGCTTCTTCTGTGCATGGGCTAACCAGCACCCACTTGAATACCCAGGAGAATCTTCCACCTCCAGATTTCTCTCCAGGATTCTTTGCTGTGAATTCCAGGCTTTTGGGCCTCGCACATCTCCTAGTTCCCTCACCTTAATTCCGGAATCTGTCAGGCTCCACCAGGACCCTCCTTCCCAGGGTCACAGCGGGGAAACCCTCCATAGAGTAAGCTAGTCTCCGGGGAAACCCTCCACAGAGTAAGCTAGTCTCCGGGGAAACCCTCCACAGAGTAAGCTAGTCTCCGGGGAAACCCTCCACAGAGTAAGCTAGTCTCCGGGGAAACCCTCCACAGAGTAAGCTAGTCTCCGGGGAAACCCTCCATAGAGTAAGCTAGTCTCCGGGGAAACCCTCCACAGAGTAAGCTAGTCTCAGGGGAAACCCTCCACAGAGTAAGCTAGTCTCCGGGGAAACCCTCCACAGAGTAAGCTAGTCTCCGGGGAAACCCTCCACAGAGTAAGCTAGTCTCAGGGGAAACCCTCCATAGAGTAAGCTAGTCTCAGGGCCCCCTCCTTTGTTTCCCGGATTTCAGGGTGACGGCCTCCCATCTCCTGATGTCCACTGTTTCATGTATTTTGTTGGTTGAAGTGAGAAAGTCAAGCCAGTCCCTGTGACTCCGCCTTGACCAGGAGCGGACCCCTCCAATCAGCTTTCTAACCCCTCTTGTGACGTTGGTTGTTTCCTGTTCAATCCTGGTACTGATATCTTATTCCCTGTCTTCTGTTGCTTCCTTGGCCAACTTTGCAAGAGTTTGTTTTTTGATTTTTCAAAAAATCTAGTTCCATTACACTATGGGTTTGGCTGCCATAATAGGAGCTAACAAAATAAGCAGTCGCTGAAGCCAGATAAAAGTCTATTTCTACGTCATGTGTAATCTGAAGTGGGCAGGCCAGGCCTAGAGAGGCCACTTCACGCTGATTAGGACCTCTGGTTCCCACTTTTGTGGATCTGCTGTCATTAATGCACATCTTCCACCTTGTACACTCAGGTAGCAGGAAATGGAAAAGAAGAAAGAGAGGGCAGGTCCTTCCTTTTAAGGAAGAACAGGGAAGCTGGGTACCATATGCACTCTTCTCTTATTGGCTAAAGTTAGTCATATGACCACATGTCCACATCCAGCTTGCAGGGGGAGATGGGAGATGTAGTCTTTAACTGTGAAGCCACAAACATAGCTACATCCAGAAAGAGAACCGGAGGGTTTACTAGCAACATGTGCCACATCGTCTCTTGGTTTTGTTAATTTTCTTTTCTTTCTCTCTCTCTCTCTCTTTTTTTTTTTTTTTTTTTTTTTGTGGTGCTGGGGATTGAACCCAGGGCCTGGTGCATGCAAGGCAGGCACTCTACCAACTGAGCTATTTCCCCAGCCCTGTCTCTTGGTTTTTTTATTCCTTACACTATATTATTTGTTTTCTCTTTCATTCTTTCATTCATTTTAGTTAGCTCTGTTTGGATTTGTCCTGAATGCATGTTTCTAGCTTCTTGCTTAGATATTCAGTTCATTTATTTTTCAGTTTTCTTCCTTTTTAAAAAATAATATTTATGACTACATTTCTTCTAAGCACAACTTCAGTTATAGCCCACAAATTTTAATGTGTAGTCTTTTAGTATTTTTTAATACTAAGGATTTTCTAATTTCTTGTGATTTCTAGTTTACTTATAAGTTGCTTAAACATGGGTTTTGAATTTCCATATCAGTGGTGTTCCAGTTTTCGCCTTTGGTTTTTTGTTTGCTTGTTTTTATTACTGAGTATCGACCCCTGAGGCCCTTTACCCTGAGCTGCATCCTCAGCCCTTTTTATTTTTTATTTTGAGTCAGGATCTTACTCAGTTGCTTAGGGCCTCTCTAAGTTGCTGAGGCTGGCTTTGAACTTGTGATCCTCCTGTCTCAGCCTCCTGAGGTGCTGCAATTACAGGCGTGCACCACCGTGCCCAGCTCTCCTGGGTTTTGTGCTGTTGTTTTGGTTTTTGTTTCTGTTTCTTGTGCTGAGGAGCAAATGCAAGGACTTATGCATACTAGGCAAGCACTCTACCACTGAGCTGCACCTCAGTTCTAGGTTCTCTATCATTCATTTTTTATATAATTTCAAGTATCTGAAATTTGATGGTGTTTATTTTATAGCAAGCACGAAGTAAATTTGTACAAATATTCCCTGCGTGCTTGAGAATAAGGTTTATTTCATTTTCTTTGGGTACAAGTTTCTCTATCTGTCCATTAGATTAAATTCCATTACTATAGTTTCAATCCTTAGCCCATTACTGAGAAAGATACTCAAATAATGGTGGTTTATTCATTTCTCCCTGAAGTATTACAATTTCTGCCTTATGTTTTTTTTTAGTTAGTGTTATTAGGTATATACACATTTAGAATTGTTAAATCTTACTTGTACATTGAATCACTTATTATAGTTTCATGACCCTCTAGTAATGCTTTAGACATAAAAACTATTTTTTTTCTGTTATAAATGTAAACTTTTGTTTGAACAGATTTTCCTGGTACATCTTTTCCATTCTTCTGTTTTCGACCTTTCCATATTTTCATGACTTTGTTTCTTTTTTTTTAAGTATTTATTTAGTTGTAGATGAACACACAGTATCTTTATTTATTTTTATGTGGTGCTAAGGATTGAACCCAGTGCCTCACACATAGGAGGCAAGCACTTTACTATTGAGCTACAACCTCAGCTCTATGACTTTGTTTCTTAAAAAAGAAAAATATCCAGTTTTCTCAATAATAAAAGACAAAGAATTTGGGCTAGGGTTGTGGCTCAGTGGTAGAGTGCTTGCCTTGCCTGCATGGGACACTGGTTTTGATCCTCAGCACCACATAAATAAATAAAATAAACGTATTAAAATTTTTAAAAAAGAGAAAGAATTCAATCAAAAAGTAGGGAGAAGATCTGAATATGCATTTTCACAAGAAATATTTACAAATGCCCAGTAAGTACATCAAAAGATGCTCAACATCATTAGAAATGAAGAAGTGCAAATAGAAACCACAAAAATAACTATCAGTTCATACCAAATATGGTGGTTCTAACCAAAAAGTTGTATAAAAACAAGTGGTAGCATATGAAGAAATTGTCAAGGGAACGTACAATGGTGTGGCTCCTTTGGAAAAATTGATTGAGCTCCTCAAAGTATTAAACATGTAGTCCCCATATTACCCAGTCTTACATTTATACGTAGCACACAGTTACACCATCATTCCTACAAGAGCATCCCTAGTGGCATTATTCCTAGGAGCCCCAAGTAGAAACAGGTCCGTGTCTTTCTGCTGATGAACTGACAAGTGAAGTATATTCATACAATGGGATGTTATATTTGGCAATATAAAAGAATGAAGAAGTGGGAGAGAGCACGGTAACACACGCCGGTAATCACAGCGGCTTGGGGAGGCTGAGGCAGGAGGATTGCCAGTTCAAAGCCAGCCTCAGCAAAATCGAGGTGCTAAGCGACTCAGTGAGACCGGGCATCTAAATAAAATACAAAATAGGGCTGGAGATGTGGCTCAGTGGTTGAGTGACCCTGGATTTAATCCCTAGTACCCCCTGCCCCCCACAAAAAAAGAGAAGTGAGCCATGCTGTAATATGGATAAATCTCGGGAAAATTATCCGAAGAGAGAGAAGCCAGTTGCAAAGTGATACACTGCATAACTCCATTTGCACAAACTGTCCTGAGCATCTGTAGAGACAGAAAGAGACCAGCACTTACCCAGGGCTGGTGGCCCTTGAGGGAAATCAGAAGTGACTGCTAATGGGCATGAGGGACCCTTTTGGAGAGATGAAATCGTTCTAAAATGGATGGTTGCACCAACCTGAGATCATCCTGGAAACTTCTGAATTGTACATTTAAAATTGGTGAATGGTGTGGCCTGTGAATTTTCCCTCAACAAATCTGCTCTTTAAAACAAGAAACAAATATGCAAGCATCTGAGCTCCAAGATAAAGATAAACAAATCGTCTAGAGCTGCGAGTTAAAGTTCACCTCAGCCTGGAATGTCTGTCTGTTAACCAGAACGTTCAATCCACGCCCATCGACAGATTCCAGTCTACTCCCATGGCCTTATTTTGGGCCGTTCCTACAACTTTCTCTGTTTCGAGAATCTTTCTTGCCTCACCTTAAGTTGAATGGATCTGCTCCTCAGTGAAAAGCATTTTAAAAGGAGAAAAGAGGCAGCGAGAACAAGAAGTAGTGCTGCCCACGAGGCTCAGTCCCCAGCCCTGGAAGTGCTGGCTGGAGAGTCCTCTTCTCTGTCTGCCCCAGTCCTGCTCCTCCTCCGAGGTCAGCTGAGACGGCCAGGAATCATGCACCGTCCAGTTTGTGTCTGTATTGAATTTCATACAGAAAACTAGTTAGATAGTTTTATTTTTTTCTCTATATCCTTTTAATTGTGATCCTTAATATTGTGACATTCTTCCTTACTGAAGTGGATACAAGTTCACTCGCCGCCCTAGTAACCCGAGGATGGCACACCCTAATTCCATTCCCTCTCCTCCTGGTATTTTCTAGCGTCACCACCGTTTCAACAGTCCCCGGGGCTTTAATCTAACCACACAGGTTGGATTTCTCTGCCCACCATTCAGGCCTTCTGAGATATTTTCCTTTCTGCCTAGAGTAAAAAAAAAAAAAAAAAAAATGTACAAAGGCAGCTTTAATGAGACACAATTTGCATACCATATGATTCATTCATGTCACTTGTGGAACTCAGTGGCTTTTAGTGTATGCACAGAGCTCGGCAGCGATTGCCACCGTCAACGTTAGAAGCTCGCATGGGCCCAACAAGAACCCGCATGGCTCTCCTCCCTTTGTGTTGCCAAAGGCTGTTTCCTTGGATGAACAGACCATGATGCTGCCTTCCTCCGCAAAGATCATCGAGGTAGTTTTACTGGGGGACATTATGAATCGTGCCACTATGGAAGTCTGTGTGGGGATGGTCACGTGGATGAGTTTTGTTCCTGGGGGATTTAGCTAGGAGGGGAATGTCCAAGTCCCCGTGGTAAGTCCACGTCCACATTTGAGAAACTGCCAAACTGTTTTCCAAAGTGGTTGCACCATTTCGTGCTCCAGCAATTACTCGCCAGTTCTTGGTGTTTCCTGCCCCCTCCCTCCCATGCCCCCTCCGTCTTCCCCTCCCTCCCCCATCCGCCCTCCTTGTAGCAGTCCTCATCCTGGTAGGGGTGAAGTAGTATCCCCTAGTAGTTTTGATTTGCATTCCCCCATGCCTATTGATGTTGAGCATTTTTTTTTTTTGGTAAGTAAAAAAGCCTCTTTCAAATCCCTTGCCCATTTTCCGTTGCTGCCTTTTTAATATTGATTTGTGAGCGTCTTTATATATCCTGGGTACGAGTGTTCCCAGACATATGATTTGCAAATATAATCTCCCCTTCCACACTTGTCTTTTCACTTTTCAGTTTTTATTTTCGGGCGGGGCTGGCTCACCCAGCCAGTGCTGCACCCTGGAGCAGCACCCCACCCTCACTTTACACGGGTGTCCTTTGAAGCAGGAACAGTGTCACCTGTATTTTCTCTTTTGTGGCTTGTGCTCTGGGTATTTAACTGGGGATGTTTTGCCCACCCAAGGTCCCTGAGGTCTAGCTCTGCTCTTGTGGGTCTTGTGGTCAGGGAGTTCTGGCTCTGTCCTCCAGGCCTCTGCTCCTCTGAGGTCAGCCCAGAGCCTGAGGAAGGAGTCCAGCTTCTTTCTTCTGCCGTTGGCGGAGGAGAATCTGCATTTCCCACGGCGCGGTCCTGGCACGTCTCCACAGGGTGCGGGTTTATTTCGGATTCCCAGCTCTGTTCCAGGCTGTGTCCCCCGTTCCTGCCAGGATCCCGTGGTCCCAATTACTTGAGCTCTGGAGTAGGTTTGAAATCAGGAAGTGCGGCTCCTCCAGCTTTGTCCTTTGTCAAGTTGGTTTCAGCCATTCTTATTCCCCCCGTCAATTTCCATATGAATTTTAGGATCAGTTGTCAGGATCTGTCCAACAGCCTGTTGGGATTTGGGCAGAAACTGCACTGAATTTGTAAATCACTTTGGAGCATTCTGTCATCTTCACGATATGAAATCCTGCTCTCCGAGAACAGGAGAGATTTTTCATTTCTTTACATCTCCCTGAATTTATTGCAATAATACTTTATGGGTTTTAGAGTGCAGATTTTGCTCTTCTTTTGTTTAATGTGTTCCTGTGCGTTTTATTCTTTTTGATGCTGTTGTAAATGGAGTTATTCCTTTACATCCATTTTGGGAATTTTTCCTTACTACTGCATAGAAATAAAATTATTTTTGTACATTGATCTTGTAGCCTGCATCCTTCCTGAAACTATTACTATTAAACTATTATTAGTTCTAATAGTATATACATTAGTATATATAGTAGAATAACATATATGTTGGAACCAATAATATATATATATATATACACACACACACACATGTATACATGTATTTGTTGATTCCTTTGTATCTTCTCTGTATAAACATGTCATCTACAAATAAAGGCAGTTCTGCTTCTCTTTTCCAATCTGGATACCTTTAACTTCTTTTCCTTGTCTAATTGCTCTGGAAGAACCCCAGTACAATGTGAAAGACACTCTGTGGCTGCAGACATCCCAATCCTGTTCTTAGAGGAAATAAAATATATTCTCGAGAGTATCTTCCATTGAGGCTCATTGTGAGAAACTCCTCCGTTTTATCGTATCTGTGCTCTTGCCCTATGAGTTAATCAGATGGAGAATTTTACATTAACAACTATTTTATTTCAGTAAAATAAATTTCGAATGGACTAAAACTACCCTAACCCTTCCATTCTCTTCGGGATTGAGTTCTTCTCATTGGGAATTTCCACCACCTGCTCCAGGGGCTTCGTGTGACTTTCTTTTTCTCTCCCAGCTCTTTTTGGTCTCTCTGGCTACTCTCACAATCTCTTAATTCTGCTAATATGTTCTTGGCGAGGTTTTCTTTTTACTGTTAGTTTTCAGGAAGTATTGAGTTGTCTGGGCCTCGGATGTGGTGCTTTTCACCAATTCTTGAAAAATGACAGCTCCTGCCTCCTTCCCGTGACCTCCTGCTCTTCCTCCTCCTCCTCCTCTTAGCTCCTGTTAGATCCCACTCTGCTCTCCATCTCTCTTTCTTCTCTTTATATATTCAAACTCGTTTTCTCTTTCAACGGAAACCAGGGTCATTTCTGCAGCTCTACTTTGTATTTTACCAAGTCTGTCTTTTTTTAGTTGTTGATAGACCTTTGTTTTATTTATTTTATATGGTGCTGAGAGTCGAACCCAGGGCCTCCCACTTGCTAGGCGAGCCCTCTGCAGCTGAGCCACCACCCCAGCCCCTGAGTCGGTCTTTAACTTTATGTAATCTGTTATTTGACCCCTGCCTTGAATTCTGCAATTTCAGAGATGACATTCTTCACTCTAGAACTTTTATTTGATGAATTTCCAAATCTAGTTGGCATGCAGTTTTGTTACTTGCTCGTATTTTCAAGTCTCTCTTATTTTTTTTAGAACATTCTGTATTGGGCACTTGATTTCAGTGTTACACGTCATTCCAGGTCTGATAGGGCTGTTCTTTCTTTCTTTCTTTTTTTAATAAGTTCTTAGTTGTAGACGGCCACAGTACCTTTATTTTATTTGTTCATTTTTATGTGGTGCTCAGGAGCGAACCCAGGACCTCCCACAGGCCAGGCGAGTGCTCTACCGCTGAGCCCCAGCCCCAGCCCCAGCCCTAGGCTGTTATTTCTGCCGACTCTGATTCATGGTATTTTCTTTGTGTGTTTTATACTTTTTTTATTGGGATCTAATATTTCTTGGAAAGTCCTCTGTTAGAGTCTTAAAAGTTGTATTCCTCCAGAGGGAGTCAGTATCTGACCCCAAGCCACATGTGAACATCACCAACCCAGGACCGCATTAAACTGGGGTCTGCTGGAAGTTCATGGACCCGCGTAGGGGTATGTATCAAGATGCAAACCCACGGACTGGGCTGGGGCTCATGGCAGAGCGCCTGCCTAGCACGTGTGAGGCCCTGGGTTTCATCCTCAGCACCGCGTAAAAATAAGCAAATAAAGATATCTGTCCATCTACAACTACAAAAAAATAGTTAAAAAATAAAAAAGGATGCAACCTGGCTCTGGGCTGGCTTATATTTATCCGTGTCATTATCTGCACGTTCCCCTGCCACTGGGGTAAGGTGGGCACGTCTCCTCCGGTCTCCTCAGTGCAGTGGAATTGTCTACTACTCACCTTTACACCAAGGCCCTTTGAGAGGCCAGGTTCACTAAGGTGTCTCCGGCAGACCCTCCACCTGGGGCCAGTCATTAACCCTCTCTACTCCTATTCTATTTTTGGTGCTCGTGATGTGGGTAGATGTGTGAATTGTGGAACTCTTTGCAAGGCTAGCATCTTGGGGACACACCTGAGACCTGTTGGCTGCAGGGCATCTGTTGGGGCAGCCCAGTGGTGGCGTCCCACAGGGCATGTGGATGGAGCCATGGAAGTAGGGTGCCGTGGGGTCCTGACTCCCTGTGGCCGGCCCCCCGGCCTTGTGCAGTCTGCATTCCGGGGGTCCAGACCCAGGCCCCTGGTTGTGCTTCAGGGTTGATCGTGTGCCAAGCCTCCACCCGGGTAATTGTGTGGGAGGCCCAAGCACCTGGAGAGGAAGGGAGAAGGGTGTGGCGGGAGCGGGGATGGTGGTCCTTGGCCACACAGAGGAGGGGAGACCCGCCACCAGAGTGAGGGGGTTGCTGGGCTTTCTACTTGCTGCAGACCCGGGACCCCCTGGTCCCTGGAAGCAGGTGCCGACCGTGCATCCTGAGAGCACTGGTGGAGAGTCCTGCTCCTCAGGTGACCACAACTAGCGAGTCTCCCTTGCCATGGACCTTAAGGAGCTAGGAGTGACCGCCCCGAAAATGACCAAGATGACAGCAGGTCCCCTGGTCAGGGGCAGAGGCTGGACATACGTCATCTCACTCGAGCCTCGCACCCACCCCCGAGGCAGGGGGAATCGCTGTCCAGGGCCCCCAGCTGGTGAGTGGAGGCCCCATGAGCCTGAGGCCCTGCCAGGCTCCGACCGCAGGGTCCTGATGGCTGACGCTGAGCAGCCCAAGCTGTGGGGAGCGCCGGGCAGGAGGCAGGAGTCGCCGTGTGCCTGCCCAGCCCGGCTGGGGGACCTTGGGCGAGAGTCCCCGGGGACAGACAGCCCCTCCCCCACCCGGGATGTGTCATCTTCACAGGGGCAGCCAAGGGTGAGGGGCTGGTGGGCTGGGGGCGGGGTGGCCCAGGGGTGACGTCACCGCGGCTCTTAGTAATGCTTTGGCAGAGCCTGAAGCTCCCACCTTGGGAGAGGGAGGGGGAGAGGGAGAGGGAGGCTGGGCCAGAGCGAGGCTGCCAAGTCTGTGATCCGGCTGGGCACCCTGCCAGGCGCACCTCGGACAGGGCCTCCTGGGCGCAGGGACGCGGAGAGGAGACGCCTCCGGGGGCTCTGGAGAGTGGTGCCCACATCAGACCCTGTGCACAGGGGTCCTCAGACTGGCCATCTGGCTGTCTGTTGACCCGACGGATGGCCAGCCACCCTGGTCGACGTCCCACTGTCTGACTGTCCGACTGGCCTACAGGACTGACACCAGGAGGGGTGGGTTGGAGCCCTGTGCACCCCCTGAGGACGCGGTAACCCCCTGAACCCCGTCCGCTGAGGCTCATCAGATACTAGCCCTGCGCCAGGTGTGGGGACGGGGACAGAGCCAGACCTGATGACGACCTGCCTTAGGAGCTTGTGTTCTGTAGGGAGACAGAGTCACAGCCATTGTGACCGCGGCCTGCACGCTGGACGGGCTAGACCCGTGGGTGGACGGGAAAGCCACTCTGGTCTCCTGTCCTCTTACAGTTCACCCCCAGGGGACCTTCCCCAGGTTCCTGGATAAGCGCTGGGCAGTCCCTAGAGCTTTCTGACCCCTCTTAGGTGGTCAAAAGTCTCTTACTCACTCTACGTTGCAAACACAGCTGGACGGCGAAAAGGGTCTGGTGGCCCCAAGGGTCACAACCTTGACCCATTGGAAGCTCAGACCCATTCTGCCCTGCCGCCCGCTGCAGGCAGCAGCTGGGGAAGGGCTGACCTCTTCCCTGCCCGCCCAGGCCCCTCCTCCTCGCCCTCCTCCCCCGCCTCCTGCGGCAGCTCTGAGGCCAGGGTCATGGTGGGGAGAGGTCCAGGGGGGAGAGACTTCCGTCACTGGCCCCCTGGGAGGCAGGCCTGCTCCTAGGGGCCGGGTGGGCACCTCAGGCTGCAGGACACCCCCACCCCACACCAGGGCCATGCACAGCCCCCTGGTTGGTGACACCCCACCCTCTGGCTTTCCACAGCCCTCCAAGCAGATCTGCTCCATGTGCTGACCCCAGGACCCTGAGGAGGAGGAGGAGGGGCTTGGTGAAGGACCTTGGCAGGTCAGGCCCCTGTTGGCACCACAGAAGTCACAACTGTCACCAGTTCCGGGGATCCCAGCCCCCCACTTCAGACCTGTGTCCTGCCCTCCTCTCCAGCAGGGAGCAGCCCTTTCTGGCCCTCCCTGCTGAGAGGCAGCTGTGACCAGGCCACCAGATCCCCCACCCACTGGGGCTGCGTGTGGCCATCTTCTCTGGTCCCCTGGGAGGACGTGGCCCAGCCCAGAGGAGGGACAGGGACTCCCAGGACTCCCCCTTTGCAGCACCCCCCCCACCGCTCTCCCTGCCTTAGATGGACGCCCACTCCTCCCCACTGGCCGCCCTCACCCCCTCACCCCAGGCAGGTGGTTCATCTGCCCCGGCCAAGCTCTGCTATGGCTCCTGCTCTCTGATGACCCTCCTCCAGGATCCCCAAGCCCCGCGAATGGGACGTTGACAATCTTAGTTGCTCATGTTGGGACATGGGAACCTCCCTCCCCGGCCTCCCTTCTCAGATAAGACGCCCGCCGCAGCCCTCTGGGAAGGTACTGGTGCTTCTGCTGGCCCTGCCTGCTGCCCCTCGCCCAACCTCGCCGGACGCCGGTGTCTCCAGGTCCAGGGTGTTTGGCAAAAGCCCAGGTTCCCAGAGCCGCTCACACCCCAGGAGTCAGGGTCCCCAGGGTGGGCTCAGGAATCTGGGTCTCTTAGGCCAGGCAAGGAGGTGGCCCTGCACCCAAGAACGCCTGCTGTCTGGGTTCTTTTCTGCGCTGCCTTATTTCATCCTGGCACTGAGGATGGCGCTCACTCAGCCGCTCACTCACCAGACGTCCTGTGTGTCTGGCACACGCTCCAAGCTGAGCCCAGGGCAAGGACAGCCAGAGGCCTCCCAGCCCTAGGGAAGCCAGAGGTCAGCAGAGGGGTTGCGACCTTTAGCGGTTATTGCCACTGACCTCAGGGAGCTGCGGGGGGACACTGCCCAGAGCCAGGCATCTAGGGCTCACGTGGCGCTAGCCCTAGTAACTCAAGGAGTCCTTGCAGCTGCCCTGAGGGGCTGTGACCGTGACAACTGTTTTTGAAAGGAGCAACTAAAGGAAGGGAAGGGCCTGGGTTTGAACCTGCGGCCGAGGGTTGGCAGGGGGAGGGCGCCCCACGGAGAGGCCAGGGGTGCACAGCAAGGCCACCTGTGTGCTGGGGCATGGTCGGGAGCTTCCCAGAGGCGGATCCCCAGGAGCTTCAGGAGGAGAGCCCAGGGAAGGCCATCCCGCAGCGGGCAGGGCAGGGCTCCTCCGTGAGCTCCGTTTCAGCCAAGTTCAAGGAGCCCGTTCAAGTTCAGGGCAGGCAAGTTTGTCCAGGCCACAGGGCAAGCAAGTGGCCTGGCCAGCAGCTCTGGAACCGGGCAGGGCGTCCACACATTGGTGAATGTTACTGGTGGCAGTCATGAGGCTGAGCCCGGTGTCGGGGTCAGGGTGGCTTAGTCCAAAGCCCTGTGGCCACTCCTGGTCAGTTGTGAGATCCTGGGCAAGCAATGCCACCTCACTCAGCCGGCTCAGCCTCCTCGTCCAGGAAACGGGATGATACGGGGTCCTGCAGGCTGGGGCTTGCTGGGGACACAGCTAAGGTAACTGCCGTGTGAGCACTGCCCGGTGTCCCGTCCGTCCACAGACGAGGGGCTGGAGGTCCAGAGGGGCAGGGGGACGTGGCTAAGGCTTCTCAGCCAGTAAGGGTCCCTGGCACAGGGTTGCCCCTGTAAGGACAGCATGTGTGTCCCCAGTGCCTAGAGGAGCTCAGGCCCCCACCTGTCCTTTCCTCCTGTGCCCACCCACCTGGCCCATCTCCTCTGCCTTGCAGGAGCCCCTGGGCCCTGGGGAGGCTCCCTGCAGGCAGCTCTTGACTGGCTGGGCACCTGCGTGGGGACCTGCTCCCAGCCTGGAGGCCCAGGGATGTGACCGCCCCATCAGGAGGAGCCTCTTCCCAAATTCCATTTGTAAACAGCTCCCCGGGGAAGGAAAGGCACAGTGCCCGGGCAGGGGATGGCAGGGGTCCAGGGGCTGAGCAAGGAGCGGGTGGGGTGGGGATGTCCACCGCCAGCCACGGCCAGGAGGGGGGCAGGACGGAGCTGGGGCGTCCCCTCCCCCTCCCAGCACACGTCACCTCCTCCTTGGCTGCTGCCACTCACAGCATCACCCAGGACTGAGCAATGCCACCCGGATCCGAGTCCTGGCCTGGCCACGTCTGGGCCAGGGGACCTGAGGGGGCACTTCACCCCTCCAGAACCTCAGTTTCCTCACCTGCAAAGTGGGGATGGCCCTCGCTTCCCAGTGTTACTGGAGGGACCCCCCCACCCCCGGGCTGAGCGAGGGACCCAGAAAATGTGTCATGGAGGAAGAACACAGAGGACGGGAACGACCCAGGCCCCCATGGCGTTTCCCGGCTGAGCAGAGGTGGACCGCGCACACCGTCGGGGGTGGAGCCGTCTCCTCTGCCCTTCGGAAAGCACAGGGGAGCTGGACGCTCTGGCTGGGGCGAGTGGAGACCAGGGTGACAGAGGGGGTGGAAGGCTGAGAACATTCCGGATGACGTCAGCCCCCGTGTGCGGAATACATTACATCTCCCCAGCTGCCGGCTGCCCGGCTGTCAGGCTGCAGGAGAAGGAGGCTCAGAAACGGGTCCCCGCGCTGGGGTGTGGCCGAGTGGCCGAGCACTTGTCTAGTGTCCTGCGGGCATGGGGCCCCGGGTTCCATCCCCAGACTGCAAAGGGGAGGGGGGAGAGACAGACGGACAGGCAGACATGAGGGGTGACCTGTGTGAGGGGCAAGGTGGGGGGTGACTGTTTTGCAGACCCCTGACCACACCAAGCCGACCCGGGACAGGAAGCTGGTCTGTGGATTCTTGGCTCAGTGGCCACTTGCCCTCCCCGCTGCCCCCTCTGCCATGGCCCCCCACCCATGCTGCCCCCCCTTCAGGAGCTGGAGCCAGACTTCACGCGGGGCCAGGCACAGCCCAATGGCCTGAGTGCCCCATGGACCTGGCCGGTGGAGTCCCTGCCCCCCAGCCTCAGAGGAAAGGAGTCCACGCAGCCCACTGCCCGAGCCCTGGCCCAGCCGTCCACCAATGAAGCCACTAACCACCGCGATGGGTGCTCTAGGCCTCCACGCTGCGGCCGGTCGCCCAGCCTCCGGAAGAGGCCTCCCCCCAGGTGCAGGGGCCCAGATCCGGCTCCAGGCGGGGTCGGGGGCAGTTCCCCTTGGTCCTCACGCTCTGACTGGCTCCTGAGCATCTCCCTGACCTCTACGCCAAGGGGTCAGGGACAGGGGTCCATGCCCCCCACCCGGAGTAGTGAGGGGTCCTCATTTCCAGCAGCTGCCCCTCCTCCCGACTCGGTGCCCTTGCTGGTTTGCGGCCCCTGCCCCACCCCCACTCCGCGACCTGCTGCCCAGGGACCGTCCTTGGCCCCATCCCTGCCTGGGTGCCCGGTGGCGAGTGGTGCCCGACAACCATGGCAAGGATGGACGGGTGAAGGGTTGGGTCTGACCGAGTTGTGCCCCCAAGTTCTGAACCAAGGTCCTCCTTCCCGGTGGCCTTTGAGGGCTAATGGAAAGGACCCTGAGTCACATGCCCCAGACGCCACGCCCAGTTTCTCTCCTGGCAGCGTGACTGTGGGCACGTGCTGTTGTTCAGGTTGCCCACTGAGCACTCTGAGGGGCACCGTTGGCGGAGACCACGAGGCCAGAGCCTTGCCGGGGGCCGGGCCTGTGGCTTGGTCTCAGCTTCCGCAGTCAAAGGGTGGCAGGAGGAGCCGCAGTCCACCCTGCTGTCCTGCTGGAGCAAAGGTGAGCGCTGAGAGCTGGCGCCCATCGTGTGACAACCACCACCAGAAAGAGACTGACACCGGGAAGATGCATCGTCCCTGCAGCTGGGACCACAGCGGCCTCTGCAGTGGCCTCCTCCCTTCCCCCTCCTCTAGAGAATGGCCCTCCCCTCCTGCCCCCCAAACCCACCGACCCACCAGGCGAGGTCCTGAATGTCCCCCACAGAGGGACCCGTGTCCCCGTCTGAGGTCACGTGAGGTGCGTGGCAGGGTTGGCTCTGGGCCCTGCCGTCCCCCGGCCCAGAGGGCAGGTGCTGGGGAAATGGCGCGGGGACAGCTGGGGACGAGCGGTGATCGCAGCTCAGAGCCTCCACAGGCCCCTGCCTGGAGGGGCAAAGCCCCAAGTCCCCTCGTGCCTCAGTCCTGTGCGGGGAGCATCCCGCGGGGGCTGGGCACCCGTCGTGGGGACAGCGGCAGGTCCTGATCCCACAGAGACTCTGGGACTCACGGTCCCCATTTTCCAGAAGAGACGAGGAGAGACAAGCCTGGTCCCCGTCAGTCACCATCGGGGTCTGGGGGCAGGGCCCCCCTGGGAGTGGCTGGCTCTTGGGGGTCCCGGCGGGGGAGAGGCCATGGTCAGCGCCTCCGTCCCCTTCCTGTGTGGCCTGCTGGCCGTCCATCCTTCCCATCCCGTGGAAGGAAGGGCCACCCTGGTCAGCAGTCGGTCAGCAGTTGGCAGGTGTGGGCTGCAGTGGGCAGGCGTGCGAGGTCCCTCCCTGCAGCAGAATGCAGGCCCCGGTGACGATGGTGTGTCATCTGCGACGAGCCTGGACTGCCACCTAGGAGGTGTCCTCTAAACATGCCCCAGACGGGCGAGGCGGCGAGCCTTAGTCCACAGGCTCAGAGGACCTGCAGGACAGCCAGGCTCTGCTCTCTGTCCCTCTACAGGGGAAGGACAGGGTGACAGCCCTAGGCTGGACGCCCTGGGGTTGTCCTCAGTCCGGGGAGTGGCTCCTCTGGAAGACCCAGGGCTAGGAAATGGGCTGGGGGTGGGCAGCTGGGGTGCCTTCCTGCACACCATAGCTACCTGCAGCCATGTCTTCGGGGAGAGCGGTGGCTGTCCCCGGCTAGGAACAGACTCATCCCCAAGGCCTTGTGTATGTGCGAGTGTGCCTGCCCTTTCAACCACATCCCCATCTGTCCTTGCTAGTTATGGGAATTGCTTCTGTGCTGCTTGACGAAGTTCCCCAGCCTGGCCCTCAAGCTTCCCTTCCCACGGGTCAGCATCCACATCGGCCAGTCCCCCCACAGCCTGGCTTCCTGGACACGGCAGCTCCTCTATGCAGGGCCCTGCTGAGTCAAGTTGCCCCCATGGGACCACACTGGTGCCCATGTGCCCATCCTCCACACAGCGTGTCCTTGACCTGGAGAGATGGCAGGTGACCCTGTGCCCCACAGAAGGCCAAGCAGCCACTGAGAGGGCTGGGCACCCCGAGAGGGCGGCCTGAAGGAGAGAAGCCCCAGGCAGAGGACCAGCTGTAACAGTGGACTTCAGGGATTGGAAAGATGGCGCTCCCCCCGCCCCTGCTCCCAGGCAGCATCCCACAGGCCTGGAGCAAAGGGAGGCCGGCCCTGGTCCTCCCCAGGAGGCTGGGATGAGGCCAGCAAATCTGGGTCAGGGGGCAGGAGAGGAGGCGGGTGGTGCTTGAAGCCAGAGATGTGGAGTCGAAGGCTGGCTCTGCCTCCTGGAGCCAGTCCCCCAGGGGGTGGACGGGCCAGGGGACCAGCCGGGGGCAGAGCCCACGCCCCAGGAGCTCTGCCGTCTCCCCTCCGGCTCTCAAGTGGTCAGCACACGTCCTCTGTCCCAGGTCACACAGGGTGTGGGTGGCACGCACAGCTCTCCCGCTCTCCCGAGTGCACAGCCTCAGCAGCTCCTGCTCTGTGGCCAACACTGCGGCTGCCCCAGAGGCGCTCAGCCTCAGCGCCACCCGCAGCCCCCTTCCCCCACGGGGGCCACACGGGGTTGAGGGGGAGAGATGGGGGAGGGGCCTCACCTGGGCTGTTCCCAGCTTGCGGGGCTGGAGCGACCCTGAGGGACACGCAGGCAGAGACCCCTGCCCGGAGCACTGGGCCCCTGCTGCTTCTCCCCAGGTGGCCGGGCCATCCCCGGGCAGCACTGATGGGCAGCACACCCCACCGTCCAAGCCCAGGCCATCCCGTCACCCAGGGACCCTGTGCTCCTGGGTCCCCACCCAGCACCACCCAGCGCTGCACCCAATACCAGGGTCTCATGCAGAGACCTGGCGGGTGTGTGCTCCGCTGAGAGCGCTGAGAGCGCTGAGAGACAGCAGAGCCTGGGACACATGTGACACTGGGACTGGGGTGACAGGCACACATGGCGGGCCACACAGCCCTGTCACAGGTGGGGTGCAGGGGCCTCCTTCATCCCCCAGGCCTCCCTCAGGCAGGGAGGGGCCCCCGGGAGCCTCCCTGGTGAGACCTGCTGGGTCCAGGGTCTCTGGGTCAGCCCTTCCCCCACCCCAAGTCAGCGGAGGCCCCAGAGCCTCCTTATCCAAGGAGGCCAGGGACCTCAAGCCTCCTGGTCCTGCTCACCGGGCCCTCTCCCTCCTGCAGACCCCAGGCAGGACCAGCACCCGGGTCCTCCACGGTCAGAGTGGGGGCTTATGCTGGGGACAGACCCCGCCCCTTTCTGCAGGTGCTCAGGATGACAACTGCGTGTCCTTGCTCTCGGCTGCCACAAGAGGGCGGTAGGTCTCGGGGCTGAGCAATCATGGCTGGGAGGGGCTCTGTCCTTTCTTTTTGGTACCAGGGATGGAACCCAGGGGCGCTTAACCATTAAGCCTCACCCCAGCACCCCCTTTTTACAACTATTTTTATTTTTATTTAGAGACAGGGTCTCACTAGGTTGCTTACAGCCTCACCGAGTTGCTGAGGCTGGCTTTGAACCTGTGATCCTCCTGCCTCAGCCTCCGGAGCCTCTGGGATTACAGGCGTGCGCCACTGGGCCAGCTAATTCACCTCCCTCTTCACTGACTTTATCTGAGAAGTGGACCTAGTAACCAACAGGCACCTCGTAGGCTCCAGTGAGTGGGCTGACATCAGGCGTCCCCGAGACGCGTGCCCGCTGGGGACCAGCTGCTGGGGAAACCGCCTCACAAGCGGTCACAGGGCGCTCCCAGCTCCTCCTTGGCAAGCAACATGGCACCTGGGCCACCACTCACACCCAGTGCTCAATGGGGACACAGGGGCCTTACATCCCATGTGGCCCAATGCCTTCTCTTGTTCCCCATGAAGGGTTCTTGAGGTTTGGGTTGGGGACAGTCATGAACTTTAAGCTCTAGCTGGCCACGTTTCTCCTAGCAGTTAAACAGGGAACTTGGGAAATGAGAGCCATGTAACCGTCAAAGTTTCCTCCTCCTCCCCCCCTTTTTGCTCTGGCCACTGGGAAGCTCAGAAGCTTCCTGGTTCAATGTAACAGGGAGTGCTCAGGGATGGCGACTGCGTTCATCTGTGTCCCAGCTAGACTGCTGGACGGGGTCGAGTTGAGAAGGCATCTGAGGCCACAATGAGTGAGGTGGGCCATTAGGTGTGGTCAGGGGCACCTGGGCTAAGAAATGAGCATTGTGACCAGCTGGTGCTGTGAGCGTGGCCGTGGAGGTGGCTCTGTGTGCGAGGTCCTTTTGCCACCGCTGGGTGAGCAGCTCCGCGGTTACCTCCTGACCTGCGCCTCCTCCACGTGCACGTCTCTCCGCCGTGCACCTTCCCGCCGTCTTGTGTTTTAACGTTTATGTTTTAATATTGGACCTTCTCGGTGGGAGGCGGGTGTTGATGAGACCAGCTGATGGCTTCACTCAGGGTCCAGCCTGGGGCAGGATGGCCGCCCAGGGAGGGTCCCGAGGTGAGGGGCCCCCACGGTACTCAGGTCTCCCTCCTCCCGGCTGAGCCTGGGCAGGCCCTGAGCCGCCGTCTTGCAGGGGGTAGGTCCAGGGCAATGGGGAGGGATGTGTCCTCCTCCTTGCTGGTGACCAGGCTTTCTGGCCTGGACGCTCCCACCCCATCTTCTCTCTGGGGTGACGTCTTCCTGAGGCCCGAGGATCTACAGCAAGATGAGTCAGAGACCCTTCACAGGGCAGGTTCCTTGTCCCCACCCTGGATCTGCCACACCGGAGCCCGCAGTCCACAGGTGTCCCCAGGGCACACAGCACGGGTTTGGGGTGGCCAGATCCCGCTGTAACTGGGATCCTTGGCTGTGGCAGCAGCGCCCCCTGCTGGGGCCTTCGGAAACACCTGCCGTCATCCGCCCTCAGGCTGGGAGGTCCCATCCCTGACGCCCCTGTGCCTCCTCCAGGGACCCCAGGGGAGAGGAAAGAAGACTCTGGGCAGGTGCCCTCCTCTGCCTGCCCGGCCTCCCGTGCCCACCTGCACGGGCGGCACCTCCCATCGCAGGTCCTGAAGGCTGAGCCTCTGCACCCTCCGTGGAGCAGGACGCTGGGGGACCCTCTGGGGGACTTGGCCCTGGTCTCAGAAGCAGGACCCGGAGGTGAGAGCTCACCTGGCACAAACTGACCTCCAGGCACCTCAGCACCCGGCCGCCAGCCAGGCCTGGCCCACTGCGGTCCTCGGGCACCAGCCTGTCCGCCTTGAGGGACAGTAGCAAGGTGTCCCCCACCCTCCCGCCATTGCCCGGCCCCGGGAAGAAGCCGGCACCGCGGGTGGATGTCACAGACCCTGTTTAATAGTCAGGCCTCAGAGCTTGAGAAAGTGTCACGGACCAGCCCACGGCCCTCCGGCTCCCGCCCAAGGCCCGGCTCGCCTGCCCGTGTCCAGCGGCAGAGGACAGCTGCCAAGAAAGGCCAGCCCCGCTCTGGGTCAGTCCCCGGACAGCTCAGGATCCGGGAGAAGGCAGGGCCCGCTCTGCCCAGTCCCCGGCTCCTCCCCACCCAGACTGGCCAAGCGCTGCCCGAGCACGGCCTGCTGAGCCGGCTGCCCGCCTGGGACCGCGACAGGCCTGGGGAGGGGGAGGCCGACCTCCACCACTACCTTCCGCAAAATGCGAAAAACCACAGACATGAGCGTCATCGTGGGGAAAGTCGGCCACCCAGGGGACGGTCCTGGCGTCCCAGGGTGCCTGGTCCAGCCTCCCCCGGTTTCTAACACACTGTCCTCCGTCCGACACACTCGGCCTGAGGGAGGCAGAGAGGCAGACTGGGGGCCACGGGAGCCTGTCCCCGAGTTGCTAAGAGGCCCCCCCCAGCAGGAAGCAGAAGGCCAGAGCCCCCAGGGCTCAATCAGGAAGCAGAGAGGCAGTGAGGGGGCCAGGCCCAGAGAGCCCCCCACCCCCTGCCAGCCCAGGACGGGGGCCTAGAGAGGAGGTGGGGGGCAGAAGGAGCCAGGAGACCCCCGGGGGGCCTGAGCTCGGAGACCAGCAAGGAGGTGAGACGGCAGAGGCTTCAATACTTGGGGACCTTGCTGTAGTCTTCAGAATGGATGTGCCGGCACAGACAGATGGACAGCAGCATCCCCAGGAGCTGTGGAGGAGAGGTGGAGGCCAGGGAGGGGTGGAGGTCAGGGACAGACGGAGGACAGGGAGGGACGGAGGGCAGGGAGGGGGCCCACCAGGCACCCAGCACCCTACCCATTTTCCAGGTCAACCCCCATGTTTCCTCAGCCTGTGCCTCACAGCCACCCTGCAGGGCCAGAAAACGGTGAGGCCCAGAGAGGGACAGTGCCTTGGCTGAAGTCACAGAGCCAGGCAGGTCTCAGGCCAGAGGCTCTAGAAGCTCACGGCCGCTTGCCCCTTGGGCCTCAGCCTCGGGGAGGACATGGGCTGGGCAGAGATGAACCAGCAGGACCAAGCGGGGAGGGACTGACCTCGATGACAGCCACGCCCAAGCACACGCCCAGGATGATGGCCAGGTTCTCCTGCAGCCACGCCTGCACCCTCTCCATGCAGCCCTGCAGGGAGCACACGGCGTCACCCGGGGCCTGCGCCACCAGGCCACCCACGCGGGTCCCTGCAGGAGGAGCTTAACAAATCCGCAGGAATTGCGAAGTCGATGGCACGGATCAGTGACACCAAGGACTGAGCGCAGCCGGGTGGCCCAGGCGCCCACCACAGGGATGGTGGCCGCACACACCTCCTTGTGCACAGGCCAGAGCTCGGGGTCGTTGCGGCCCTGGGGGCTGCTGGCCGTGCTGTTGGCCGGCGCCTGGCAGAAGCCCTTCTTCTGGGACAAGGGGTCATCCTCGTCCCCGGTGGCCTGGCAGGAGCAGGGGAAGGTGAGCTCGGTGCGGTTCATGAGATCCGCGTTGTCCGTCCAGTTGTGGAAGTCGACCCAGCCGCAGCACTTCACCTGGGCAGAGGGGGGACAGGTCCTTGTGACCACCGCCCACCGGGGGCAGGCCACCCCCGCCCCCCGCGGTGTGGAGCCTCTCCAAGCCAGAGGCTCAGATCTGCCACTGAGAGGTCCCTGGAGGGTCAAAGGGACAGCTGGGTAGTGGCATGCCCAGGTGTCCAGTGACAGTCCCCAGCTGTCCCTGGGCCATCTCCGGGTGTTGAGTCCCAGACCAGCAGCCCATGGCCAGCAGGGGGCGTGCCAGGCACGCTGGGCGCGCAGGCAGCTTCTAGCGTCCCTGGATTGTTCCTACCGCAGGGGCCTGGGGGCCTCCTCTCCCGCGGAAAAGGGTGACCCCAGGGGGAGGGGACACCGGTCTGCAGGGCTGGGCGATACCCACAGGCTCCTGCACCAGAGCAAAACGAAGCAGCCCTCCTTGGCCCTCCTGGGGCACGGGGCAGGGACCTCCCGTCTGAGAACCTCAGACGCCAGCATCGTGCATCGAGCATCGTGCGCCCCAGCGCTGCCTCCAAGGCCACGCCCCCAGCAGGACCTCAGCATCGGGGCGAGGGTTGTGGGGGGGGCGGAAGGGGGTGCGGGGGGGGGTGCCAGGGAGGGGCCTGATCGGGAGCCCCCGCCTGCAATAGGTGCGCACCCACGCCCGGCCCAGGAGCGCGGTCAGGCGCACTCGCGCGGCAGAGTCCGGGCCCGCGCCCCTCGCAGAGCCCCGCGCGCCGCCCTCACCTGCGCCTGCACGTAGTCCCAGGCCTCCTGCAGGCTGTCCTGGCCGCTGGCGTTGTAGGTCCGGATGAGCTTCCCCACCACGTCGCCCATCTCCTGCTTCAGCTGCAGAGGGAGCCGGGGTGGCCGTCAGATTTCCGGAAACCCGTGCCCAGCCGCGGCTCCCGCAACCGCAGACTGTCCCCACCGCCACACCCCCAAGAACCCCGGACGGCTCACTGCTCCAGTGTCCGCCCTTCCTGAACTACTTCCTGGCACTGCCTGGGGCCCGCTTGGTCAGTGCTGACCTCCTCCCCTGCCCTGTGGTCTATTTTGCCCGCAGTAGCCGCAGGGCCTTTTAAATGTGCATTTTCTCATGTCACTGCTGAAAAGCTTCCGGTGGCCTCTTCACACTCAGGGAAAATGCCAGCGGCCTCTAAATGACCCAGGGGCCCTCCACCATTTGCCCCTGCTCTTGGCAGGCCTCTCTCAGTTCCTGCTCCCTGCTGTCTTCGTGCTGGGCACGCTCCTGCCCCAGGGCCTTTGCACTTGTTCCCTGTGTGGAAAGCTCTTCCCTAGATGTTACCGTGGCTTGCTCCTCTGCTTCCTTTAGGGCTCTGCTAAATGTCACCTCCTCAGAAAGGGACTTCCTAAGCTACTCAGGAAAGCATCGGCCCTTCCCCATCCCCTCAGCCACCCTCAGTGCCCCCCAATCTACTGGGGTAAGCGTGGGGTGGTTTTCTTCTGACGCGGCGGACTCAGTGGCTTTCAGGTCTATTGTCTCTCCTCTGCTGGAGTGTCACTGGAGTCCCAAGAGCTAGAGTCTGCGGGTTGCGTGGTGGACACTGACCAGCCGGTCCATGGCCTGACCACTGCCCTGGCCAGCACTGGCCACGCCCCTCGGGGACTTAGAGCGCAGGCGCCGCGGCACCGCACAGATCAGGGCGGGAGAGGACCGGCTGGACCCACCTCCTTCCCCCAGGACGGCGCAGCCTCAGAAAAGGGCCCTGAGACCACGGGGCAGGCGCTCGGCCAGGGCAGCTGGGACACGGCGTCCACATCTGGTCCCCACCCTGGGCAGGAACTCGGGGTCCCTGCGGCGTGGACAGGAGCGGGTCTCAGCCAAACCCACGAGAAACAGATTCACAAATAAGGCCGAGAGAGACCGGGACAAAGGTCCAGCCCCAGGGCGGCCGGGCTGACTGTGGCCTGGTCAGGGCCCGAGGGAGGCAGCAAAGGAGGAGGGCAGGGCGCCCTCCACCAGCCGCCCCGGCCTGACGGCTCCGTGGACCTTGCCCAGGGCCTTCCAGGCACCTGCTAGATGTCACCTCCTCAGAAAGGGGCTTCCTAAGCCACTCAGGAAAGCATGGGCCCTCCCCCCCCTCAGCCACCCTCAGTCCCCCCAGAGAGGCCACCGAGGTCACCTGCTGAGCTGAGGAGCCCTGCAGCAGGGACCCAGAGAGGCCACACACCCCAAGGGACACACTTTCCGGTGCCTGAGGACCAGGCTGGGGAGCTGGGACAGACCCCCAGGGGACGGGCCTCAGGAGGCTCCTGGCTCTGGCTCCTCCCCTGTCCCTCTGGGGGACCCCAGGACATCAGCCCCCTCACTGAGGCGCTTAGCAGGGTCACAAAGCTGCCCTGTGGTGACCCTAGCTGCACAGTGCAGGCCGGTGGCCCACACCTGCCGGCTCGGGAGGCTGAGGCAGGAGGATCTCGAGTCCAAAGCCAGCCTTAGCCACAGCGAGGTGCTTAGCAACTCCGTGAGACCCCGTCTCTAAATAAACACAAAACAGGGCTGGGATGGGGCTCAGGGGTGGGGTGCCCCCGAGTTCTATTCCTGGTACCCAAAAATGTGCACTGCAGTCCAGGTGCGGGGGCAAGCAGTTCTCAGAGCATTATCTCAACTTAATCCTCACAGCCGACCTGTGGCCTAGGTATTGACCCTGTTTCCTCTTTAGGAACATACAGGAGACAAGCCCAGAGAGGTTAATTCACTTGTCCAAGACCACACAGCCAACAGGTGAAAGATCTGGGGTTTGAGTTCAGGCTTGTCTGAAGCCCTATCAGGATGTAAGCCACATGGTGTCGCCTTGAAGAAGGTCAGAAAGTTTTATCCGGGACCCAGAGAAGCTAAGGGGGCATGCAGATCTTGGGTCTGTCTGTCCTTGGCAGCCCCCTGCTCTCTGAGGGGCGGGGGAAGACGGGGATCCCCCTGCATCCTGTAGACAGCCGCCTGCCACATCCTCCCGCCAAGCTCCTCCCCAGCCCCAGCTCTATTCATACCCCGTGGCCACAGCGGCTCCCCCCCCACCCCCACCCCCCCGCCCCGCCAGGCAGGAGCTGATGGCTGTGGTTTCCATGGAGACACACCATCCTGCAGCCCAGGATGTGGCTGAGACCAGCCCGGCCACAGGGCAGGGCCCAGGTGGCCACTAGTGCTCACCACACAGCTCAGGGCTGAGCCTGGGGATCCTGGGACCAGGGGGGCTGTGCTGGGACCCAGGGACATCACCATGGCAACCAGGGTGCGGTGGAGACCAGCAGGAGCAGGGAGGGACCGGCCGCCTCACTCCATCCTGCAGGGCTCTCTGCTGGTTGCACCCTGTCCCTTGGCGGCCCCTGAGCCCTGCTGCCAGCTGCTGTAGGCTGCCCAGGACCCACTGCCTTGAGCTGTCCTTGTCCCTCTCGCACAGCCAGTGGCCCCCACGGACCCTCTCTTTCTACTGAGAGGGTGAGACGAGGTCCTGGGCTTACCTCAGGCTTCTCTGGGGACCCAAGAGAGGGCAAGGGCAAGTGACAGAGAGGGACACTGTGCTGGATCCAGCCAAGCCTGTAGCCTGCTCTGCCCTTCAGTAGGGTTCTGTCCCCCAGAACCACAGTCCCGCCCGGGGGCCTGCAGACCACAGCCCAGTGCAAAGTGGCCACGCAGGCCTCCTGTTTAAAATGACGAGGGGCTCCGGCCCCCTCGGCCTGCCACGGGGCACGTGCCCTGGCCTCGCTCCATGCCTTCAGAGGGTCCCTTTGCCCCTGCTAACAAGGTCCCCCAGTGCAGTGACCGGCACCCAAGTCTCCCAGGGCCTCAAGCCAAGCAGTGAGCCCTTCAAGTCCCTGAGGAAGGCAGGGGTCCCGGGGCCAGGAAGCCGCCCCCTCCCATGTCCCAGGAGGGGGCCTTTGGGAGCAGCTGGAGCCCAGGACCACACCTGCTGACCCTGAGGGCCTGGCCACGGCAGGCCACCACCTGGCGAGCCACTCACTGCCTCTGGCTGGGCGGGGCTGCTCCCCGGGGGCTGGCTCTGGTTTCCCTGTCACTTTTCAGAGGCGAAGCTGGCCAGACCCGAGAGTAGTGGCCATGCCCGCCCAGCGCCCAGCAGCAGGGGCACCTGTCAGAGGTGCACCCGGGTTGGGCTCGCCGCCTCGTCAAGGTGTCCCCAGGTGTTCCCAGGGGCACGAGGCTTCCTCCCGTGTCCTGGCCACCTGTGCCTTGGGACGGACGGGCCACTGCTGTGACCACCTGAGTCTGTCCCGAAAGCCGGACTTCAGCGCCCGCGACCAGCCGCCCAGAATTCACAGGGGCCACTCCGTCCCCAAGGCACTGCCAGCCCCGGGGACAGGGGAGCCGCCCTCTCTGGAGGGGCCTCCGTGCCACCCTCCTGCTCCCTGCAGGGAAGGGACAGGCCACCTCCCTGCCCGGCTCAGCTGCTGCCCCCCGAGACCCGGCACCAGGAGACCAGGCCACCTCCCTGCCCGGCTCAGCTGCTGCCCCCCGAGACCCGGCACCAGGAGACCAGGCCAGGCGTCCCCACACCGGGGCAGGCAGCCCACAGACCTGCTCTGTCCCTGGGGCGTCCGCGCCTGGCCGCCTGGGCACATGGACGCCGGGGACCCTGGGCTTCCTGGTGGGCGGGGGAGGGGAATCTGGGTCCCCCAGGCCCTCTCGCGAGTGGTCCAGCCCGGCCACTGGAGGGCCTGCCCGCCCCGCCCAGGCCACAGAGCCCTCCCCTCCAGGCTCTGGGCCCCCAGCCCCTGCTCCAGCCCCCGACACTGTTCCTCCGCAGCCAACCCGCCCAGGCCGCTGGGCAGTGAGCTACGGCCATTGTGCACACCAAGGGAGCACCCAGCTCCCAGCACCCAGCACCCAGCGTGCCCGGTCCTCCTCTGACCTCCCACCCACAGCTGTCAGGGAGGATGATCAGAATCCAGACTGTCAGAGCTGGCAGTGGGCCTAGAGGTCACAGATGGCTCAGAGAGGCTTGGTAACTTGTCCAAAGTCACACAGCCATCACTGGCAGGACCTGTCCCAGAAGCCAGGGCCCCAAAACAGACCTGGACTCCGTCCACCCAGAGGAGGCGGGAGGAAGCTCAGATAAGGGGACAGCCCGAGGACGCGCCTTCACACCTGAATCCAGGTCCCCACACCAACAAGCCCAGCTGCCCCGCACCGAGCCCTTGGTTCCTATGGGTGGCGGCAAGCACTTGCCACCGCACTGTCCCCTCGGCCAGCGTCCTCGGCTCCACAGCACTGCCTGGCGCCCCCCGGGGCTCTGGCCCAGATTCTAGAAAGGGATGAGGGGGACGCGTCCCACCCCAGAGTCACCCCATCCACGGTCCCGAGGGACCCGCATGGAGAGGCCCAGGACCCTCCCTGCCCCTCAGCGTCCCCGCTGCCACCCGGGGAGTGACAACTGCTATTTGGGGGGCTTTGAAAGGACGTTTTTTTTACACTTCAGAACCGCAGGTCGGAGACCGGGGCCGACGTCACGGTGACACTTGACCAGGACACGGAGCCCAGAGAGCCTGGGTGACTCACCCAGGACACAGAGCAGTGCCACCGTCTGCGGGTGTGGCCCCCCCACGGGTGAAAGAGGAGCCCAGGAGGGAGACTCGGGCCCCCCAGGACCACAGTGGCCGCTGGGAAGGGCGGAGGTGGCTGCAGACCCGGGCGGAAGCCCGCGCCCAGCTGGGCCTCGTCTGCAGGGAACAGGCCGCGCTGTGTGGTCCCCGCGGGACGGACAAGGAGCCGGGAAGAGAGGATGACCCCCTTCCAGCCCGGGGACCGGGGACCACAGAGCTCCCCGGCAGAGCCAGGGGCCGGGGACGTTCCCCTGGCTTCCAGAAAGGCAGGGCCCACTGCCCGCAGGGCCAGGAGGTGCGAGGCATGGACCTGGGTGGTGGGAGGCCGAGGAGGGGACCGCGGGGTACAGAGGACAGGCCCAGGCAGTCGGACCTGGTCCTCACGCTCGCCCTGCCCTGGGGCTGCGGGCGTCAGGCTGGGACTCTGCACTGGACACCTCGCGCTGTGACCAGCCCCAACCACCGGCCCCTAGGCCTCGGCTTCTCGGAGTGCAGCAGGCGGTGGTGTGCCCCGTGCCACCCCGGGGCCGTCTTCATTGGCACGAATCCCGGGGTGGGAGGGCAGACTGCCCGAGACCCCGCAGAGGCCCTGAGCCCCTGAACTGCAGGAGCCACTTCTCTGGGGCCTGGTCCTGCCAACCTGATGGTAGTGAACCGGGGACTGGGCCCAGAGGGGACCTGACCCTTAGCCTGGGAAAGGAGCGTCTCTCCTGACCACGGGCTTCCTGTCCGAGAGCCAAGTAAGCACTCTTTGGTGTAGCGGATCACTATTTCCTCTTTTGCCCTGGCTGCCAGGAAGCTCAGTGCTCAAGCCAGCCCTCCGCGGTGAACGTCCCTCAGCCCGGATCTCAGACACAGTGGTTTCCTCCTGGGGTAGGCTTCCACCTCATTTTGATTTCAGCCATCCTGTGCCTATGTTGGGAGACTGCTCCAGTTCTCCTGGGGAGCAGCTTGGGTACGGGTCAGAAACAAGTAGAGCAGATTCACCCCGGAAGTGCCCAGTGACCGTGTGGCCAGCAGGAACTCAGCCCAGGTTCTGTGACGTACTCCTGTGTGAGCTTTGGCAAGCTGCTCAACCTCTCTGTGCCTCCCCTGCCACTTCTGAATGTGCGATATTAATGCCCGTGGTCTCGTAGGACTGCTGTGAGGGATAACTGAACTCTGTGCCTCGCTGACCCCTGGCGCACAGTGTGTGGGGGTCACTGGGGGGACGGGGTCCTGATGTCATCCCCGCTGCCCATCTCTGAGCACCTGCTGCCCCATCTGTCAACATAAACCACCCTGCAGAGCTGTCGCTAGGACCAGGTGGTAAAGCTTCCAGAAGAAACCACGGCACACAGTAGGTGCTCTGCCTGCGGTCACTCTGACAGCCACTCCTAGCTCTGTTCTGAAGGCTCAGCCTCCCATGAAGCCACAGGTGCCTTTGTCCCCTAGTGTGGAGACGTCTGTTGGAAGGTTTCCCTTTCTGAGTAAAAGAATGGCCACAGCCGAGCAGATGGTGTGCCTGCTGCTGTGGCAGCCATTTTGTGACTGTGAGGTAGGGGCACACACCAGGCCACAGGCCGGCTGGGGGCTTTCCAAGATGACCTCCAGGTCCTCAGCACCCGGGGCCTCGGGTCTCCTTACTGTCCCTGTTTTGCTGACGGTGAGTCGGGCCGGGTGAGGCGCTGCCCAGCCATGCAGACCGAGCAGTGCTGCCCCTGGGGCCACCCCAGGGCCCGGGGTTGGCCTCCCGTCCACCCACCAGGGGACCAAGGTCCTGGGGCCCTGCCGCCCGCGAGGGCGGGCACTTACCTGGCCCACGTTGAAGTAGAAGAGGGTCCCGGCGGCCACCTGGGCGACGAGCATCAGGAGGAGGAAGGCAAAGTACTGGGGACGGAGGGGCGCGGTCAGCGGCGGCCCAGCTGCCCCTACCCACCCGGTCAGGGCTCACAGCGGGCGGGGCCGCACTCACCAGCCCCAGCAGGCAGCGGACCTCGTTGACAGCACCCAGGCAGCCCAGGAAGCCCGTGAGCATGGTGACCACCCCCACGCCCACGCAGACGAAGGCGCCCGTCCTGAGGAGGCCGGAGGAGGTTTCTAGGAGGGAGGGGAGGGCGTCCACTCACCAAGAGCAAGACCACAGAGGAGGATCGGCCGGCCCGGGGGCAACTCGTCCAGCCCCGCTCCCCCACCCCTTCCCAACAAGGAACTGGCTCCCACCTCCGCTGGAGCCGCCTCCCCTGGATCAGCCGCGTCCCCACATAAAACTGCAACGCTGCGCCTGGATCCAGCCCAACCTGCAGCCCTGCTGTATTTTTCTTCCTGGGCCCTTCTCAGGATCAAGCCTACTCTGTCTCTTACTGCTGCTTCTCTCTCACTGTCTGCCCCTGCCCCCGTCCCAAGCATGCAGGCCGCGGGAGGCAGGGGCTTGGTCTGCTCCTGCTGGGCCCCCACTGGCAGGACAGTGGTTTGGCACAAAAGTGCCCCATGAATGGCTGTGGGATGATGGGTGTGCAGAGGCACTGGGTCAGATGGGTGTGCAGAGGCCAGGGACACGAGGACTCCCTTCCTGCCCACTGGCCTCGCTTCAGGGGCTTTCCACGCGCCGTCTCCGCTCTGACCTGAGCCTGCCCGGCAGGCACTAGGCTGGCCACTTCAGAGAGAGGGAAACCGAGGTTCAGAGAGGCCCCCTGGCAAGGGCCAGAGCAGGGACTGGGAACACGGATACCCGGGCACTTGTGCTGCCCAGCAGAGGAGGCTGTCCAGGAGGCAGAGGGAGGGCCGAGGCCTGTGACCGGCACACTGTCCATCAGTGCCCCGAGAGGGCCAGGGACCGGCACTTCTGCCCCCCAGCTGCCTGGGGGGACGCCCCACCTTGGCCCTGAGCGTCCCTAGGAATGACGCACAGCGGGGCTTGGGCAGGAGGCTCGGCTCCTGGTCACAGACAGAAGGGTCTGGACCCCGGGGGAGCCCGGGCAGCCACCGGCCTCAGGGTGCCAGGGCAGGGCTGCCCCCTGCCTGAGAGCCCGCTCCCCCGCAGCCCTCGGGTGGGCAGCCAGCTGTCCACGGGGACGGGGACGGGGACGGGGGCTGGGCTTTCCCTCCACTTCCTGTGCCCAGGTCCCAACACTTCCTCCTGGTGACAACTGCCAGGGAAAACGAGGCTGGCGTGGCCCAAAGGCCACCCTGTCCCCCTGCGGAGCCTGGGCGAGTCCACACCGAGTGTGTCTGGGGTGACCTGGGCTCCGGCCAGCTGAGGCCGCGAGGAGACTGCAGGGGACAGGGCCGGGGTCCTCCCCGGAGGGCGGTGGGGTGGGGGGTCTCCGGCCACCCGGGGCCTGGGCACCTGACCCAGGAGGGGCAGGAGTGCGTGCTGGGGGCACCTGCCCACAGGGGACCCACAGGGTGGGAGCAAATGGCCCGGGTGACCAGTGAGGCCAGGTGGACCCCAGGTCTTCTCTGTTGAAAGCCCTGGCTTGGGGCCCGGCGCAGAGCCGGGGGGTGTGGGGGTTCGGGGCGCAGGTTTGGGAGCCACACCTCCTGCGCCACCTCCTAGCTCCCTGGCCTGCTGGCTGTGTGCCCTTGGACAAGTTACTTCCCCTCTCTGTGCTTTGATTTCTTCCATAAAATGGGGCTGGCCCAGCCCCATGGGCTCCAGTGAGGATTCTACCAGGTAAGAAGAGAACCGGGTCAGGCAGGCCCAGCAGGCGGAGGTCGGAGCTCGGGTTCCCGTTCTGACCCTCTCTGGCCAGTGACTCCTAGCGATACCCCCACCCCGCCCCCGCAGGCTCAGTTTACCCAAGTGTCCACTGACTGGGTCAGCAGATTCCGATTCCTGCTTCTGACCCCTGGCACCCTCTGGAGTCCCAGGTGGGGTGGAGAGTGCTTTAAGTGACATGGACACCCAGGGCCCCACCCACAGCGATCAGGTCTCTGGTGCTTATCAACACACCTGCAGCCCAGGTCTGGCCAGGCCCCGGCAGGTGCCCAGAGGGCAGAAATGCAGGCGGGTCTCCAGACTTTGCCCTGGGGCGGGGCCCCCATGGGTGTGGGCAGAGGGGAGCAGGGAGCCTGGGCAGGTCAGGCCAGGAGGGTGTGTCCCCGAGGGCTGGGGCAGGGGGCTGGGGCAGGAAACCAGCCCTAACCCCCACAGGAGGCCCCGGGTCCTACTGGCTGTGGCCAGAGGTGGACCACACTGTCCCCATCTCCTGGGGAAGCCTGGCTCCCAGGCCCAGGTGACAGGTGTGGCCCCGGTCACTGCTCTGACCTGGAGCTACTTAGATCAAGCAGCTGTCCCAGGCCAGAGTCCAACTGGCCGCCTGGGCGGCTGCTGGGAGGGGAATGCCCAAGGCCACAGGCACAAGAAGGGCACCCAAGAGTCCCCAAGAGGCAGCCAGCAAGCCCGGGGGTCTTTGGCCCGGGGCTGAGTGGCCTGCAGCCAGCAGCTGACCTCTCTGAGCTGCTCCTCCGTTTGAAGGCAGGTGGGGGTGAGCTGAGGCGCGTCACCTCACCCAGCACTGGACATGGAGGGAGTGGCCCGGTCGTCCTGCCGGGGCCCTTCCTCCCCCGCACGCCCCGAAGCACCCAGCAAGTGCCCGGCTCGGCAGGCGCTTCGTGAGCACCGAGGGCCCCTGCGGGCTCTTCCTGCGGCTCCCTGACCTGCCACCCGCATTTTGCTGGACTGGTCAACGCAGGGACAGAGAACCCCAGAGGCTCCCCTGTGGCCAGGGTGGAGGGAAGGGACCGGAAACCAGGCTCCCTCGTGTCCCCTTCTGTCCAGGCAGCAGCCGCTCCTCTGTCCTCCTGGAGGCCCTGCGGGGGGACCCTGGGCACCTCGGAGACCACATCCCCGAAGGCGGCTGGAGGAGGAGGGACAGGCTGGGCCCAAGCACGCGGGGCAGCAGCCCTGCTGGGTGGCCCCCCGACTCCCAGGGAAGCTCCTTACGCAGGACTGAGACGAAGCTGCTCCTGTCGGCCAGGATCCACACCCCGAAGCCCAGGATGACCGCGCCCAGGATCTGGAAGGACAAGGGGCAGTTAATAGGGGACCCGAGAGGGTAGGGGGACAGGGCCTTGCCCAGCTGCCCCAGGGCCCAGGGGAGGAAGGGTGGGGGCACCAAGGCTGCCACCTCCTCCTGCCCTGCCCAGGGGTGCCAGGATGGCCGGACCCCAGCACACAGACGCAAGACCACAGACCGGGGGCGTCCCTGCCTGCCGCCAGCCACCTGCGGTCACGCTGAACCCACAGGGCAGCCTCCCGGCCTTTCCCGGTCCTTCCACTCCACTCCAGCCCGACTCAGGCCCTGGAGGTGCCCAAAGGGCTTCTCTAGCTGCCTGTAGCTCCCCGGGTCAGGGCCGGGGGACGGGACTCTGTAGCTAGGTGGCCCTACTCACCAGGCACTGGACGCCCCCACCCGGACTCTACAAAGGAAGGGCCAGGAGGGAGATGGCGAGGGGTGGAGAGCGCTGGACCCAGGGTTCCCTGCCTCGGGCCCTCCTCTGGGGTGACGTCCCCAACCTGACCTCAGTCCTGCAGGTGGAGTCCCTCAGGCGGCTGGGGCAGGAGACACCCCTGAGCCTGGGCAGAGGCCCAGGTCCCTTGAGGAGGGGGTGGCCTGTGTCACTGTGCCTGGGCCTGCTGGACCCCTGGCAGGTGACCCACCTGAGGGTCCTCCGTCTCACCAGCCCCAGTTCCCCACTCAGCGCCATCCATGACCCAAGGTCAGGGCCAAGGTCAGGGCCAAGGTCAGGGCCAGCGGCTGCCCCAGGCCTCCAGCAGCCTGTTCCATTCTTGGTAAAGACCAGAGCCAGGGCCGGGCAGGGCCCGGGCACAGAATGCCAGGGCACCCAGAGCACGCCGGGCAGCGGCAGTGGTTCTTAAAATAATGCAAAAAAAAAAGATAAAGAGGAGAAGCCTACGTGCGAGCGTCACATTTTGAGACAAGCCTCGACACCGTCCCTGTGGGGACCCTTCCTTCTGCCTCAGGCTGCAGGACAGAGCGGCGTCCTGCGTGGGCCTCCCCTGGGCAGCCGGGTCCCAGCACACACAGAACACCAAGGCTGGTGGCCGCGATGACGACGGGGGCCACCTATGTGCCCCCGGGGCTGCCCCCACCTTCCTGCTATTGCCATTTTATACACGGGGACGCTGAGGCCCGGCTTCACCTCTTGGGGACTGGAAGCCAGAGGGTGGTGGCCTGAGGATCTGCCTCTGGGATCCGTCTCTGGGGACAGGCAGGTGGCTAGGACACGGCAGAGGGGAAGGGTCCCCGGAGGTGGGCTCACAAGAGCCGCCAAAATCTGTGGGAAGTTGGGGACCTGGCCCCGGGAGTCCTGCTCACCTGCCCTGGGGTCGGGCCTGAGGGTCCCCAGCCTCACCAGGCAGAGTCCCCGCCCCACACAGGGACACTCAGAGGACAGGCAGGAGGGGGAACTGCCCCTCCAAAAAGGGAGTGGGGACAAGGCAGAACCCCCCCAAAACCCAACCCCGGTGGATGAACCCCAGGGCTGCCACTCCCGCCTGGTCCCCGGCCGCTGTGCAGGCGGATGGCCACAGGCTGGCCGTCGGGTGTGGCCAGCGCAGCCACAGGCCGCGGGACGGCCAGGAGGGAGAGCAGGCTAGGCAGGCGGCCTCCCGGGCCCCTCCTGTGAGCCGGGCCTGGCACCGTGGGCCACGCTCCGACCACCAGCCCCGCCCCGGTCTGCGGACCAGGCCCACGGGGAGGGGACACGGCTCCTCCCTGGACTGGCCAGTGCTGGCCTCCCGGGAGTTTGCCAGGGCGCTTGGTGTCAGGAGGGAGCTCGGGTGAGAGTGTGCGGGCGCAGGTGAGCGGGGGACAGCCATCTCCAGGCCACAGGGCCCCGACCCTCCCAGCAGGCACGAGAGGGCAGCAGCGTCCTTCCCAGGCCGGTGCCCTGGCGCCCTGGAGGGCCCTCCGCCACTCCCCCAGCTGTGCTGCTCCTCCTGACACGGGGACCCCCCAGCACTGACCCCCAGGAGGCCAGGTGCCTGCGGCCTGTGCGTGTCCCCACCCCGGCCTCTGTGGTCTCACTGTCCACCAGCGTCATCATGGGACTCCGGCCCAGCGTCCCCTTAGCCTCTGCCCCAGTGTGTGACTCGCAGCGGAGGTTAGTACAGAGGCCCGGGGCCGGGGACTGGTTCCAGGAACCCCCAGGATTTCAGAACCCGAGGCTCACGTCCCCGTCTAAATGGCACCATGTGTGCATGTGACGACACGCGTCCTCCCGGATGTGTCCCCTCCTCTCCAGATTCCTCACGATGCTTGGTGACAACGCAGAGGCCAGGGGAGTGGCCGCTGCACCGCACGTTTTGTCAACGTGGCGAGTTAAAGTCGGTGCCTGTCCCTGCAGACGGCTGTTTAGAACAAGGTCCCCTCGGTAGCTGGCTGGACCCACAGGTGCGGAGCCCCAGAGGCAGAGTGACAGCCTGCTGTGGAGTGACAAAGGCACAGCAGGTGTCACCTCCCTCCTGAGGGGTCACCTGGGCCAGCAGTAAGGCCTCACCCTGCCGGTGCCCTGGGGGTGCGGGAGGAGGCCAAGACCAGTCCCTAGAGCTGTGACCACGGGGGCTGGGATGGTGACAGGCAGGACACCCTGGCCAAGGCTGCCCTGAACCAAGCCCTGCCGCGGCGAGGCCAGAGCCCAGACCCTGCGGCCCGGGGACAGCACCAGAGCTGCCGCATCCTGGCCTGTGGCCCTTCTAGGGAGAGCTTGCCGGGCAGCGGCCTCCCAGAGGCCTGGCCAGCCCCGTGGGACACACCCCCTGTGGGGGAGCCCCGGTGCCCAGGCCCAGCCAGCCTCCAGGCCTGCTGCCCTTGTACAGGGCAGGGCACACAGGGCCTCACAGGGTCCCCAGGGAGGGCTGGGCTGAGCCAGGGCGGAGGACAGCTGGGCAGGCAGCGCCAGGGCTGCCCAAGCGTGTGCCAGGTCACACCTGCGAGGCACAGAGACCGCCGTGCTGCCAGACTTCCTGGGAGCCGCGGGAGCTGCAGGTGACGCTGCCTCCCGGGCCACACCACCTAGGGATGCCCAGCTCAGGAGCACAGGGGACAGACCGTCCAGGCAGCCCAGGGGACACTCTGGGGTGTCTCCCTCTCCTCCCCAAAGTCCATGTTTTCACAAAATTAAAGAAATCCCGTGGGGTCAAATGAGCCGCCTCTGTGTTACCTGGTCCTCCAGTTAGGGTGACCCGGGCAGGACACACCAGAGCCCAGGCCACTCCGGGGCCTCCAAGGCCCCTCCACGCTCTCATCTGGGCAGACAGATGCCCAGCTGGGGGGAACTGGTGGCCAGCCAGGGGATCTGGGGACGCAGGTGTGTGTCCCACTGCAGCCCAGAGGACTCCCCTGGGAGCTCAGGGAGGCTGCCCTGTGGGGTCAGTGTCGGGGGGCCCTGGGAGCCGGAGCCCTCACAGGCAGGCTCTGCACACGGACCAGGCCAGGGCGCCGTCAGGATGGACCCGGGGATGCCAAGGGCTTCTGCCCACAGCCCCTGAGGAGGAAGGGCACCCGGGTCTCCTAGCACAGGAGAGTGACCCGCGCTTCACCAGGGGGCCAGCTGGCCACAGCCCTTCCAGCCCCGCCCGCTCCCCTCAGGACTGTCCTCGACCGCAGCAGTCACCCCCAAGGTGCCCGCGACCCATGCCTCCGCGGGGTCTCAGCCTGGGTGGCCTGGGGGACCCCAGCCGGGTGGTGGCGGCCAAGGTGACCAAGGTACTTACGAAGAACAGCAGGTTGAAGAGGAAGAGGAAGTACTTGGTGACTTTGATGCAGGCCGCCCCCATCCTTCAGGTCCCAGAGTCCCCTGGAGAGAGGACAGAAGCAGGCAGGTCAGGGAGGGGCCGGGCTGGGGTGGGGGGCAGCCAGCACTGCCACCTCCAGCCCTGGCCACCTCATCCACCCTGAGGAAGCCACTGTCCCTGCTTTGTGGAACACAGGGGCCCAGAAAGGCTGGGTGAGGGGCCCAAAGCCACACAGCTAGAAGCGCGGTCCCCCGGGCAGTGTCGGCCCTGGACGCTGGGCAGTGAGGGCCTGGACATGCCACTCCACAGCACGGGAGGCCTCTCCTCCACGGCCCCAGGCCAGAGGCCAAGGGGGTCAGCCACCCACTGAGGACCCGGAGCAGAGACCTGTGGCTCGTCCCTCCGCCCTGCAGACTCCCTCCGGGACCAGCGCCTGGGGCTCTGAGGTCAGCTAAGGCCACAGGGTCCTGGCTTCTCAGAAAGGGGGCTGAGAGACCCCCCTCCAACCCCAAGGGAATAAACGGGCACCGAATGTCCAACGGATCCAGAAAACAGAACAAAAGACCATTCTCTCGCCCAGGGGTAAGATCCAGACAGCGCCTAGCAGCTGCGCCTCCTACGCGCGCGGTAAATGTTTTTTAAACAAAACTGGCCACTGAGTAGTCCGTGCTCTGTGGCCTGCTGTCGGCATGTCACAGGACACAGTCTCTACGCCGACAAAACGTCCTCCTGTAACACGACTTCACAGGCGGCACCGGAGTCGTCCGGTCGGCCAGGACCTACGGTTAACATTTTGGGGTTGCAGACTCCCCTAGAAAGCCACATGTAGGTAGCATGTTGCAAACAATTCCTGGGGGTTCACGGACCCCATGAAACCCCCTGAGAAATCCCAATGACCACAAGCTGGAGCCCCAGATCTGGAGAGGCCACAAAGGGGCCATCTGGTCCTCTAAGATGGGACTCGCAGGTTATTTCCAAGTTCCCCGTCACCCAGGGTGATGGAATCCCACACAGAAGGATCCCCCGAGAGGGGACCGGAGGGACAGGGAAGCGGGCTGCCCTCCCTCCTCCCTGAGCCAGGCAGCCTGGGGGGCGGGGGAGCAGTGCCCAGCAGCTGGGTCTGGACAGCTGGCCTGGGACAGCTGCACAGGCAGAGCTGGGAGGGGGCAGGGCAAGGCCACCAGGCCCAGTAGTGCTCCAGCGGCCCCTGGAGGGGAGGGGCGGGCCCCGGAGCACAGGGACGGAGCACAGGAGCACAGGGACGGGAGGGAGAGGCTGGCTCTGTCCCTTCTGAGCCTCTCCGTCACGCAGGTCCCCGGCCTCTCTGCCTTCAACAATGTCCTGTCCTCCTTGTCAAGTCCAGCCTCCATGTCATGCACCTGCCCTGTCTGGGGGTTGGGGACAGGCTGAGGGACAGGGCTCCCTGCCTCCCAAGAGTTTCGGTTCGTCCTTGTTGGACTGCACAGTGGCTCTTTTTAGGGGACAGATCTGAGCACTCCAGAAAGCAAGGAGAACAGGCCGCCCGGGGGACAGTGAGCGCCGTCCCCAGCGGCGTGGAAGAAGTCTGCAGAAACATCAGGAGGACTCGGCTACATGGGAAGGTGGCAGATGGCCTGAAGCCTCCAGGGACCCGGGCCTGGGGGCAGCAGGGGAGTGGCCGGGGCAGGCCCGCTGGCCTTAGCAACTGGCCCACAGCCTCCCCGAGAGGAGAGGCAGGACTCCCCCACATCAGGACAGCCGGAGGTCTGCGCTGCCCAGGCCCGGCCGGGGAAGGCCCTCGGGATGCGACACAAGGAGGGCCATTGTGTTCCCTCCCCGGCCCCAGCCCAGCGCCTGGCATGGCCCAGGCCTCAGAACCTGCCAGAACAGAAAGGGCAGAAGAAAGCCCCTCTCCGGAGCAAGGCTTGCTCCTTCCCACCAGGGAGGGACCTGCTTTGTCTCGGCTTGGCTGGCCTCTTCCCAGGACGCGGGGACGTGGGGCACGCTCAAGGGACAACCTGGCACAGGTCCAAGCAGCCCAGATAAGGCCCCACTTCCCAGGGGAACTTGGTCTGTGGCACCTCTGGTTCCCGTGAAATTGGAAGAGTGTGGCCGCGGCCCTTCAGCACCCGGCCTCAGGTCCCGCTGCCGTTTTAGCGTGTCCAGCAAGGGCTGCGACAGTGACCGCGCTCGGGCCGGACAGGCAGGTCTCCAAGCAGCCTTGCAGGGAGCGGGGGCTCAGGAAATGGCAACTTTAACACAGCAGACATGGGGGCTCGTGGAGGAGCGGCTGCAGGGAGGGGCCGCCGTTCCTGTGGATCCTCATAACCAGCCCTGGGGGGGGGCGGGCTTCCATCCCTGGGGACCTGGGGCTCCCACAGGCTAGTGACCTGCCTGCCGCAGGGCTAAGGCGCTGGGTCCAGAGTCCAAGCTGCTTCCTCCAGGAAGTGCTCCTGCTGGGCCGAGCCGAGGCCATAAGGGCTCTGTGGGGACAGCGTGGTCCCTGGTCCAGCTAGCCACTGGGTATCAAGGGGACAGCTCGGCGGGGCTCTGGTTGGACAGGCAAACCAAGGCAGGCTGCGGGGCTGGTGTCCCCTGGAATTCCGACCAGGCACCTCTGCGGGGCGCTCAGTCACTCACATGAATTGTAGGAGGCGTTAGCTGAGCTCTGCCGCAACCTGCGGGCTCAGGGGCAAAGAGGGTGCCCAAGGCCACCAATATGTGCACTGGCAAGGACAGCGCCCAGAACTCTGGTCCCCACCCTAAGCAAGAGGCCAAGGGTCTCCCTGTCGAAATGAGAGCCAGAAGGCCCTGGACCGCAGGCAGCTCAGGTGATTGGTAGGAGCCTGGAGGCCACCTGAGACTCCCGGGGGAGGGGGGCAGCGGGCGCAGGAGGCGAAGGTCCAGGACGCGTCCTTCTGCCCCACAGGTGTAGAGTGTTTCTCCTCATAGTAACCGGGAGCAGGACGGGAAGGACATTCTGCACCCTGAACTGAAGAGGAGACCGTCCTCCAAGACCAGGGGGACAGCTCGGCCACGGCAGGGGACATACCCAGTTGCCCCATGATGGAGTGTGGCACCTACTTCAGAGAGCCCCCAGCCACCACCAAGCCCGGCGGAGACCCTGAAGCTGGATGCTGAGGGCCCGGGCTGAGTCCCACCTGGGCCTCCCACACTGAGGGGTGGCCTCTGCCTTTGGTCCAGGTGGGGGGTGGAGCCTCTGGACAAAGCCAGCCCCTTCCTGTCACTTGAGTAGCTTGCAAGCTACGCACAGATTTTACTTTTTGTTTGCAGGGGGGCACCAGGGATTGACGTCAGGGCACTCGACCCCTGGGCCCCATCCCCAGCCCTATTTCATATTTTATTTAGAGACAGGGGCTCACTGAGTCGCTTAGTGCCTCACCTTTGCTGTTGAGGCTGGCTTTGAACTCGTGATCCTCCTGCCTCAGGTGTGCTCCACTGCACCAGGCCAGATTTTACATTTTTTTAATATGAATATTTTAAAGATTAAAAGGACATTTAATTCATGGAAATGACATGAAATGCCAATTTTTGCCCCATAAACAAAGGCTTTTGGCCGCAGCCATACCTCCCAGCCTAAGACTGACCAACTGGCCTTTTACAGGAAATCCTGTAGCCTGGCGTAGGGCCTCTATGTCCAAGCCAGGGTCAGTAAGAGGCAGTGAGGGTAAGGACACCCTCAGCGTGGGGTCTAGGAGAGACAGGAACAGCAGGCCAGGTGGCAGGAACTGACGGCTACTTAGAGAATACGCAGGGTCCTCGTCAACCATTCGAACCCCGGCTCTGCAGTCACACAGCCCCTGGGAAGGGACTTCCTGGGCCTCCTCTCCTCCCTGTGGACTGGGCACCTCCTGCACCTTGTCACCTCCCACTGTAGGGGCAGTGAGGAGCCCGTGAACAGGGCAGGCTCAGTGTCTGAATGCCCGTCCGTTGGCGGGCTGGCTGGCTGGGTACTTGCAGAAACGAGTGCTGAGTATCGTGTTTGCAGATGAAATCAAGCAAACAGAAGCTCCCAGGGCTGTGCACTCATCTGCACTCCAGGCCTCCTGCGAGGTGCGTTAAATACCCTGACACCCAAGGGAATGCAAGCGCATCTTAGGGAAGGTTCTGGAACAGTCATGGAGTGCAGGTCAGCTCCACAGCAGGTCAGTTGGGCGTTTTTAGGCAACTATAATTTAAATCGACCAGAGGTATCATTTTATGCCAAACCACTGTACAGTGAAATCATTTTGCTAATATCTTACTAACTTCTACGGAGGCTCCTACTCTGGCCGGGCTGGTCTCCACGGCACTGCATCCCCTGGCCCCCGACACACCCTGGCTAAGGGCTTCCTTCTCAAGGGGCCAATACTGGAGCACTCCCAGAATAAGCCCCAGCATCCCACGGCCCGGGCTGGAATGCACGGATCCTGTCACCTCCTAGTTGTGTGACCTTAGACAAGTGACTTAATCTTACAGAGCCTCACTTTACTCATCTGCAAAAGGAGGAAGAGAAAAGATATTTTGCAAAATTTTCCAGACACTAAATTAGATAATTGGGTAGAAGGCCCAGCGTGACGGGCGGTCAACAGCTCTTCGGTTGCACGGTCACTTCCTGCTCTGTTCATCTCCCCTGTGGACGGTGAAGCCTTGGGGGGAGACGAGGTGCCCTTCATGAGATCAAAGTAGGTGCCCAACTGTATTGCCTAACAAAAGGCTGGATGGGTGGATGGATGGATGGACGGGTAGATGGGTGGATGGATGGATGGATGGATGGATAGGTGGATGAATGGGAGGTTGGATGGATGGGTGAGTGGATGAATGCATAGAAGGGTGGATGGGAAATGGTAGGATGGATGGGCAGATGGGTGGATAGATGGGTAAATGGTAGAATGGAGGTGAGATGGTGGGTGAGTGGAAGGATAGTTGGATAGAGTTGGGTGAATGGATGGGTGAATACACAGAAAGATGGACAGATGGATGGATGGGTGGATAAACGGGTGAATGGACGGTTAGATGGGTGGGTGAATATAGCAGGATAGAGAGATGATAGATGGGTGAATGGTGGAACACATGGATGGATGGATGGGTGGATAGACAGAAAGATGGACAGAAGGACAGACTGATGGTTGGTGGCTGGGGCAGGAGGGGTAAGGAAAAGAACACCAGGATTTTAAACGCTTAGCCATCTGGAAGGGGTCTGAGACCCACGGCCTGAGTCGGCTGAGACAATTTGCAGGTCTCTTCTGTCCCCGCCCACGGGGTGTGGCAGGCGGCATGTGGGGTGCGCACCCAGGGAGGACCTGGAGATTGCTGAGCAGCCCTGGGGAGAACCAGGACCCCAGCAACCCCAGGCCCAGAGACGGGTGTGGGTCCTTCCCTGCTCCCAAAGGACACCAGCATGTGACCATGCATAGGTGACGGCCCTCCCGGTCCCCTGCTCACCTGACCAGTGACGGGTTTGGACCAGGGCAGTGTTTCCCGGAGCGGTTCCTCAGAAGACGAGTCTCGGAAGACACCTGTGCTGTGAAGAACAAAGATGGCGCTGTCACCTGGCCCTGAGCTGCACGCACCCTCCCTGAGAGCCGCGTCCATTACACCAATGGCGTCCTGCGACGCCCAGCACCCGGCACCCCGCACCCGGATGGAGCCTCTCCCAAGCCACCAGGGAAACCCTTTCACTTAACGGCTCCTAACACCGCACGGGACACACCTAGGAAATGCCGATCCACAGCCAAGGAGGTCCCTGGGCCCTCCACCCACCGAGCTCAGACCAACACCTAAGTGGCAGCTCAGGGCTCCTTCCGTGCCCCCGTTCTGCCACATCTCAGTCCCCAGCATCTCCTGCCTGTTCAGCCAGCGGGTCGCAGGGTCCACCCTGGCCCCCACCAAGTCCCAAAAAGAAATGCGCCCTGTCCCTCCCCTGCCTGCAGCCATCCAACAGGATGCAGCTGACAACTTTTCAGTTATAAAAACTTATCAGCTCTTAAGTGGCTGGCAAGGCCCTTCATGGTTTGCCATGCCCCTCCTCTGTCCCCCTTATTTATGTCACCTGCTCTCCTTGCACATGCTCATTTGGTCTCTTTCCTACATCCCAGTACATCTGGCTTTATCTACCTCAGGACCTTTGCACTTGCAGTTTCACTGCCAACAACACTCTTTCCAGAAATCCTCCTGTAGACCTCAGCCTTCTTCAGCTCAGAAGGCTGCGGTCCTCCTCCCCAGGCCTCCCCTGAACACCTGAGCTGTCCAGAGGCATCACCCCAGCCACCAGTAGAATCGGATGATGCCCCTGCCCTGCCTGAGAAGCACTGCGGGGAGTCAGGCTCTCTACGTGACTCAGGGGTCTGTCACGCAGCCCTCACGGCAGCTGCCCAGTTTGTTCACTGGTGTGGACATCCCCAGCCAGACGGCAGCTGCCCTGAGAGGAGGGCTGCACCTGCCTCCCCCGTCCCCAAGCCTGCCTGGCGCACGGAAGTGCTCAGGACGTGGGTGCAGGAGCACAGACAGGGAAGGGGGCCTGGGAGGCCAGGAGGGCTTCTGAGGGGCACATCAACTTCCACCCGAGAGGAAGACGCAGGACGCAAGAAACGGCCAAGGGACTTAAAGTCAGGACAGGGACGCAGCCACATCAGTGTTTACAGCAGCTCAATTCACAACAGCTAAATACGGAACCAACCCAGGTGCCTTCAGCAGGCGAATGGATAAGGAAACCGGTACACGGAGTATTACTCAGCCTTAAAGAAGGAAATCATGGCATTTGCTGACGGATGGGGCTGGACGCTGTCGTGCTAAGCGAGATGAGCCATCCTCCAAACCCAAGGCCAGTGCTTCCCCTGATGTGCGGATACGATTCCACATAAGGTGGGGGCGGAGAGCAGGGGGAGTCTGGACCGGACAGAGGGGAGCGAAGGTGGGGGGCGGGGGGGGTGATGGCAGAATGAATGGGACATCGCCCTGGTGCACACGCGACCCGGGTGGCTCTCCGTCATCACAACCCGAGAGGCCTGCTCGACTTGTGTCTGTGTCAAAGTGCACCCTGCCGTCGTGGTCGACCAGTCACAACAAACGAAGACAAAAGAGAAGAAATGGCATCGCGGGCAGGGGACAGTGGTGGGCAGGGGACAGTGGCGGGCAGGGGACAGTGGCGGGCACGGGGTGCCTCCGTCGAGGCGGGACCTGAGTCTCTTTAGGGCAGAACAGCAGGTGGCACCCACAGACCCCACCACGCAGTGGGCAGGCTCATGTCCCCACGCTGTCCCCTCTAGCCACGTGCCCTGCCCAGGAGTGCCCCCGGCCTTGGTGGAGTGACCCTGGAGCTCTGAAGTCACCGGCCCCTGTCCCCATGGCCAGAGAGCCTGGTGATGGCTCTGGGGTGAGCCCGGGCATCAGGGTGAGGTCTCCCTGGGCGTTTGCACGTGCAGAGATGGACCGCTGTAGCTCTGTCCCCAGAAGGCCTGGCCCCTCTGCTCCCACGTGGGCACAGGCTGACCTAGGTGTCCCGGTGTGGCTGTGCCTGGCCAGGGACAGCTGGCTAGGATAGTGTCCCATGGGCTCTCCGCCCCGTCCTGAAGGCCTGTCTCCTCGTCATTCACCGCCGGGCAGCATCGCTGGGCAGGAGACCCATCGGGGCAGTGAGTTGTCCGAGGGGCCCAGAGACCGCAAGAGGCCGCAGGTGACCCGCCAGCCCGGACAGAGCCTCAAGCAGAGGATGTGCGGTGTCCAGCCCAGGGCTCCCCTCCCCTCCCTGCCGCCCAGCCCTGCCCCCCAGAGCGTGCCGGAGACACAGCGGGCACAGAGCAGCTGCCCCCAGCCTGGTTCCCACGGCGGCTCTCTGGTACCTGCCCCAGGACCTTGGGAAACACCATGGAGCCGCTTCCTCATCTGTGGGTGGGATGTGGGCCCCGCAGGACCCCACAGGTGACTGGAGTAACCCTCGGCCATGGCAGGGCGCTGACCCTCTCCTCCCAGCCCCTCCCGCCTTGCTCACGGTGGCCCTGGACGGTCACTGCACCTCTGTGCTTCAGCTGTCCCCCTGGGAACGGGAGGGGCTGGGTGAAGCCAAAGTCACAGCTGAAGGGCCGGGCATTCAGCAGGGGCCTAATAAACGTGACCGAAGGTGACCTGGAAGTTGGTTTCCTGCCAACAGTCGGAAGTCCTCTGGAGGCCAGTCCTGGCCTGGAGGCCTCTGCCGGGGACAGCCCCTGCTGCTCCTGGGCCAGGGGACCAGAGGAAGGGCTCTGCCCCTGCTCTGGGTGGACCCACGGGCCATCTGAGGCTCGGAGGTCCAGCCTGTGGGTGTCTGGGACCGACCGCGGGCGTGTCTGCCACTGGGGCGGGGAGTCGGGGAGAGAGGCAGCCGGCCGCGGCCGCCCCAGAGCTCTGGACCTTGTCCTGGTCACCAGGGAGAGCAGCTGGTCCCAGGCGGCCGCCGTGTTTGCCTTCATGTTTGATGGGTGACTCCAGGGGCTGACCTCTACCTCCCACTACCTCATTCTCCAACTTCCAGTCTTATCTTGTTGTTGTTGAAAACAACACAAAACAAACAAAACAAAAAGTGGTTTCCCTGGGTTACGAAGCCTGCGGCCACCCAGCAGGATGGACCTCAGCTTTCCTTGAGATGGACTCTGAACCCTGGCTCTGCTTCCTACTTACTGCCCCTGAAGGTTGAGGAAGTGGCCATCTCAACATAACTCACTCATTTGCTGGGTGATGTTGGGAAGTTACTAAACCTCTCTGGGCTCCCACGTCCTCACCTCAAGCACTGAGATGCTGGTGGAACCCCATCTCCTAGGGCTGCTGGATGATTGAGACGTGTGGACAGAGCTCTGGGGGCACTGCTGGCCACTCAAACACTAGGGAGCACAGCCCTCCTGCCCCACCTCCCAGGCTGGGGAAACGTGTCCCCAGAGGATTTCAGAGCCCAAAGTGTCACCAGGCGACGGGGCTCGACTCCGGGCACTTGGAGGAAGGAGGCCAGCAGCCACCCTGCCAAGCTGCAGCCAGAGTGACAGGCTTGTCTGCCCCCTGTCTGGACCCACTGTCTCCTGGAACCCCCGGAACCCCTTCCCCACTGAGAGACTGTGATGCCCACTTAACAGGGAGTCGGAGGCTCCGAGCGAGGCCCAGCGTCTTGCCCAGGGTCACCCAGTGCCGGAGCCACGACTCAAGCTCAGGTTGACGGAGACCCGCGCTCCTTCCTCGCCTGCTCTCAGGTGGGTGCAGTGGGTGGTGGAGCCGGCGCCCCACCCCTCCACCCCTCGTCTGTGGCCTGTCCCCTCCCAGCCTGACCCTCAGCTCCCTGTCAGCTTCACCCGGCCAGGACGTTCCCTCAGTGTGCTCATGAGGCCAACAGGTGTGGCCCTTCTCTGGCTGGGGAACCTCCGGATGAAGGAAGAGGACATGGAGGGAAGGTGCCGAGTGACACCTGGTGCTCCCCACCTGCCCCCACCCCTGGCCTCTGTGCAGCCAAAGACGCAAGCAGAGGCTGAGCCGTAGCCTCTGGCCTCGGGCCTCCCACGGTCCCTCTGGGCTGGTTTCGGCTTCTCAGCAGGCTGCTGGGGCCCCGGCAGCCCCTGCTCCCTCCAGAGGCTGGGTTCCCAGGGCCGTGAGCTCAGACCCACAGGCTGGGGAGGCACCTGGCATCACCTGGTCCTGAAGACCCTGGGTCCACAGGAGACAGTGAATCCCGGACTCCCTGGGAATGTGTGTCTTTAGCAGACATTGGGGGTCGGGGAGGGGACTGGTGGCCTGTCTCACATGGTGGCACTGTTTGGAAATTGCTCAGCGCCCTGAGATGGAGAGACGGGGTCCACTTGGCCTGAAGTGGCTGACCAGGGCTCTGTCCCTAAGGCTGAGGAACCAGCCACCTCAACACGGCCCACTCACTTGAGGATACTGGATGGGAAAGAGAGGGACATGTGGGGACTGTACGAGACGCTGTCCAGGAACCCCCAACTCCAAGGCTCTTAATAATAAACAGTCCCCAGACCCTGGAGGACCCCTCTCCAGCCCCCCAAGTGGGCACAGAATAAAGAACCAGGTGACAGGCACTTTGAATTGAAAGAGACCTAAATTCCGGTCTCATTTCTCAGAGCTGTGTGCGACATTTGGCGAGTCACCACCCCCTCGGAACCTCAGTATCTTCCTCTGTAAAATGGCCCATCGGGGCTTTTCCAGAAAGAAGACGGCTGAGGTCACCTGACAGAGCACGTGGGCTCGCAGAGGTGACGGCAACGCGGGGGACGGGCTGTTTTAGCCCTGATGGCAAGGAGTCCCCTCCTGGCATGGCAGAGGGGCATGCGTAAAGACCTGGGACAGACAGAGCTCCCACAGACTGCCCAGGAGGTCACTGTCACCATTGGGGTCCAGCAGAGGGCAGCCTGAGGCGCAGAACACGCCCCCCCCAGCCCGACGCCGACCACAGGCTCAGGAGGGGTGGCACTCGCCCGGTCACACAGGGGACAGTCCAGCTCCGCACGCAGGCCTCTTGCTCTGAGCCCACAGTCACACCCGCGCTGTGACTGGGGGTGACGAGTGAAGCTAGGTGTCGCGGGCAGCGCCCAGACCCCGAGGGTGGGCCCGGTGTCTGCCCTTAGCTTCTGGAACTGTCCTCACTGGGCCAGGCGGGCTCCCAGGGCCAGGCCGAAACACGGGGCTCGAACACCAGCTCCTGCCCAGAGCCCAGCTCAGACAGTGTCCCCCCAAAGTGAGTGGCCCCTGGGGAGCTGCCCTCCCAAGTGGCCGCTCCCTGCCTTCTCCAGCAGGGGAGTCCCCACCGGGGTGACCCCAGCCTGGACATGGGAACGGCGGACGGCCCTCCCTGTGTCAGAGACGCCCAGTCTGGAGGTGGCATAAAGTAAACAGTGACTGACCGCAGGACAGGGTCCCATCCCCCTCTCGCCAAGGGACAAGACGGGCTCCTCAGAACACAGTCCCCAGCTTTCAATGACAAAGCTGACAGCGGTGGCGCTGAGCAGTCACCTGGCCTGGCTGGCCCTTGCCATGACCCCAAGAGAGGAGCGCAGCTTTTGTTAGGCTGGAGGGGATGAGGATGGACCCCGGGCCCTCGACCCCTGAGCCCCGTCCAGCCCTGTTCTGAACTTTATTTAGGGGCAGGGCCTCCCTGAGCTGCGCAGGCCTCACCATGGCTGAGGCTGGCTTGGAACTCGAGATCCTCCTGCCTCGGCCTCCGGAGCCGCGGGGATGACAGGTGTGAGCCACGGCGCCCAGATGCTTTTGATCCCAACTTACAGCTGAAGAAACTGAGGCCCAGGTGGCAGAGAGACTCGCGCCCGTCCCACAGCTGGTGTTGCCGGGAATCCCACAGCAGTCGGGCGGAGTCCCTGTGCTCAAGGGCCACACGGGGCCACCTGCAGAAGGGGCGATGGAAGACAGGGGCCAAAGACCCCTCCCCTGAGGGTGACGCAGCCTCAGACTCAGGGCCACCACGGGGCACTTGAGCGGCTTCATGCCCACCCCCAGCCCGGCCACGTGGGCTGGCCAGGGCTCCCCACCCCGGGGACAGCAGGGTCCTGTCAGCCCATCACTGAGGGAACTTAAAAGGCAAAGGCGGGCGGGGCAAGGCCACTTCATCCAGGTCCCCTTCCCAGGACAGAGTCCCGCACAGACCCCAGGGCACCGCCTGGCGGCTGGGAGGACGGCCCCAAGGACAGGGCGTTCACAGGCTGGCCGGCCACCGGCCTGTCACTCCACTCTCCTGAGTCTCGGCTCCTGCGACTGTAGAATGGGTCACAGTCCCTCCTCCGAGGCACAGGGGCTGTCCTGGGTTGGGGCACTGAGGGGGACACCAGGAGGGGCCAGGGCCTGCAGCTCCAGGACAGCTCCAGGCCAGGAGGAGGACAGGGGCGTGGCCTCTGCCTCCTCTAGGGTCCCACCTGTTCCGGTCCCAGCCTTCCTCTGTCCCCTCCCAGGACTGCGTCCGGACACAGGGGGCCTGTGAGCCCCAGGTCTCGGGGTGACCCGCACCCAGCCCAGTCGCCGTCCTCTCCAGCCCTGGGTGCCACCCCCACGGTCAGCCGCGCTCTGGGCTCCGGGCCTGGGCGGGGGCTGGGCTTCCCACAGTGAGGGCTGCGTCCCTGGCTGGCCGCGGGGCGGTGGCCACAGCCAGACGCTTGGCAGCTCGGCCAGGAAACCTGGGAACAGGAGCGGGCACTGCCTCTCAGGGCGCCCGTCCCGGGCTCCTGGCCCCTAGGGTTTCCACAGGTGGCCCGGGTGACCTCTAGCCCAGATGTACTCACAGGGCGGCCACAGGCCAGCCCTGCTGGGGCTCTGAGATGCCCGGGCTCAGAGGCGTCTGGAGGCACCATGAGCGCCCGGCCGGGGACGGGAGGCGAGGGACAGGGGCGGACGCCCTGGGAGGCGGGGTCGGGGGTCATTGTGCGCAGGATCCCGGGGCTCCCCCTTGCTGGCCTCGGGGAACCCTGGGGGCAGCCGGCCCAGCGAGCAAGCCCTGTGCCCAGCCAAGGTCCCACCAGCAACCTGTCCACTGTGCCCGCGGGGCCACCCCAGGGGCTACCCTGAGTGTCCCCCTGACAACCCCATTTCGGAGCCTAGGGCCCTGTGTCCCCTTGGGACTTCCCGAGGGCCCTGCAGCCCCAGCTCCTCACCAGCCCTCAGCCCGGCCCCTCCCGGCCCCTCCTGCCCGCCCGGGCCTCCCGCAGACCCCAGGGCCAGCGGACGGGCCCAGGGCCCCGCAGCCCCACCAAGACTCCCAGCAGGCCTGGGCCTCGGTCACCCGAGGATGCTGGGCTGCTCCCTGAGGAAGCAGAAGCCGGAGAAGGAACCGGACCAGGTCCCAAACAGCCCCAAGGAATCCCTGGGCCCCGGAGCTGCCCACCCCACATGGTCACTCACGCCCCTTCCCTCCCCGTGCGGTGGGGACAGTCCCTGTGTGACCCTGAAGCAGGGTGGCAATCAGGGGCCCTCCACCCTGACCCTGGACACCAGCTCCCTCTCACTGCTCCCCAAGGAGGGACAGCAGCCTCTGGGAGGCAAAGCCTGGCCAGGGACGGGGGTGGGTGAGGGCAGAGAGTCCCGACTGGGGGTCCAGGCGGCCTGCTTCCCTGCCGGGGTGGCCCCGCTCTGTCCCTTAGGAGGTGGGAGCCTGAGGAGTGAGAGGTCCCAGCACAATAAGGGGAAGTGTGCTGATGACTGTCACTGTGAGGAGGTCTGGGCCACACGGGGTGGGGCAGCGGGACGTGCGGCCAGGCAGAGAAGGAGCCTGTGCCCCCAGTGGACCCCAGGCGCCAGGCCCGGGAGGTGTGTTGCAGGTGGGTTCACTCAGGGCCTCACACCTGGGCGGGAAACTGGGCTCCCTTCCCACAGGAAGAAAAGAGCTGAGAGGGAAAATAGACCGTGACTTCAGAAAGCAAAGGGGACATGTCAACGAGCGGCAGGTACTGGCTCAAGGGCTCTGTGTGGGAGCCCTCGGGGCCCCCACATCCCCACCCCTGCTGGTCCAGCACCCGCTCATCAGAGGGAGTCGGAAGTCACGGAGAGGTGGGCCCCTGCACAGGTCGGGAACGTGGGCTCGGAGAGGAGTCCGGGCCAGGCCAGGTCCAGGGAGGCCTGCAGCACCCGACCCGTGACCTCTCCAGGGACCAGTGACCTCTCCAGGCTCTGCCCAGCCCTCGCCCAGCGCTACCCAGAACAGCTGGAGCTCAGGCCTGAGACCAGGGCCCAGCCCGGGCCTGTCAGAGGGCTCTGGCGGGGACAGAGTCAGCCTGAGCCGCTGCGGGGAGGGCCCGGCAGGCCGCGGGCACTTTTCTCCCTAGAGCCTCAGGAGTCCTCAGTGAGGAGAGGCCCCTTGCTGTTTTTAGGAGAAAACAGGTGACTTGCCCAAGGTCACCGCAGGAGAGCGGTGGTCCTCCGCTGGCCCGTCCCCAGGCGCAGACCCAGGGGCCCTGGCCCTGCCCGCGCAGGCGCCTGGCCCACCTCCACCTCCGCCAGGTTAACTAACCGGGTCAGCAGGTTCTCCCAGTGGAGGGACCCAGGACAGCAGAGAGGGCTTGGCCAGGGGATCAAGGCCTGGGGTGGGGGAGGTGGCTGGGCCAGGCCAGGAGGGACCAGGACGCTGTGATGCAGCTGGCCAGGAGTGGCCTCAGGCAGAGCCACAGGGCCCAGGCTCCCAGTGAGTCTGGAAGATTCCACACGCACAGCGCCTTTGGGAAGAAGGACCCAGTCCCCAGGAGAGGACAGCCTGGGGACGGACAGCCTGGACCCCTGTCCTCCCTGGCCAAGAGCCGGGGCCCCTCAGGCTGGGAACAGAGTGGCCCGAGTCGAGTCTCAATATGTAGGAAGCGGCTGGGGTCACCACCCAACTCCAGGCGGGCAGCAAGGACAGCACAGGCCAATCCCTGGTCTCTGCCCTCCGCAGCGGCAGGACCCTGGGCAACTCACTCACCGTCACCTGCTGGGGGAACAGGCTGGGTGACAACAGCCTGCCCGCCTGTCTCCGGGGTGCTGGACAGCTGTAGGGGTGGACAAAAGGGATCATTATGAAAAGCGACGACCGGATGCCCCCTGAGGGGGGCTGCCCAGGACCCCAGAGTCAGGCAGCAACCCAGCAGGGCTGAGCGGGCCTCTTGGACAGAGCCAGGCCCCCCACCGCAAGGCCCTGGACCCTAAGCAGGCTCTGAGCCTCTCTGCGTGGATGGAGGGTGGGCAGGGGCTGCTCCTCCGTCTCCGGGTTCCCTCTGGTCTGGGACCCCCCGACCAGGCACAGCCCGGGAGTGGGGGATCGAAAGCCCCACTCTGCCCCTTTCAACCGTGACCCTGGGCAGCCACAGCTCCTGGACCCTCGGTTTCCTCATCTGTAAAATGGGGTTGTGAGCCCCACCCGGGGACGCTAGGGACAGCCACTTGGACGTCATGGCTGCCTGCACACATCGACACCCAACAGGTGCGGGTTCGCCTCCTCTGATGCTCCGGCCAGGCCCAGCCAGGTTTGGCAGGAGAGAGTTTCGGCTTCCCAGGGAGGACATGGGACCTCAGGAGGGGCACGGAGTGGCGGGGGTTGGAGGGTGGGTGGGGAGCAGAGCAAGACCTGGCTCAGGCGGTGTCCGGGAACCTGCCTCCCTGGGGCCTCCTGGGCAGCTACAGCGGTCAGGAAGGTAGGACTGCAGCAGGGTCGGGGTCTGGGGCACCACAGGACCCAGGTCCTGGCTCGAGCGCTCCTTCCGGCTGCAAGGCACCCTCAGATGCAGCAGGTACCACTCAGACCTCAGTTTTTCCTTTCTGTAAAGTGGGGGTGGTGATAATCATCTCTTCCTGCCGCACTGTTAAGTTTCCACACACACAAAGCCCTGGGGGAGAAGGAGTGGGAGGGGGTGGGTGACGGAGGGCTGGTGAGTTCCGGCCTCACAGGAGGAGTCTTTATGGGGCAGGGCAAGGTTCCAATCCTCAGCAGCACCAGGGGCTGAAATTCCACACAAGCCCCACCCTGGCCCCAGTCCACTACCCCACTGGCTCTCAATGTGCAGTGCTGCAGCATCTCCTGGGATCAAGTGTTAGAAATAGACATTTTTCAGGGAGGTTCAGTGGCACACGCCTGGAATCCCAGCAACCCAGGAGGCTGAGGCAGGAGGATTGCAAACAGAAGGCCAGCCTCTACACCTTAGCAAGACTCTGTCTCAGAATAAAATAAAAAGGTCTAGTTCAGTCTAGAGGGCCCCTGGATTCAATCTCCAATACGGGGGAAAGAAAGCGAGAAAGAGAAGGAAGGAGAAATGGAAGAAGTGAACATTCTGGGGGTGAAGCTTTCAGAGGCCTCCAAACGCCTCTCGCACATGTCATTTCGAGAACCAGGGCCCCGCCGCGGCCCGCCTCCTACTCCAGAGACACTTCCCCCGACAGCCTCGCCTCCCCAGTCCCTGGTCTCCAGGAGGCTACTTGGAAAGGAGTCACTGCAGGGACAGGCCATTAAATAGTAAAGGGATCCCATGATTAGTTAATGATGTCACAGGGCCAGAGAGAAGAGGGTTAGTCAGACCATAATCACAGAGAAACGTCCCCCGGTCTATCACCGTCCTGCTGTCTGTCTCTTTCACTAACACGCACACCCCAGAGTGAGTTTGCCAGCCAGCACAGGGGCGGCTGGCGCCTCCTGCAGTGGGGGGGGGGGGTGTCCCCATGTGTGTGGGGGAAGGGCTCTCCCCCAAGAACCTGGTCCTGACCCTTGGAGTTGAAGGACCACCCAGCTGGGAAGTCACTTGTGAGATTCCCTGCGTGAGCTCAGGAGACTGAAGCACAAAATATGTGACGACAAGGTGGTCACTATAGCAATGTGGGTGCTGATGAAAAACTCAAATGGCCTACCTGTGTGACAGCTGGGGACACTCAGGCAGGCCACCGTAGGTTCCTGTGCTTTGATGCTATGAAGCTGGGAAACTCGTTTAGAAGAGTTTTGAGTCACCCGGGAAGCTGGTCCCTGAGCCGCAGTGAGCTTGTCCAGGTGGCACAGGAAGTGGCTCACCCGGGGTGTGATCCCAATCTGGTGTGTGTGTACCTGACTGTTTTTAAAAGGCCAAAACACCAAGCTGTGGGCAGTGGTTGTCTCTGGGTGATTAGTTACTTCCGTGTGTCTGTTTTTTACCCTACAGGTTTTTCCACAAAAACTTTCTCCCACGATTAGAAAGTTTGGGGTGGGGATTTTTGGTGGCCATTTGGTTCAGATGAAGATGAAGTTTTTTTGTTTTTTGTTTTTTTTTATTGACAAGAAATATCTGTTTCCTACGTGTTGGAATCGCTGGCCTGCCGTTCCCTGCTCTAAGATCTGGAACCATCCGTAAGCATCCCCATTCCGGGATCTGGACTGATAAGGGGAATCTGAAGCTCGCTATCAGTACCATCTCATTTAATCCTCATGGTAACCAAAGCTTTGGGAGGCTGAGAACTTGCCCGCAGGTGAGCAGGCACCAGGGGGTAGAGCTGGCCCCTCCCTAGTCTGCTTGACGTCCACCCCGCCGGAGGGGCAGGAGGAACCCCCAGTGGTAGCAACAACCCCAGGGTTTCCCTGCTAGTAACTTACACAAGTTTGAAAACCACTCTGCCTCCTGGTAAATGAGGGCTGCTGCTCTACAGGGCCAGGCAGGGGCGAGGACGACAGGTCCTTTTTGGTTTCAGGAATTGAACTCAGGGGCACTCAACCACTGAGCCCCATCCCCAGCCCTACTGGGTATTTTATTTAGAGACAGGATCTCACTGAGTTGCTTAAGGCCTTGTCCTTGCTGAGGCTGGCTTTGAACGTGTGGTCCTCCTGCCTCAGCCTCCTGAGCCGCTGGGATCACAGGCCTGCGCCACCGAACCCAGCAAGACACAACCTTTCTGCCCCAGTTCCTGTAGAGTGTTCAAGAGGCCAGGCGTCAGGGAGACGGGCTGTCTGCCTGTGTGGGTGAGGGGGTGACAACAGCCTTGACTCCCACTCGCCTGCCCCCCCCCCATATAAATGACAATTTACAGATTCCATTGCAACAGCATTCGGATAATCCATCTCCCAAGACGGCGAGTGGAGACGGTTTCCAACCGCAGCGGAGGGATCACTAATTATGATTAGCAGCAACAGCAAACCGACGTTTATTGAGTGCTAACTGCATACCAGGCATCAAAGTGCCTCCTCTGTGCACGGTTGTCACCCGCTCCTCGGCTGGGGACCCTCTACCAGGTCACCGCCTCCAGCCTCGCTCCGCCCCCTCCTCACGCCCCGCCCCAGACCCCAGAGGCTTCCCGGATTGGTCCGTCTGAGCCGCACTCTCCGCGCTCAGCCAATCGCCTGTCGCCTCTTGCACAGGCCAGGCCCGGCCCGGCCAGGGCACCTGCAGGAAGCGTGCTGCGGCCCTGCTCCTGTCACCTGGCCCTGCGTGGCAGCAGGCTCCGGTCCAGCGGGGCACTCGGCCAGTCCAGCTAACTCGGCCAGCTCTAGGGCAGAGAGCAGCCCCGGGCGATGGGAGGCCACACTCCTGGTAGCACTTACTAGTCACGAGCTTCCTCTTGGAGCTCAACTGCCTTCAGTCCACTTACCCTCCCAGGAGCCCCTAGGTGTTTTCTCCCCCAGTGTCCCAGGTGACAGCCCAGAGGACAGCTCCTTCCAGCTACTGTTGAAAGCTGTCACACCCCCCAGCGCCAGGGTGGGCCACCACCTGCGCAGCTGGATTAGGCTCCCTCCCGGTATCTGACTCTGGCCTCCACACTCCCCACCGTCTCTGGGGCTCCACTGGCTGATAACTCACCTCCAGCCACACTCTCGCCTGCCTCTGAGAAGATAGGAATTCAGAGCAACGAAACCTCAATGTGGTTCAAGTTCACGTAGCACGCTTTTGTTTAAATATGTAGGATATTTTCAGAGCTTTATTGTTAAATATAAAAATTATACAGGCCCACTGCAGAAGACCCAGAAGATTGGGAGAAGAAAATGGTCTCTAATCTAACCTCTGTAATTGTCTGTTGTAATAGGTATGTTACAGGTAGCTTCCTACATTGTGGCCTGTTGAGTGGGGAGCGGCTCCGCTGATCTGTCTGCAGTGCCCTCTGGCAGCAGCCGGGACCTGTGTCCAGCCTGTCGCACGGCAGGAGACAGGCCAGGCACCCAGAAGACATTTTTCTGAGAAAAAAAACCCCGCAGCTGCCCAACACTGTACATACCTCACTGACAAAAGCCCCACGGGACAGGATGATAGTTACGTTTTTGCAACTCAAGGGCTGTGCCTTGTCCAAGGTCACATGGCCAATAAAGGATGAGCTGGGACCTGAACCCAGGCGTTTGGCTCCCTAGACTAGGGCTATTCCCCGGGCTCTCCTTCTCCTAAAGACTTAAATCCTGCTTCCTATCAATCACAAGTTCCAAGATCCACAGGTATAGAGAGCATGTCCGTGGTGCCAGGCACTGTCCTAGATGCAGCACAAACAGCAGCTCCTATGTCACTGCCAGACAGCCCAGGAGGTAAGGAGCACTGTGGCACCTCGGTACCTGAGAAGGGTACAGGATCTACGGATGCTCACGTGACTTATTAAAAAAATAGCATGATATTTCCTATAACCCCCACTCACCCTCTGATACACTTTAACTCTTCTCCAGATCCCTGACGGTACCTGATACGATGTCAACGCTATGTAAACAGTTGATACACCGCATTCTTTAACCACAGGACAACTTGAAAAAGTCTGCATGTTTGCAATAGATAGGAATTTCTTTTCCCTAATAGTTTTGATCGGTAGCTGGTTGAGTCTGCAGGTGTGGATTCTGTGGCTAACAGGTGCTGGAACCGGTCAGAGAAGGGCTAAGACGCTTGCCCAAGGCCACGTCCAGCTGGTCAGAGGCGGGAGTGGGAACCACCCTCGGGCAGTCTGGCCTGAGGTCTGTGATCCTGCCTCTTCTCTTCCCTCCCCACTCCCCAGACCAGACCGGGAAGGCTCTGGAGCGCTCCCTGAGGGTGAGGCACCAGCCCAGAGGGCCTCGCCCCTTCCCCGGCCAAGGTCACTGGGCAGCTCCACAGCAGAGCCAGGCTGTAAAGCCCCAGCACCGCGTCCACTCCCCTGCAGCGTCCTGGCAGCCTAGGCCCCCTCTGCAGGGAAAGCCAGAGCTGGGCCCCGAAACAGCAGATGCCTCCACAGGAGGCCAAGAAGCCAGAGGAGAGAGGTGCCACCCAGAGGGCCCTCCAGGGTCTGCATGGACGATGTCCACCATGGAGGCCACCCTCCCTCCCCCCCGCCGTGCCCCTCAGGCAGAACTACCCACAAATAAAAGCTGACCCGAGGTGACTTTTCTGGCTGAGTCAGGGCTCAGGAGAGGTCACAAGGCCCCCCACGGGGCTGGAGGAAGCCGGGCTGTTCCCCTCTCTGCGGGGTAAAGGCCAGGCAGCAGAGGAAGAGAGCCCCGCCACGGCGATGCAGGCCCAGCGGCCACTCCCTCCGCCTGGACCCGGGTTCAGGTTCGGGGAGGACAGGCGTGAAGGGCAAGGCAGGGCATGCAGGTCCTGCTTCCGGTCCCCCGGTTCCCGAGTGCCTGCTGGGTGCCAGGCCCTGTGCCAGGTGTCCAGGCTACAGTCCCTGCCACGAGGACTCGCGGAAGCACTGTGTATACCACTGCGGGACGGAGGGCTCCCGGTGTGCGCCGGGACGGGAAGGAAGGGCGTCCCCACAGCTGGCCAGACTGACCCCCACCTGAAGCCTGGGCCCTGCTGGGGAGAACCAGCCCCGGGAGGAGCTGGGGAGCATCGCACAGATAACTGGTGTCACGGCCACACGCGGATGTTGGAGAGGCAGAGAGGTGGCGCAGAAGGCACACGAAGGACGGACGGTCACGGGACCTGAGAAGCAGCACGGTACGAGTCAGCCAGGCGCAGAGTCGCGACAGTTCTCATTTATTGAGCATCTACCATGGGCCAGGTATAAAATGCTAAGTATATCACGTCACTTCTGTTATAGCTGCATGACATTCCATGAGGTCACTGTCATCAGCCCAACTTACAGATTCAGATACCGAGGGTCAGAAGGAGTCCCACAACTAGGAAGGAGGAGAGCCAGGGCTTTAGGGCTCTAAAGCCCAGCACTGCACCATCTTGTTGTCTCCTGTCCCTGTGCCACAGGCAGAAGGTAGGGGCTTCAGGGAGGGGCCAGGAAAGAAGAGCAGGGAGGCAGGACAACTATCCTTTGCCCCAGGGGAGTTACCCAGCCCTGCTCTGTTGGGACTGTATAGCAGGTGTGTGTGCACACGTGTGCATAGGTGTGTATTCTCACAAGTGCCCTACTGTATAAAGGACAGATGCCCCTAAAGCCAAGTAAAGGATAGGCCATCAACAGAGTAGGGAAGGGAAGCCCAGAGAGGGGAAGGAACTTATCTAAGGTCACACAGCATAGAAGCATAGTTGGAACTTACTGCAAGGCCAGAATCTAGGCCTCCTTCCTCCCCTCAGCTGCTTCTCCCTGTCAGCACAGAGTGAATCAGATGGGACAGGAAATCATCATGGTTAGGGGGAATCCTGGGCATGAGTGGGGGAACAAGTCAGCCCTGAGAGACACCAGCTGGCCCAAACAGGCGCTGGTCTGTGGCCGGCTGCCTCTCTGCAGGGCAGCCTGTGGGGGGCGGGGACCACACATCCCTCACCACTGGCTGTTTACCTCTGGGCTTCCCCTCCAAGCTCTTAGACCCAGGCTCAGGGGAGGGGAGCGGTGGGCAGGACAGCTCCTGCTGAGATGAAAGGCCCCCCCCCCACCTGGACAGTCTCCTGCCTCACAGCTTCTGGCCCTTTGAAGCTCCCTAAATCACAACTTCCACAGGCTGGAGGAAGCAGGGGCTGGGCCAAGGCCAAGACCAACCAGGAGTGCCAACAGAGCCCGGCTGCTCCAAATTGGAAGACAGCCTCGGGGCTGGGTCTGCTCAGCTGTGTCTGGTCCTCAGCAGACACGGCTGGGTCCCCAGGGTGGGGAGAGGTGGCCAATGGGACTTCCTATTCATGTGAGGCCCCCAGAGGGGCTGCCCCTGCTGGCTGGGCTTCAGGGGAGCCCAAGGGCACCAGGCCCCTGGCCCTTGCGGGACACTCTACTGGACCTGTGAGCCCCGCCCCCTGGGCTGGGTGGGAGACCACCCCGATCCTAAACCCTCCGCTGGCCAGCCCAGCCTCCTCCAGGCCCACCTGCTCTCCTCCATGGCTGAACACAGGGCCTTCCCCAGTGGTTCCCTCCCTGTCACTGGGCACCCCCACCACCCCACTCCGCTGCCCTCTGAGCCCCTGCTGAGCGCCAGGGGCTAGGCAGGGTGGGGAACAGAAGGACGGACGTGCAGGGATACCGCCCTGCCCCGCCCCACCCCACCCTGTGGGGCCTCTCCTACCCCCATGGCCAGAGGTAAGGGGGGCTGCTAACGCCCACGGGCCAACGTCCCCAAGGAGCCCAGGCTCCTGTCCCCATCACCACAGCCGCCATCAGTTCCTTATCCCTTGACGGCTGGATCCGCCCCCCCACCTCTGCCACAGACTGCCCTTCCAAAGTGCCAACTCTGTGTCCCTCGAGAACCTTCAGTGACTCCCACTTTCTACAGCTCACATCTGAACTTCCCACCCGGGCATCCAAGGCCCTGCAGGAGTCCAGCCGGGTGGACACCCCCCATTCCTGCTCTTACCCCCCACCCCGCAGTTCAGACTTCAGCAGACGCCCAACCTCAGGGCGGTGCCTGGGGAGTGGGGAAAGGAAGGGGTCACCTCCTAGATTTGGCCCCCCCTTTCTTTCTACCCAAGACGCCATCTCCACTGTGGAGGCCCCAACTCTCCCCTCCTGGGCCCTGAAGAGCCCTCAACCCTTTCTTTCTGCAGAGAGTCCCTGCTATGCGTCTCTGAGCCCCTTCCCAGAGGGCGACCAGAGTGTGAGGCCTGGAGTTAGATATCTGCTAGGCATGATGGCACCACAAGGCGTCTCTCCCTCCCGCCTGTACCTTCTCCTTCCCCGCCACACCCACCTCTAACCTCCTGCCACTGAAAGAGGAGTCTGTGCTCCAGGTTGACCTGAGCCCCACCAGGACTGGGGAGCCCGGCAGAAAGTACTGCTCAAGTCTCACCCCCTGCCCTGGTTTCTCAAGCGTCTCCCCCCTCCTCTCCTGAACACCTCTGCTTGCCCTGCGGATGCACTCGCGCAAGCGCACACATGCACACACACACACACAGTCCCCTTCCATAGTGTGCAGCCTCCGTCAGCCTCTATTCCATGGGACTTTCCAGCCTGTTCTACAGTGTACAGCTCCTCTCCCTAGAAGATGCAGGCAGCTGACATGAAGCTCCTTCAGTGTCCTTTGATGTGAGACCCTGCTCAGACAGACACAGGTTTCCTCCTGTCCTCACCTCCTCCACCCCCAGCCAAGCATGCAATGGAGTAGCAGGGTTCCAGCCACCAGGACAGTACAGACCCTGACAAAACCATGTCCCAGGGCCCTGGGTCTAAGTGACCATCTCCAGCAGGGACATGGTGGGAATGTCAGCAGCTCAGGGTAAGAACAGGGCCAGGTCTCAATCGTTCACTTCTGCACCTGCTAGCTCTGTCTTATTTATAGCAGGTGCTCAGTAAATGGGTTTGGGTTTATTTAATTGAACACCTAGCAGCCTCAAACAATAGTACAGAAAACCCGGCTACTCTTTGGTCCAGGTGACACAAATCCCAACCCCCAAATGAACCAAATGATGTTGTTAGCAGGTGGCAGCCAGTCCATCACCTACCCCGCCACCTCAAGTAGCTGTCCTGTAGTTAGTCCTCCCGGGGTGCCGGCACCATGCTAGGCACTGAATACACCTTATTTTATGCAGTTCCTGCTACTTCTCTTGGGTCCTGCCATTACCCCCAATTTACAGACAAGGAAACTGAAGTTTGAAGTTTGAAGTGGATTTTGATCCCCAAATCCTTGCCCACAGAACTAGGATCCCAGCTACCAGGCCAGCACAGGGGACACACCAACACCAGCGCCAGGCCTTTCAGCCCACAAAACTAACTCTGGCCTTGTCACATGAGCCCCAGGGGCCTGAGCTTGCTCTGGGAGCAGGGCTCCGTGGGGTTTTCCCTTCTCTTCCCCATTTACCACCAGCAGAGCACTGTTGGTCCGCTGGGCTCGGGCCCCTCAGGACAGCTCACCTGGAAAAGCCCCGCAGAGTTTCCGACTTGAAGTCTCTGGGGACCCTCCGCGGAGCTCTCAGAATTTGGAGGAGGGACAGAACGAAAACCCCCTGCTGTGGGTTCCCCGGCCGCGGCTCTCGGGTCGGAGCCCATCGGGGAAGCAGTGCCATCTTTCAAGCAAGTGGCCTGGTCGGGTTCTGCTTTGCAAGGAGGGCACCGCGCCGGAGCGCAGGGTCCGAGAGCGCGCGGCTTCCTGGCAGGCCCCCACCTTCCGGGGTCGGGGTGAGGACAGGAGCCTGGAGTCACCTGGCTCAACTTCCTCCTCCTGGGACCCGAGAGATCCCGAGCCCGGTGCGGGACCGGCTCGGGGCCACGCAGCGGCCGCTGTGCACGAAGGAAACGGAGAACCAGGGGCCCGGGACGCAGCTGCGGCTCCTACTCGGCCGCCCGCTGCCCCGACCTGTGGCTGGTGGAGAGAAAGCTGCGGCGGCGGCGGCGGAACCGGGACGAAACTTACTCGCCCCTGCCTCTCCGGCCGGCCTCCCAGCCCCTCTCACCTGCCGGCTGGGCTTCGGCTCCGCGCTGCAGCAAGTCCGGGTGGCTCGCTCACGCCCCTGTCCGCGTCGGACTGCGCAGCCCGGGGCTGGGTCTCTCCGCCGTCCCCCTCCGGGAGGCGCTCAGGGAGCGCAGCGGCCTCGCCAGGCCCCGCCCCGGAGGCCCCGCCCCGACACGCCCCCTGGCGGCCCCTCGCGAGCCCGCCGGCCCCGCCCCTGGGCCCCGCTGGCGGGGAGGCCACGCCCCTCGCCCTGCCCCGTGCTGGCCTCCCTCCGGGATCCCGGCCCCTCCCGCCTCCAGGTCGCGCCGGGAAGGAAGCCCGCCCCCCTCGGCCTCTCTGGTCCACACCCGCTGGCGGCCTTCCCGGGGCCTCCCATCGTCCCCGCCTCCTCCTCCTCCTCCAAGGCAGCCCCTGCCCGCCTGGGCGAGGCCACGCCCCGGCCACGCCCCTTCCCCGCGGGGTCCCGGCGCCTCCCCAGGCCAAGGCCCCGCTGCCCCACTCAGGGCGCCGGCCTGGGCCCCGCGCTGGCTGCCCAGGGCGGCTGTATCCGGGTGCAGCCCGGGGACGGCGTGGGAGCGGCTCTATCAGGAGGCGGCCGGGGCCAGGCGCTTTTTTTAAAAAAATGAGCAGCTACCATTGGTGGAAGGCCTGTCGGGAAGCAGGCTGGACGCCAAGCTGCTGTAAATGAACTAACCCTTGAACTCCCACCGCTCACGGAGTTCTCACGATGCCCCGTTTTACAGATGTGCCACCTGAGGCTTAGAGAAGGGAAGTCGTGGTCTGGGCGTCTCATGCTGGAGGCGGTGGTGAGCGGGATCCAGCCCCAAGCCCTGAATCACAGGCTTAATGCTGCCCCAGCTTGCCCGGACTGGCCCCTGGAGAAGTGGCCCAGGCCAGCCAGCTCCGTGGGGCAGGCTGCCTTAGGCAAGGGAGGGGGAGCAGGAGGGGTTTGGGCCCTGAGCCCTGGACGTGAATTTTCTCCTTGGAGAAGTGGCCTCCAATGAAGGTGGGCTGCAAAGACTTCCAGAAGGCTGTAGGGCCCTGCCCTGCATCCCAGCCCTGCGTACCCACAGACTCTAGATGACCAGCCTCAGGCCGGTTCCCAGACTAATGACCAGGACCATTAACCTGTGCAGCTGACGAAGCTCTTTCGCCCCATTATCTCATTGCATCTCACAACAACGCCATTGTGGGGAGGGTGTGACCCTGCCTGTTGTGCCTGGGTGAAATAGGCCAGGAAGCTGGATCCCAGCCCAGCCCAGTGCCCTGAAAGCATGGGCCTTGGACAAGAGACATCGCCAACATTCCCTGAGAACTTATTAGGAATTTATTATATCTGGGGGCCCCAACCCAGGCCTTCTGAATAAGAAACTCTGGAGCAACCGGTTTTCCCAAGGCCTCTAGGTGATTCTGAATGATGTCCAGACCTTGAGAACCACTGTCGAGGGCTCAGTGAAGGAGGGAAGGTGGTCTGAGGATCGCCCGGAACCAGGCAGCCTCCTGGCAGCTCCAACCCAGGCCAAAGCAAGGTAGGTAACCTCTCCACCATGGGCCCTGAAAGGGGACTAACACCCATACTGGCTGCTGAAGGTGGAACGCGAGCGCATTCAGAAGTGTCTGGCCCTCTGCTTGGGCACGTGCCCAGTGAATGTTTGCTACCCAGTAAAACGTCTGTTTTATAGAATTTTCACACCGAGTTGGGCGAGTGGAGCTAGGGAATCCCTACAGTCCAACAGTGTCCCACGGGGTTGTCCTTCCCACAGAGGGACACTGTCTATCCTGACGGAGGCCAAGGTCCTTAGCAGGTTTCTGGGTGAGGTACTAAGGCTGCTTGCTGGTCCAGGGACCTTACTTTGAGAACCACTGTGCTTTTCTGCCTTGGGCTACATTCCAGCTCTGTCCCCTACCCAACCCTTGTAAAATGGGTATCAAAAACCTCCTCTTCCCCCGGCTCCACATCTTCTCCCCAACCCCAGCTGGGGGTGTTGGTGGTGGTGGCTTGCAGCTGGCAGAACAGCTGGATCTCATCTGCCCTCTCCTGCTCCCTGGGCAGACATTCCTCACTTGAGCCCCAAGTGCCACCTCTTCCAAATGAGATGGAGGGCAGAATGCAGGCGGCTTCTGGGATCTTGGCCATATTCCACCCCCACCCTTCTCTGCAGCCTATGGAAGGGAATCTCCCTGTAGGAGTCCTAGCCTGGGCGCTGGTCCCATTATGCAGACTACCCTGTGTGGGAAGCCCAAGTTGAGACGGCCAATTAAGGCCCACGTACCCTGTGTCTAAATATTTAACAGACTGTAAAAAAACGAAAAAGAAAAGAAAGTTCATCCTCGTACCTTGACAAATGTTCTTTAAAAGGATCAAGAAGACCATGTTCAAATGTAGGATCCCTCACTTCTGCGCAGGAGCATGGGGGGGAGGTCAAGCCCACCCACCCCACTTCCACTCTCTCCATCTCTGCCCTGGGTCACAAGGGGCATGTGAACCCTGCAGCTCACCTGCCCACACTGTCCACACGCCCTGCCTGTAGCCAGTGCTGGGCCCCTCGGGGGTCACACACCAGGGACAGGATCATCCTCAGGAGGGTGGACCTGGGCAGGAGGCCTGTGTCAGCCTGGGAACTGGCTTTGAAACCCAGGCCTTGAAGCCCAGCCCGAGAGTTCCAGGGTTTTCGATGCCTGAAGCATGATCCAGAAAGGGCGTGGGCTCTGGGGGGACACAGAAGGTGGCACTTGCCATTTGGCCTGGCCTCCCCAGCACAGGGCCTGGAACCTGGTTGAGTAGGTGTGTGGCCGAGCCATGGCTGCAGAGCCGCGTGAGATGCTCTCTAGCTGTCCTCTTCCCCTCTCTCCCAGCAGAAGCCGGACTTTGTCGTGACGTTGGGCATTTTGTCAGGTGGAAGGCAGTGACGCCTCTGGTGAGAGACTCTGCCTAGTGGGACAGTTGGTTCCAGGGGCAAGGTGATCAGAGCACCCAGCAAGCCTGGGCAGAAGACCCCCAGCAGCTCTGGGAGGACACCGAGACTTCCAAGGGGTCTGCCCACAGGGCCCCAGTTTCAGAAATCCCCCCTTGACGTGCCAAGTGTGGAGGAGAAGCAGTGGAGCGGGAGACCCAGAGCCCTCCTTGGCAGGAGCATGAGCAGCAGGTTCCTGTGGGTGCCTGCCCCCTAGCAAAGCCCCCGAGACTTGCCCAGCTCAGGGTGGGAGGGGAAGGGGTAAGGTTGCTTCCTGGTGCTGTTGTCTCGGTCCATTTTGCATGGCTCTAAGGAAACACTTGCGGTTGGGTAATTTTATAAAGACAAGAGTTTTATTTGGGCCCATGGTTCTGAAGGCCCAAGGTCGAGGGGTCCCATTTGGGGATGGCTTACTACAGAGTCTCCAGGCAGCTCATGGCAAGGGGCAGCGAGGGTGCCTGTATCTCTTCTGTCGCTCTCTCCCTCTTCTTATACAGCCACCAGTATTTAGTTGCAAAGGTCAATTTGAATTGTCAACTTGATTGGATCAAGTGACCCAGGAGACTCCGAGGCTTCTGGGTGTGTCAATGGCAGCACCGTCCAATAGGATGGGAGCTTGGGGGGAGTAAAAGTTGGGAGAACGAGGAAGCAGCAGCAGACACAGACTCGACTCTTCTGTCTTCCAAAGCCGACTTCCTGCGCCCGTGACCCCCAGAAGCATGGTCTTGGGCCGGGGTGCACCCTTGCTCTCTCTTGTTCTGGGGCTTCAGCCTCTTGGACTGCGAGCTGCTGGTCCCTCCAGCTCTCCAGCCTGCAGACGGCCACCGTGGACTCTCCAGCTGGTCGCGTAAGCCAGTCGATCAAATCCCCTTCTCATAATCATGCTTCCCGTTGACTCTGCCCCCCAGAGAACCCCCGACTAGCACATCAGTCATGGGGCTCCACCACACCCTGTTAGATCGCATCACTTCCCGGAGACCCCCCTCCAAACACGGCGGCTGGATTAATTCCTACCCTCTTAACAAGACGTAGCGGGACGCATGTGAATCTTGGGGGGACCTGAGACCATACCTGGACCAGGGCAGCTCTACACCAAATCCCCCCCAACTGTTTATTTTGCCCCTCAGGCTGCTCTTGGGGTGATCTCTGTGCAGTGTCCCCTGGCTCACTTGGGGACAGGGCGTTCATTTTCCAGAGGGTGCACTCCCAGGCCAGGAAGCTGTCAGGGGAGGTCCAGCAGGAGTCCTGGACCTCAGGCTGCGCTCCCCCCCCCCCCGGGATGCTGCCACAGGTGGCCCGGGCTTCCCCCCAGTGAGCCTGCTGGGTCTCAGAGCAAGAGGACACGTAGGCCCCGGTGGCATCTCGGGGTGGCACTGCTCCTCAGCACCTCAGCATTCAACTGTGGTGGTCATCACAAGGGCTCGTCCCATTCCCAGGGAGGAGACAGACGTGGTCCCTGGGTCCCTGTCCTGATGAGGGTGTGGCAGGTGTTCTAGAACAGGCTGCGGGACAGATGCAGCCCGCCTCTGTGGGTCTCAGAGTGACACAGCGGAATTCCTCTGATGGGAGCTGGGGGTCCGGATTAAGCTGATTTAAAGAAAAAAAAAAAAAGGTATTTCCTCAAGAGTTAGCACCTCCTCCCCTCAAGTGGCCCTGTGCTCTCCAAGTCCTAACAAGGTCCCGAGGCCCACTGCTGGGATGTGGAAATGGAGGCACCAAGACATTCAGAAACTCCCCAAGGTCACCTGAGAAATGATAAAGAGAGACATGGTGTGTCGTCAGCCCGACTTTCAGTTGCAGACACTGAGCCCCAAGGGAAAAACTCAAATTGGGCAGGACCCAGGGACGGATCTGAGCAGGCCACTGATGACCCACCGGCCAGGAAGCGCTGAACGGTCAGTGTGTTCTTTCCCTCTCTCCCTCCTCCTCCTCCTCCTTCCTTTCTCCGTCTCTCTCTGTTCTTCTTCCTTCCTTCCTCCCTCCCTCTATCTTTCTTTTTTTGGTGGGCTGGGAGGGAGCCCAGGGGGGCAGTCTCCTCTCCCATTGGGCCCAGCCCCCGCCTGCAGTTCATGCCTAAGCTTTAGGAAGTCCTGCCTCTGAAGGGGCCACTGACCATTTGTCTCACCTGGAGACTTCCTGGGGTCTGAACTCTGCGTCCATTACAGCGGGGTCAGGGCTGGGGCGGGGGCCGGGGGTGGGGTGGGGTGGGGTGGGGGAGGGGTGTTCACTCCGATGTCAGTCACCTACCCTGCCCCTTGCCACCTTCAAAGGTCCAGGAGTTAATCCCACCAGCCCTGGCTTCAGGGGACCTGCAGCTCTGTGGGGGGACCTGCCCAGCAACGCCCCAATAACAGGGATAACAATGATGATGGCAGCCTCAGTGGGCCAGGAGGTGGTCGCCCTGCACCAGGCATTTTTAAAATGACTAATTCAAGCCGGTGTAGCTCATCGGGTAACCAGCAGCCGCAGCCGGGGACACTTGACCTATCGGGGAGCTGGCCCACGCCTTTACTTCTTTTACAACCTGTGGCCCTCTGGTGGCTGATTGAAAGGCTAACTGCTGTCCCCTTCCCACGATTTCCTGTTAAGCTGAATCTCTTCCCTTTCCAGGCATCAGCTCAAGCCCAGGGTGGGGGGTGGGCACCCCCGTCACCAGCCCACACCCCCATTAGGTGTTATTTTATTTATAATTAACGTGTATGCACTAGTCATTTTGCATATTATGAACCATATGCAAAAATAAAACGTAAAAGATGAATATATGAATTAAAAGATATAGAAATGTGTAAAATAAATAAAGCAATAAAATATGTGATACGTGTCATAAACCATATTCTACAGAACAGTCCTGTCATTTTCTACTGACCCCAGTGGATCACTGTGGAGAGAAGATGCACAGCCTTCATGCTCACAGGGAAGGGTTGTTGGAACAGCAAAGGAGAAAAAGAAGATTCCCCAGGGTCCTCGCAAGTCCCTGAGCAGGACAAGGAGGCCCTGCAGAAGGGAGAGGAGCAAGGAGAGCTCTCACACCGACCACAGCTCCACAAACCAGGGGGATCCTTTCCTGAATCAGGCCGAGGTGGCAGAGAACACCCCTGCCATCCACAGAGCCCACCGTGGAGACATCTCCCCTTGCACAGTTAAGAAAGCCAAGACTCAGAGAGTCACAGTGAAAATATTTTGAGTTGGTGGCCAGCATTGGAGAATTGGGAAATTTCACGTTCACATTTGCATGTACGGCTTCTGTTGACAAATAGGAACGTCAGACATCTCGACGTGCATTCAGACAGGCCAAGGGCGCTGGTCCTGGGCCCAGAGGGCACCTGCAGTTCAGCTCACCTCCTTCGCCGGCTGCAGTCCCCACCACTCCCTGTTGCCACCCAACTTGCTCCCCTCATCTCTGCAACTTGCCTGGTTCTGGGGGGCACCTAAGTTGGCAAACAGGGGTCAATAGAAACAGCTGACCTTCAGACTGAGAGCATTTGGAGAAGCCTCAGTGCCACACAGGGAGGCAGGGACACCACACCCCCTCTTCCCTCCCTTCTCCAACCCTCCCCAGGAAAGCCCCCACAGCCTCATGGTCCTTGGTAAGTAGTGGCTTTGACTCAGTCCTGGCTCTGCTTTCTAGCCAGGTAACTAACCCTGGGCATGGTCCTTCTCCTCTCTGGACATGTTCCCTCACCTGTGAGCTGAGGGCATTTCACACACAATATTTGCTTTGTGTCCAAGTCATTTTTCCTAGAAAACTGGAGAAAAAGCAAGAAAACAAACTTCCTGCTGCTTCCCTCTAAGTTGAGCATGTACCGCCCTCTGGTGTCCACAGTGCACACTGCAGCCAATAGAGAGCAGCCAGACCATAGGAAAGACACCAGGTAGGAGCGGGAGTGCACCTGTCCTGGTCTCTTTATTCCCTTGGGCCCAAGGACCAGGAGAGCGTGGACTGTCTTGTTTCTCAAAACTAAAACACTCAGGGTCTCTCCAGAGGAACTGGGCTGCCGCAGCCCGGCTGGCTGGGCAAACTAACCGGGGGGCGAGGAACTTGTGAAGATTGATGCAGTGGGAGCCGTTTATTGTAGGACAGTAGGGGTATATATACATAACTAATTACACACAGCTTATCTCAATTAACATTTACTAGATACAGCAGTCAACCAATAAGGAATCATCTTAATGATTACACACAGCTTAACTTAATTGACATAATCTAGACACAGCAGTCAGTCATTAAGGAATCTCTATCATCTTAATGGCTCGCTGGCGTTACTTCTCAAACCACTCCCTCTGGCAAAGTGCCAGGCGCCATCTTGACTTGTTTACGGCCCCTAACACTGGGCTGCACGAAATATCCACACAAGAGGCAGAGAGACCTTTTTCTTGGGGGGTCCTGTGATGCTCCTCTGACCTTAAGGGTCTGCAGAAAGAGCAAGCGAGCGTTTGCTGACCCCTTTTATAGAGGAGAAGCCATTCAAATGAGGCAAGGGGTCAGGTTTCAGGGTGGAGTCTAGCGACTGACATCTGGGTAGGCCACACCCAAGGGCAGAGTAAGAAGGGGACACACAAAGGGCATTTCATGGAACATTCCATCCTGAACAGGGCCAAGGGGTGGTATCACAAAGGGACAGGTGAGTGTAGCTCAATCCATGGGGCCACACGCCCACGTTTGAAGATGTGTCCTCAACCTCTGGGACCCGGGCAATGTCTAGGTCACTGTGAGATATAGAGTCGGTCAGAGCCTCTCTGCTCAGGGAAGGAGAATGCGAGGGTCATCCAGCCTGGCTGCCCACAGTGGATGTGGAGTTAGGTCTTGCACCAGGCTCCACCTGCAGACCCCCCACCCTGTGCAGACAAGGACACTTGGGTGGTGGGATTGACAGGCCAAGGCTAGCGATCTTAGTCCCCCTGGGTGCCTGGAGGCCTAAAGGACCTGATGGTTCTCCACTTAATACTGAGATGGAGTGACAAACCGCAGCAGGTGAGAGTCGTACGCGCGCGCGGCAAGTGCCACCCAGCTGCTCCTGCAAGACAGTTACTAACCTGCTCCGACAAAGCCCCCTAAATTGCTGTGACTGGAGGGTCCGGGTCAAGCCCGAGGTCCAGGAAGAAAATCTCCAGCTGCACTGCAGCCCTGGCCTCATGGGTGGCTATCACTGTCACCATCCTCCATCTGCTGCCCGGGGAAGGCAGCTTTGCAAGTCCCCAGGGAACCTCCACAGGGGGTTGCTGGGCCACAGCAGCAGAGCCTGGGAAGCCCTTCCTAGAGTCGGTCTCTTGCTGTGCACCCCCATTTCCAGCTTGGAGCAGGGGCCCAGGCCATTGCCTCAGGCTGGCTTCCAGGCGGCTGGGAATCAGAATTCGTTGCAGCCTCTCACCAGCAGTGCCCGCGTCCTTCCCGGTGCCCATCCCAAAAATGACCTTCCCATCCCCCTCAATGCCTGGCCCTGTGGCCGCCCGCTGGCCCAGTGCCATCTGTCCCTTCCAGGTGCCCTTAGTTCCGCACTGGCCTCCGCAGGGAGAGGGGATGTGTAAGCAAGGCTCCAGGAGCAGTGACATGGCCAGCCTGGTTTGCTTTGTCCCCGCAGGACCCGCATCCCCAGGAACTGGGCAAGCAAGCCACTCTCCAGGGAGAGCCCTTACTGGCCCTCAGCCGCGACACATCAGAGGAAGCCAGGCTCACTTAGTGGGCGGGGTTCGGGGGACCCGGGAGGGCCCTTCAGGGACCTGGTGTTCTAAGGTTGACCCAGGACTCCAGTCCACGGGCAGAGTGAGCTTGGCGTCTAGGAGGAGGGCTGGAAGGCTGCCCTTGTCCGGCATCAGTTTTCGAGGTCACCTGCGGCAAGAAGCCCCCAGGCCTGACGGACAGCAAAGGTTTATTTCTCACGTTAAGCGACCGCGAACGGCTCCATCCCTTGGTGAAACGAGGACTGACTGGGCTCTCCACTAGAGGGCAGGGTCCTCCCGGTGGCAGGTGCTGCCCGTCACAGGACGGTGGGCGGGGCTGCCCGGTGTCACAGGGACCGGAAGTCGATGACTGGGACTGACAAGGCCGCTCTCCGGAACTCGGGCAGCGTCCCCACGTGCAAAAAAAAAAAAAATACCAGCTCATACACGTGCCTCGGTATAAGCACCGCACAGTGGGCGACAGGTGCGCACGGGTCTGTGCACAAACCACACCAATGGCACACGTGCATCGGCATCCAGAGCGCAGCACTGATGGACGATGGCCCGGAGGAAGGATTTGGCGGGCAGAGCGCCCACGCGGGGCTGGAGCTCAGCGAAGGCAGCTGTGCGCACGCGCGGCCGGTCCAGGGTCCAGGCCACCCGCGTCCTGTGCAGCTGCGCTCTGGCTCCCGCCTTCTAAGAAGGAAAACCAAAACCCGGGGCAGCCGAGTCTGAGTCGCGGCGGCCGAGGCCAAGCAGCCAGGAAGAGGAGGGGGGCCCCGGAGCCCGGCCCTTCTGACCCCCGAGTCCCTCTGCCCCGCGTGGACAGTCGCAGGGCGGCGCCTGGGGGACAGCGGCCGCACAGAGAGCCCCAGCGCAGGGCCAGCGGCGCACAGCGGGCGCCTCCCCTCCCCCTGCGCCTGGCTCCTGTGAGAGAGCGAGTCCAACCCAGGAGGCCGGAAGGGACAGGGAAGGTCCAGGCCTAGGACTTGGCCTTTAGTAGCCCCCCGTGAGCAGCAGGTTTTATGAACATCCCAAGTAAGAAGGGAACCCAGAGGCATCTCGGTGGCCTGAGAACTCTCTCCCTGGGGACACACCGGTGATGTCTGTGACTTCCCAGCCACATCCTCAGAGGACAGGGAGCAGGACAGAGCCCCCCTCTGAGGTGACCCAGATGGGCACATGCCCGGGGCCAGCCAGCTGTTCTGGACTCAGATCAGGAACCGCACTTGAGGACGGTGCAGAACATGAGGAAAGGCCAGGGACTCGGGGACAGGGAGGGGCAGGGGCAGGGCCAGGCAGGCCTGAGCGGTTTCCATCTTGCTGAAGCCACTGAATTTGGGGTCTTTTGTTAGCAGAACGACAGCGTCTCTCTGTGGCTTCTCTTTGTTCCATTGGGGTTCAGTGAATCTCCCAATGCTGAGCTGTTGCTGACGGGCCCTGGGGTCCTGGGAGGTGCTGTGGCCCTGCACGAGGAGGGGCCTGGTGGCAGCTCTTCAGGTCACCAGGGGCACCGTGGGACCCTGGCGCTTGCTCCTCCTCTCCTTTGCTTCTTGGCCCTACGGTGAGCAGTTTGCCCCACCCTGGCTCCCTGCCATTGCCACCCTGCTGCCCTCCAGGGACCCAAAGCCATGGGCCCACCCAATCTTGGATGCGTACCTCCAAAACTGTGAGCCCAAACAAACCCTCTGTCTTTATAGTTCGTTATCTCAGGTACTTTGTTACACTAACAGGAAGCTGCCCTGTACACGGCCCTGACTGCAGCCCTCACTGCGCAAACAAGCTTTTACTCCTTGCTAATTCTGTGAAAATTGCTCCTCCCTGGGATGCCCCCACCCCAAGAGCAGAGCAGGAAGTGAGCTCAACATCACGGAGGAATGGACAGACGAGTGAGGCCACAGGGCGAGGGCTTCAGGCTTTACAGAGAGGATAAAGTTGGCCAGACGTGACGGCACACACCTGTAATCCCAGCGACTCGGGAGGCTGAGGCAGGAGGATTGCAAATTTAAGGCCAGCCTCAGCAACTGAGCAAGGCCCTGCCTCAAAATAAAAATTAAAAGGACAGTTTCACAACCCAGGAGACAGACAGACAGACACACACACACACACACACACACACACACACACACACACGACGTTTAAAACCAAGGACCATGGTGGTGATGGTGATAGAAATGATCAAGGTTAGGGTGACTGGACTGCTGCCGGTGGTGGTGACGACAGCGATGGTGCTGGTCATGGGGAGGGTGGGGTGCTGGGAGGGTGGGGTGCTGGAGGGTTCTTTCTCCTCTTCCGGTTCATGGCTCACTTTTCTTAGTAGGAGGACCTGGTTTCAGGGCTGCAGGTCTGGCCTGCTCCAGGGCACCGAGTCTCATTTTTTCAAGCCTCATCTCTGGCCACACGCCACCCGGGCAAGTCTCCCTCTTCTCCACCCCCGGTCCACGCTTGTCCCTCCGCGTCCCCTCCCTCTCCTGGGCCCTCCCCATTTCTAGCCCACCGAGGAGCCCAGCGACTCCCTCTCCTAATGCCTCTGGATCCCCCCATTTCTTTCCATCTCTGTTCCTTCCACCCTGTCGCCCCTCGCCATGGTGTCCCTCCAGCTTCGCTTTGCTTTCACTCTTGCTCCCTGGCCTCTCTCTCCATGCAGCAGCCACAAAATCCCTTTAAAAATGCCAATCAGATCCTGTCATGTGTCCGCCCACACATTTTCCTAAGGGGTCCTAAGCGGGTCCTGGGCAGAAATCCCAGTGTCACTCCAGGCAGGTGACCGACCCAGCGCCTGCCAACCTCCCGACCCCTCCCTGCCCACACCTCAGTCACGGTTTCATTTTCTCTAATGTCCCAAGCCCCTCTCCACCCCAGGACCTTTGCATTCGCTGCCCCTCCCTCCAGAAACACCGTCCCCAGATCTGCACAGTCGCAGCAGTGTGGCTCGGCTCCAACGACGGCTCTGGAGACGGGAGCTCTGGGGGGAGCGGAACCTTGGTTTCCACAGTCCACACTACAATGACTACATGTCACCGTCGTGTAGCTTCTCCCATCAGAGGTTCCTCGAGGGTGAGGTCTCTTTAGTGTCATTCCTGACACCTCAAACCGTGCCTGGCACACAGCGGACCTCCAGCAGACGCCCCCCGCGGAAGGAGCTGCCCGCGAGCTGACGCCCCGCGTCTTCCCCAGCGACACCTGGCTGCACGTCATGCTCACGATCATCCACCAGGTGTCGCCCTTGCCTCTGAAACGGCCGGAGTCCTGCCCATGGTCCAGGCCGGGGCAGCCCCCAGGGGACCGCAGCCTCGAGCCCCAGAGTCCAGTCCTACCTGAGGAGCCAGGAGCCTCGTTCAGCGCTCTGAGCCTGAGTCTCACCTGCAGAGTGGGGTCCACACGGCGACGACAGGACCAGATGACCGGCCAGACCTGACCCGACCGCCCACGGGTTGGACTTGCTTTCTCGCTCCAGGTTCTAAGTCCACTCTGCATTTCCTGGGGACGGCAGGGCCGTCCCAGACACCTCTACCCCACAGATTCCGTCTCTCGGGTGGAAATAAAGGGAAACTTCAGCCTGGCCCTCGGAGGGAGAAGGGACAGGAGGAAGGGCTGTGGACCATGCCAGGGAGCCGGGGGCCTGAGTGGACCTCTGTGACACCCTTCTGTGCCTGCCTGAGCAGGTCCTGGGGCGATCGATGGCCTCTCTTGAGAGGCAGATGCGCTGGAGTGGAGGAGAGGGGGGTTGGGTCGGCGTCCCCTCTCACCCTGTCCCCACACCCTCCTTGGCTGTGTGACTCAGGCGGTCCCTTGCCCTCTCTGGGCCTTTTTCGGTTGAGTGGGATGGGCCTCCACTAGGTGTCTCCAGGCTGCCCTTTAAGCGGGGGAGGGGGGCCTCTCCAAGCCACATCCTGGGGGACAGCCAACAGAAAAGCTGCCAGAGCCCCGGGTCCCACGTGGGCTCGGCCCCCTGCCCGGCCGCCCTTCCCACATGATCCCGAAGGGCTCAGCAAGTGTGAGTCCTGATGACGCTGCAGCCCTGGGCTCCCGCTGTCCTCCCTCAGCCCAGACCCCTCCTCGTGGACCTTTCCACACCCCCAGGCCCCAGGGACCTCAGGAGGCTTGGGGAGGAGCCAGGGAGGGGGGACGGCGAGGTCCTGCAGAGGGGCCTGGGGCGGGCCCAGTCCTCCACTCGCAGGGAGAGCTGGCTGCTCCCGGCCACCTGCACCCGCCCCGACCCTGGCCCTCAGCCTCTCTCAGGCCAGTGAGAGTGGGCCGGATGTCCATGGGGGCCATCGGTCCCCCAGAGGTCACCGCCCTCACTCTCCCCTCCCAGCGGTAATTAACTCCAGGCCGGCCTCACTCCCAGAGGGGACCCAGCCTGCCTGCTCTCCAGGCCCAAGCCCTGGCATCCTCCCCGCGGCTCCTCTCACTCCTCACACAAAGACCCGGAAGCTCCCAGGGTCTGCTCCGGTTCCCTCATCTCCCAGCTGTGGGACCTGGAGAAAGTCAGTGTCCCTCTCTGACCCTCAGTCTCTTCATCCCTATCCAAGAAAACAATCCTGGTTGATAACAATTGAGCTGTTCCCAATTTTAAGGGAGACAATAAGTCACCAGGCCCATGATGTGCTATTGTTAGACCCTCGGTGGGGTCTCCAGGTGCTGCCGTGGAGGACATGGACCTTTGTCACCTGGAATTCCAGCTCTGGGGTCTAGTGCCTCCCTCTCTCCCCCTGGCTCCTCGGCCCTCCGGTGAGCACCAGCCCGTCCCTGCTGGACGGCCTCTGCTGTCGGGCCCTCTGCCCTCCCTCCTCTCAGATGCGGCCTCCCCTGTGTCCCTCTGTGTCCCCTCGTCCCCTGGGCCACCCCCATCAGCCTGGGGCCTGCCTGCTCCTCCCGATGGGTCACACCCCGCTCCCTGGCTGTTTTCCCCGTCTCCTTTGAAGCAGCCCGCGACCGGCTCCCGTCTGTGTCCCACGCCCAGCTCAGGGACAGGCACACAGGTGGCGCCCGCCTCCGGGTCCCCTGTGAGTGGAGGCACAGAGCAGCGGGTCCCAGTGACCCGTGGATGTAGAGGGGTCGCCTTGACCCCAACCCTGGGCTCCAGACCCAGCGAGCGGGAGCGCTCCTCGGAGGCGGGGCCACCTGGCAGCCCCGCCCCGCCGCAGGGTCGCGCGGACCCCCCAGGCTGACCCCACCCAGAAGGCCCCACTGCGCGCTGGGTCCCGCCCTCCTGTGGCCGCGGCCTCGGCGTGCGCCGCCGCTCTGCCATCTCGTGGCCACTCGGGGAACTGCGTGCTCGGTGGCGGTGGCTGGGATCTCCCCTCTCCCAGGCCTGGCCTCCAGGAGGGCGCAGTGCGATTAGGACACTGCCCTCCCTCGGGGTGCCCAGCCTGCCAGGTGCTCCATCCACAGCTCGTCCACTCTCAACTCCTGCCAACGCCCCCCAGATGGACGCCCAGTGAGACCCTCCCTCCGTCCCATCCGGACCACCTCCTGCCCGCCGCCTGGCCATCTCACCTGGACAGCTGCGGTGGCCTCCACGCTCCCAGACCATTCTCAGCCTCTGGAGCCATCCGTTGAAGATGGAGATGGCATCCTGCTACGACCTGCCCAAGGCGCTGCCCAGGCCCACCCGGGGCCCAGCCTGCCCTCTGCTCCTCCCGTCACTCCTCCTTCCCCTGGGTGGCCCCGCTGCAGGGCTTCTCTCCGCTGCTCACCTGCCCCAGGACCTTTGCACTGCCTTGGAGAACGCTTCATCCAGTGTGCCAGGCATCAGCACCACGTCCCTTCCCAAAGAAGTGTCCTCGAGGACCCTAAGGTGGGCCCACCCCTCCCCTAGTCACAAATCAGAGTCACCTCTCCCCAGCTCCTCAGGCCACTGTGCTGCCTTGTTGTTTCCCTCGTGTGTCCCCTGGTCTGGGAGCCCCAGGAGGGTGGACGGCGCTGCCTCCTCCGTGGAGGAAGAGGGCGGGGGAAGGGGTCCCTGCGGCCCAGCTTAGGGGCCTTGACTTCCAGCCTGGGTTCCTCCTAGGTGGGCAAGGAGGAGCTGGGGTCGCAGGTGCATCACAGGGGGCCTCTGTCAGACCCTCCCCAGACTCCCAGCCTGACCCTGCTAATGCAGCCCCTGCCACCTGTGCCAGCTTGGCCCTGGCTGTTCCCCCAGCTCATGCCACACTGGGCTCCTTACTGCCCCCCAGACACACTGGCACACTCCTGCCTCAGGCCCTTTGCATGCGCTGTTTTCCACCCCAAATGCTCTTTTTGCAGATCCCGCGTGGCTGATGCCTGCTGCGGTTTAGATCCTGAGTGTGACCCCACCGAGTCATGAGACTTGGTCCCCAGGTTGGTGCTATTGGGGGTACAGGAAACTCCAAGAGATGAGGCCTAGTGGGAGGTCCTGGGTCCCTCTAAGGGGCTGGTGGGACTGCAGTACTTGACCTCCTCTCTTGTTCCTGGAGCCCAGGGCCACCCACCCCTCCTCCAGCTGTGCTCCTCCAGGAGGCCGAGCCGCCAGCCCAAGGGCCGTTCCTGAGTTGCTTCTCTGGAGCTTGCTGCTTCCCCCACCCTCATCCTCACGCAGACGGACGCCCTCCGGCCTCCCCGGGCAGCGGCCCTCTGCCCTCGGCTCTCGGGTTTGTGCTGGAGCCACGCGGCATCTTACCCAACGTGGCAGGCGGAGATGCCCCATTTGCTGAGGTCAGGGGCGTCCTCTCACATTTCTGTCGCTGGGCGCCGTGGCCCACGCCTGTCATCCCAGCGGCCCAGGAGGCTGAGGCAGGAGGACGGCAAGTTCAAAGTCGGCCTCCAGAAACGTAGTGAGGCCCTGAGCAACTCGGGAGACCCTGTCTCTAAATTAAAAATCAAAAGGGCTGGGGACGGGGCTCGGTGGTTGAGCACCTCTGGGTTCAATCCCTGGCACCAAAATGTATGAATAGAATAAAATGAATTTCTTTAACTTGAAAAGTGCATTTATTTAAAGAATAGCACTCAGCACCCGGGTCCAGGTGGGTTGTGGGTAGACACAGGATGGGACGATGGGACAGGGATGCCATGGCCAGGCGCTTGCTGGGGACCAGCCTCCCGTTGGACAGTGGGGGAAGCCGAGGCCGCGGCGTGGGGACTCCCCCTGGTCACACAGCGAGTCAGCGCCAGGGGACACCCGGGGACACCTGCGTGGCCTCTGGTTCCGGGGCCTTGGGCGGGGCTGTCCGGGACAGGCTGGAGGCTGGCGGGACGGGGACGAGGTCCTTTGAGCATCTTCCTCTCGGTCCCACAACAGCATCTGGCGGCACCTGGGCGTCACCCTGCTCACCAGCTGTGGACCCCAAGTCCTGCCCCGGGGCTCCCAGGATCCCTGCTGGCCTGGGGAGGCAGCGAGTGGACGCCCCAGCGCGGATGCCCAGCGCAGGTGGGGGTGCCGGGGACAGGGGGAGGGAACATCATTGGTGGCCTGGGGAGAGGGACGCCCTGCAGGGGACAGGGTGATAGGAGAGGACGGAGGGTGGCTGTTCCTGAGGACGCCCTCGGCCCCTGGCGTCCGACAGCCCTGACTCTGGCCCCTGCCACAATGTCATCTTCGTTGTCATCATGAGCAGCGGGTCTCCCCGTTCTGTCCCCTGCAGAGGGCTGACGGGGGATCAGAGGGGACGGCCCAGGTGGATCTCTCCTCTGCGGGGGAGGGGTGGGGGGGAGGGGAGGGGAGGAGTGGTGGGGGAGGGTAGGGTGGGGGGCAGGACTGGGAGGCTCCTGAGCTATTAGAGGCATCTCCAGCCTGGAGCCGGGGAGGGGGCCTTTCATCCCGGGAAGGGGACCTTTTATCTCTGGTTCAGGAAGTGTCCTGACAGTGAAGACATCAGGGGATCAACCCACCTCTTCAAGATTCCAGCGCTCTCGGGGAGAGCCCTTTCCACAGGGAAAGCAAGGCTGTAGTAAAGGGGACAGCGCGTTCCTGGCTGTCACCGTTCATGGTCCTTGATGGTGGGCCATCGGGAGGGGTGCTGGGCAGGCCCCGGGAAACCCACCACCACCCCGAGAGCCTCCCGCCCGGCCTCCGCCCTGGGCACCCTGGGTCTCTGTCAGCTTCTGCAGAAATCGTGAGACGTCACAGGACACCGGGCAATTTGTGGAGAGTCTTCGGCCACGGCCACGCTCCCAGACGCCACTGACACCCGGTTGACAAGGTCGCTGGTGTCTGCAAGCCCCTCTCCCCCGCTCTTTTGATACCAGGGGTTGAACGCGGGGGGCACCCAGCCACGGAGCCGCACCCCAGCCCTATTTTGTGTTTTATTTAGAGACGGGGTCTCCCTGAGTTGCTTAGCGCCTCACTGTCGCTGAGGCTGGCTTTGAACTCGCCATCCTCCTGCCTCAGCCTCCAGAGCCACCCGGATGACAGGCTTGCCTCACGTCACCGTCACCGTGCCAGCATGAAGTCCTGGGTCCCGTGGAGGGCTGAGCTGGCTTCCTTTGTGGCACGTGGCTCCCTCCAGCCCCCCAGCACCCTGTAGAAGAGAGAGGACTTCTCGTCTTACAGGTGAGAAAAGCTAAGGCCTGTACAGGTGACCGGCTTGCTCACTGTCACACAGCCAGAAGGTGGCATCATGATGGGGTCCCAAGGGCTTGGACTCAGCTTCTTAGCTGAGAGGAAGGTGGGGGGACTCTGACAGTGAGCAGGTCCCCAGCCCAGCACCCCTTCACCTCCAGAGTCGAGGTCTGGCCAACTTCCCCTTAGTGGAAGGTGCAAGTTCATTATGGAGAATCTTCTAGAAGCTCAGGGTGTGCTAGGGCTGGGATGAGATGGACACATGGCCAGCAAGCCTGGATGGGTGGAAAGCAGGCCTCTGGTCTCACTGATGTTCTGGGGTCAGGTCCCTGTCCCCTGTCCCCCACAGCCCCACCCCCTGATGGCCTTCACCACCAGGAACAGCCCCCAGGGTCCCTCCCACCCCACCCCCTTCCCTGGCCTCTGCCCCAGATCCTGGGGAGGGTTCAGCTCTGTGGGGACAGGCTCTGGGCAAGGGAGCCCCCGGGAGCCTGGGTCAGCCCAGAGCGGGGCGGGGCGGGGCGGGAGGGGGCGGAGGTGTGTTTTGAAATCTGCTTCCCCTTGGCCACGCTTGAACTTCCAAGCTGGGGGTTTGACTGACAGGCGGGAGGCAGCGGCTCCCCGCGGAGCCCTGGGGCCGAGATGGGGGGGCTGGGCAGGGCTCCAGCGCTGGCTGCGTCCTCCTCCTCCCTCCTCCTGCTGCTCCCAGGACCTGGAGGAGGGGCCTGGGCTTGGGTTACAGTGCCCAGAAGTCCAGGTGCCCTGGGACCTGGGGGACAGAGACAGATCCCAGAGTCCCCGCAGGCCTGGCCCCGGGAGCGGGTCTCAGGGTGCTGAACCCCGACTCCTCATTCACCGTCTCTGTGAGGCGCCCCGGGCTGGGCCGCGCCTGGTCCGAGCCCTGGACACCGCTGTGAGTGAGTCAGACCCCTTAGCTCCAGGCCAAGCCCTTGTCTGTCCCCTGCCCTCCTGGCCTGCTCTACCTCAGGACAGCTCCTGCCAAACTGCCCCCCCCACCAGCTTCCGTCCACCTTTAGGTCCCGCTGAAGGTTGGGGAGTGCTGGCAACCCCTACTTCTCCCCTCGGCTTTGGTGGCCTCTGGGCAGTGGCTGGGTCACCTCCGTGGTTCCGTCTGCCTGACTGTCCGGTCCAGCTTGTCCTGGCCCTCTGCTCCCAGGCTGCTTTGTTCCTGGAACACTGAGGACACTAAAGCCCCTGCGACAGCTTGTCCCGGGTCAAACAGCCCCTGCACCCACTCCCTCTGGCCAAGCCCTGGCCCAGGCGCGGGTCCTGGGGACCTGGACTCACAGAAGCCCCCACCGTGCGCCAGGCTCCTTCCCTGCCTGCAGGGGACACCATCCAGAGGGGAGAAGGGGAGACCCCAGGGCCCCAGGGAAGT